>NC_022014.1:30940910-30965694 GCF_000317375.1 Microtus ochrogaster
TTTTTGGTTTTTCGAGACAGGGTTTCTCTGTGGCTTTGGAGCCTGTCCTGGCACTAGCTCTGTAAACCAGGCTGGTCTTGAACTCACAGAGATCCACCTGCCTCTGCCTCCCGAGTGCTGAGATTAAAGGCGTGCACCACCATCGCCCGGCCCATCATTCTTTCTAGCACCCTGCTCTCCATAAGAGCCATCTCCCAGAGGAAGGGCTTGAGTACTGAGAAAGAGGGGGGATGCTTGGTTAGTGAGCGAGTGGAGGCCCTGTGGGTGCTTGCTGCTTTTGCTCTGCTTATGCTGTTTATTTCCGTTTCTCCAAGGCTCTCCATCCCTGCCCACCTCGGATCCTGTTCTGGGCAATAAATAAATGAAAGGACAAGTAGGTACTTTTTCCCAAAAAGAGGTGAACTGAAGGGGTCCTTTGGGTGTCTGTAATGTGGGTTGCTGTCAGCCCTGGCCCAGGGCCCTTTCACACCAGGAAGAAGAGAGAGGTGGTTATTTACAGCACTAACCAGGTCTTCTTGCCACCTGCCAGGGCTTAGGCCACTCCACCTGGTGAAGGTTGAAAAGCCACAGCTTTGTCCTCCTGATGCAAAATGTCCCTCTCCACCCTTCTAAGGGCCGAGGATGAGGAACAAGGAAACTTCACACACACCTTCACCTCCAGAACCGTGTTTCATCTTTCCCCAGGTGTGGAGAATTCAATGGCGGAGCCACAAGGTCAATGCGAACCAAAATGACAAAGTATTTTGGGTGGAATTGGGTCTATTCCTGGCCAATATAAAAATTTCTCTAAAGAAAAAGGTATTAAAAATGACATATGAAAACCCCAGCAGCTGAGATCCCCGTGGAACCTCTGATATCTGTGTGTGGCTGCTCCCTGTGGGCCTGCTCTCTCAGCTGCCAGGCAGACATGTACTGGTGCATTTAGATTCCTGTCCCAGCATGCTCTGTGACCTTATCTCTCGCTGACCTCACACCTGTGTGCCTGAATCTCAGAACCTCCCTACATGGGCGTTTTGTAGCAAAAGTCCTTGATTGTCTTCAGAGCTGGTCTCTGTCATAGCTCTTTGGGACTGCTGTAATAGAAATAGGCAGGCAGGGGCCTTCCCGTGACCAAAATGTACTCCTCATGACTCTGCAAGATGGGGTCAGGGGCAGGGTGGGTTGTGTTATGGGAGAGTCAGAGAGAGCTCTGGTCTTTCTTGCCTCTTCCAACAAGGACACTCTTCTGAAGCCTCACTTCTTGTGGCATGAACTTGGGGGTTAAAGTTTCCACTTGTGAAATGGGAGGGGTCTAAGCCTTCAGCCCCTAACACTCCCAGTCCAGGAGTAGCTGTGTATTGTCAGCAGCCGGCTGTGAGCACCAGTGCCGTGCTTCGGTACTTGACTGACAAGCACATAGCCCACGTGGAACAAGGGCAGACATGTGGGTTGTCCAAGTCCGGCATCAAGCAGTTCTGGCAGTACAAGGATATGGTGACCCTTCTTCGGGAAGCATGGCTGAAGGTTTTCTCTGTCCTGCTGTTCCCCCTGGACTGGTTTCTCTCCACCAGCCTGTTCCCAAAGCCACTTATGAAATAACCATTCTGAGGCTTAATATTAATTATATACTCTTTGACCTATTAGTTCAGGCTTCTTATTAACAAACTCTTACATCTTAAATGAACCCATTTCTATTTTATACTTTGCCATGAGGCTTGTGGATTTTTTACCCCTTGATTCTTGGGTGGCTACATGGTATCTCCCTGACTTTGCCTTCTTCCCTCTTCTATCTCTGCTTGGAATTTCAGCCTTGCTTTATTATGCTCTGTCATAGGCCAAAGTAGATTCTTTATTAACCAATGGTAATAAAGCATGTTCACAGCATACAGAGGGGAACCCCACATCAGGAAAGGCATGCGATGTCAATCATGTTTGTTCCCTTTAGAAGGGTTGGACTATAGAAAAGAATGCATGTGTGTTTGCAAGTTGAATCATGATGTCATGATACCTTCTTAGATTCTAAATGTCTTACTTAAGACTACATACCAAAAGCACTAGCTATTTGCAGGTAATTGCAAAATACAAAAACACAAAATGCCACTCTGTAGGCAGAAGTTTCTTGTCCCAACCACCCAGTCCCAAATAACCACTCAGGCTTATATTAATTGTAAATGCTTGGCGAATAGCTCAGGCTTATTACTAGCTAACTTTTACATTTAAATTAACTCATATTTCTATCTATATTTTGCTACATTATTCAAGGATTGCTAACCTCATTTTCTACACATCCTGCCTGTCCAGCCTCTGGCTGGCAGCTCTCTCAACTCTGCCCCTCCTTATCTAAGTTCTTAGTTTGATTGTTCCACCTAACCTTATCCTGTCTGGCTATTGGTCCAACAGCTTTTATTATTTTTTTTTAAAGATTTATTTATTATGTATACAGCATTCCTTCCATGTATGCCTGCATGCCAGCAGGGAGCACCATGTGGTTGCTGGGAATTGAACTCAGGTCCTCTATAAGAGCAGTCAGTGTTCTTAACCACTGAGCCATCTCTCCAGCCCCCCAACAGCTTTTATTATTAATCAAAGAGAGGAATATATATTCACAGCATACAGAATGATCATCCCATAGCACAAATCTGATAAGATGAAGCCTATAATTACTTTGTTTTCTTTTGGGCCCACTGTGGGATATGTGACACTCTTACATTTTAAAGTACAAGTACTTAATTATGACTCAGTTTGAGAGACATTTGCTAATCATTCTGTCCATAGACATAGTTAAAGATAATGATGTTAGATCTCAGGGCAGCTGACTTGAGGGAGCCCCTCAGTGATCTGGCTGCAGGGCACGTGGAGATAGTCAGCCCTCAACATGTAGGATTCCCTATCTGCTGATTCAATAACTGCAAGTGTGTGTGTGTGGGGGGGGGGAGTCTGTACTAAACATGCCCAAACATTTTTTTCTTGTGATTACTCCCTAAGTGATAGAGCTTGACAGCTGTTTACATGGCATTTGCTGTGTGTCTGTCTCATAAATAATCTAGAGAAGAATTAGTCTACAGAAGGTTATGTGTGGCCTATGTGTACACCCTCTGTTTTACAGAAGAGGTTTATGCATCCACAGGTTTTGCTATTGCTGGGATCCTGGCAGCAATCCTCTGTGGATACCATATCCCTTCTTTTCCCATGGATTTCCCTATGATTTTAAATGTGTTCATGGATTCTGTGGATAGTGGATGAAGCCATTGGTGGCCTTGAGGGCAGGAACTCTGTGTGCCTGGCTCATGCTATAGTTGCTGTGGCCAGCCCTGCACCTGACACATCACTGCTTGAGGACTGGCACTACACAAACCCCTATTAGGTGTTCACAGTCTCTGTGTCTCTTTCAGGAGGGGTTGAATCCAAGCCTTTGGTTCGGAGTGTTGGTGGCCGAAGTATTAGCATAAAGACACCTCCTGCTTCCCGATCCAGGCATGGGCCCTTCAAGACCATGCCCCTGAGATGGTTCTTTGGACACAGGGAGAAACGGCCTGGGGCATCTGTTGAGCTGGTGGAGTACCTCGAGTCTAGACGAAGACCCCGGTCCACCAGCCAGTCCATTGTGCCGCTGTTGACACGTGCTGCTGGCGGGGATGAGAAGTCAGCTTCGCCTAGGCCAGATGGCACCCTTCCTGTTAAAAGTGAAGACAGTGGTCGAGACATCAGTCAAGGAGCAACTGGGGTGCCCCTTTCCTCATGCCACCTCAACCACCATCCAGCCCTGGGATCCTTAGATGATGGTCTGAACACAGTCAGGACACGAACAGGAAATGCAAATCAGGATATCAAACTCCCCAAAAAGTTTGACCTGCCCCTCACCGTGATGCCCTCAGTGGGGGACGAAAAACAAGCCCGCCGCCCTGAGGGCCAGAAGATGACAACCTGGAAGGGAAGCGGTCAGGTGGGCAGCCAGAGTAGTCCACCTTCCCCCTCCACTGGGGTGCTCAGAAACTTTAAGGACAACGGCACAGGTACCTTACCCAAGATGAAGGCTAGGGCTGCTGTGGAGGAAAAGGCCCCTGACAAAGACAAGGGACAGGGGACGTTCACTCTTCTGAAGTCTGTGTTTTGGAAGAAAGAACACAAGAAGGCTGTCAGGGCTCAGAGCTCCCCAGCAGCACCCCCAGTCTCCCTGGTGAGTGACAGGCTGAGCCCTGCCATGAACGAGCAAGCTCGAGGCTCATCCCCTGCCCTCAGGATTCGAGAGAGCCCAGCCCGGGGCGTGGGCTACCACATGGAGAGGGACATCAGATCTGCACCCAGTTCTCTTCACCTCCCCCGCAAAGCCAGCAGGCCCCCTAAAGCCAGTACGGCTGGCACCTCACAAAGGACCATTCCTGGGGAACAGAATTCTTACGGCACCTTGCAGAGGGTGAAATACCACACTCTTTCCTTAGGTCGGAAGAAGTCCTTACCCGAGTCCAGCTTCTGACGGAACATTTCAGTACTGTGTGAAGCTGGCATTCCCAGGCTGTGCCCTGGGAATCTGCAGGAAGCCTGTATCCATAGTGGATTTTCTAGAATCCAGTTGACTTGTGATGTCTAAAAGAAAAAAAAAAAGTTTGGTCTCTTTAACTGGACTTCCAATCCCTCGTGTCCCAATAACCCAGTGTCAAATTGGTTGGGTTCCCCTTGTTGGATTTTGGTCAGCCTGGCCAGTAGATGGTGCTGCTGAGCTCAAATTAGCATGACAAGCTAAAACCGGTATTTGGTATGTGTAAGTGGAGGGCAAGCATAGCTGTACTAAAAAGACTTTGTGGTGTCGTGTTGAACACTCACCAGCTGGCTTGCTCCTAACTTTATGTCCCACTCCCACCCTCCTCCTTCCCCTCCTCCTCCCTCCCTCCCTCCCTCCCATGTTTCCCCCCTTCCTTTACTTTCTTTTTTTAAATAAAGGGCTTGTAAGGAACATCTTTTCCTTTCATGCTTATCTTGGATAAGTGTCAAAGATGCCAAGAAATGAAAAGAATAAGAATGGCAGTAGAGGTAAGAGCCTATGAGAGGCGGGAGAGAGATGGTTGATATTTTAGGAGAGTATTTAATATATGGCAAGATAATTGTATTACAGCTTTTCAAGGTATTTTAAAGAGATAACTATTTTGATACCAGAATAAAAAGTTTTTTTTTTTTTAAAAAAAATGTGAGTTTGAGATCTATGCACAGTTTGAATAAAATTGTGTCTGTGACACCTGTGGTCGGCTGCTTGAATTACTGAAGTGTGAGAAGTGACTCACTTCATTCCTGTGTAGTCACAGCTTGTTGCTATCAGAAAGTAATTGCCTGTGTTCGTTCTGAAATTAAAAAAAAAAAAAAGCTCTTAAAAGTATTTGTGTCTCCATCTTTCCTTTTCTTTCCTTCCTTTAAAAATATTATAGATTTGTGTATATTTTTGAGACAGTCATACTCTAACCCATACTGGTCTTGTACTCTTGGCAATCCTCCTGCCTCAGCCTACTAAGGATTGTAGGTGTGAGCCACCGTGTGTAGCTTTTGATTTGGGTTTCTGAAGGCCAAGTCTCTGGCTTCTTTGTCTCTCTGGAGGGCTCAGACTCCTCAGCACCTGTGAGTCAGAGGCTGCCTGGTGAGCCTTGTGCTCGCGTTGTGTTTCCCTGCATTTGCCTGGGCTTCCAGATCTGTTCTAGGAATACCCTAGAGTTTCCTACAAACACTGCAAAGCTGAAACCCAGGCCTGGGGCCAACAATGGCTCATTGGCGGCCTTTCAGGTAACCATTCTCTGGAGTAGCTTCCTTTCTCCTGGGATATTTCTTCACGACTCCTGGCCACAGGAATGCAGTCTCCCCGAGACCACAGTGTGGGTTGTTGCATGTCTCTGCAGCATCTTTTTTTTTTTTTAATCAGAAAGAATGGGATCCCTTCTTTTCCCCAGTGAGAAAGACAATTTGCCTTTCTTCTACGTAGCAGTTGCCAGATAGAACTAACATAATCAAGAAGCTGGAAGACCCAGCTACCTGACCCCCGAGGGCTACAAGCTCCCGAACAGGCTTGTGTGTTTACAACAGCAGCCCATGTTTCTTCAAGTCTTAAATTGCCACGTGTGGGCAGTGTGGATGTGACTGGTTGGATACTCAAGGTGATAGGAGTTTAGGAGTCTTTCTACCTCATTTAGTCTCCTCTGTTGCCCCTCGGAGGAATTGATTTCTACACCAATCCCAGTCTACTCTTTGGTCTCTAAAATTGTGTCGTAACTCAGGTCTGTACCGGGGTCTCTCTTCCCTACTAATCTCTGAGAGTATGAGAGGGTCCCAGGTGTTAGCAATGTTCTCTGATTGATGCACTACACACTGGCGTTTACTCTAGACTGATAGTTCAGTCACATTCCTAAAGTGACCTCAGGTTTGAGATTCAACCTAGCTCCAGCAAGGATTTTCTGTGTAGTCCCAGCTGTTCCGGAACTCACTATGTAGACCACGCCAGCCTTGAACTCACAGAGATCCATTTGCCTCTACCTCCCTAGTGCTGGGATTAAAGGTGTGTACCAACACTGCCTGGTATAGCCTTTCTCTTTTTTTCTTTTTGTTTGTTTGGTTTTTTTTTTTTTCCAAGACGGCTTCTTCGTAGCTGTGGAGTCTGTCCTGGAAATCACTCTGTAGATCAGGCTGACCTCAAACTCTTAGAGATCCCCCTGTCTCTGCCTCCCAAGGGCTGGGATTAAAGGTGTGTGCCACCACCACTATCACCTGGCTCTTTTTTCTTCTACTTATCTGCTAGAGGAAGGGAGGCGGGGCTTTTAGGTCTTGAGCTGGGAGGTCACACAGACAGTGCTAGAGGAGAAAGTTGGGCAGTCCAGTGGAGAATATAGTAGGAGTTTTATAGTGACAGTTCTGGGGACCACACCATGATGCACTAGCTGCATCCCGTTAGAGGATGTACCTGTATTGAGCTAGAACCATGTCTTGAGGGATGGTAAGTTAGTCAAGCTCCCCAAAGATGTATTTACTTTCCTGTTAGATGACAAGCCAGTATTTATAGCCATTGGATGCAAGGTGTTCCTTAAATACTTTATTATATTAACCCATTTAACTCATAATTCTTTTAAGAAAAATTAAATTGTGTGTGTGTATGTGTGGCACCTTTATACACCTTTATACAACAGATCACATGTGGAATTCAGGAGACAACTTTTGGGAGCATGTCTTTCCTCTCACCATGCGGGTCCGAGGGGACTGAACCCAGGTCATCAGGCCTTGATGGTATAGCAAGCACCTTCACCCACTGAACAACCATCCTGCTGATCCTCATAACCCTTGGAGGTAGGCACTGTTAAACCCTGCTTTACAGATGAGGGGACCGAGGCACAGAGAGTTTAATTCTCCTAAGGACACACAGCTAGTAAATTGTCCAGAGCCAGGATTTGATCTCAGGTAATCCTAGCTCTGCAGTTTCTCTGAATCACTAAAGGTAACAGTGCCCTCTCTGAACTAATCCTGTCAGTTCAAACCCAGTTAGGGCAGGCAAGCGTAGGGGATCGTTAGTAACCCGGACTCGGTTTGAATTACATTCACACTCACACCACTCAACGATTCAGTGGGCAGCCTAGCTCCTTTACCTGTACATAGACACCTCTTTGAGCAACGCACCTGGCAACCTCAGGTGCTCACCTAATTGAGCTACATGTCCACCCATCTCCGCACAATGGGACAAGTTGCTCTTACCCAACAGCAATCAAACTTTGTTTCTGTTCAGATATATTTTCAATGTGTCAGGAAAGAATGGAAAGGCTGATCAAGTCTGCACTGGTCTCGGGGACATGTGCACCAAGGCAAAACTGTCCTCAAGGAAACTTAGAATCCCACCGTCTTAGGCCTGTGCATACATAGACGTGTAGGATTAAAATCAGGTGTATTATGGGAAGGGATATGCACAGTAGGAAAATGATAACATGACAATCTACCAATCAAAGCAGAGAACCACGCTCATTGGACCTCTTAGCAATCCAACTCTTCCCTCTCTTGAGCCCCGTAAAAGGAAACCTCAAACAATAATGGGGTCCCTTGAGTATTCTGGGGTTCACTGTCAATCTTGGTAGTATCCCTGCCTAATCTGTGCTATAGCTTCACTTTGGATTAAGTCGCTTGCTATTTTCACAAATATATATATAAGCCTTTATGTCAGTCCTTTGAATAAAAAGCCAAGAACCTGGAAACATCCAGCCCAGACCCCAGCTGTGGGTAACATAATTGCTTCTGGCCTTTCCTGTTCATCAGAATGGAGACCAATTCATTTGTTAGAATCAAGAGACGACCGTAGGGACCAGGGGCTCTGTGTATTCATTCCATCAAGAAGACGACATCAGAAAAAGTTGTCACTGGGCTTGCTACTTGATTAAATCCTTGATAAACTCTCTAAATCCCATTTTTTGCACCAAATTGGGGAACTGAGTGCAGACGTGATAGGAATTGGGACACGTGGCAGGTTGTTTGCCGCATTTGTGGCCTTGACTTGGATCCTTCCAGAGATGCAATTTGCTTTGATTCACTTTGATTCTTTGGCAGGATTGTTTGAGTGAGATTGGCCTGAACTTACCATAATTGACTGTGAACACCTGAGGCTCCCCTAGATAGCACATACAGACCGCTTCAGGCCGTGACAGTGGAATCGGACACGAAGTACACACACAAGCGGCTGCCTTTAATCAACCTGTGTTGCAGCTGGAAAAGACAACGTAGTGGATGTAACCAAGCTAATTTCAAACTTCAAGGACTAATAGTATAAATATATGGGTTACTTGTCACTGGGCCAAGGGAAGTCAGTGTGCTCCTTGCTGAGACTAAACAACCTCTCAGAATGATGAAATATCCCCAGGAGAGACCTAGTTTCCAGCGAGGCCACTTGGCTGTCAAAGCCTCATAGGACTATGAATTCCACTAAGTGTCGGCCTACACAACAGGCCATCATTCCTCTTCCTTCCTTCCTTCCTTCCTTCCTTCCTTCCTTCCTTCCTTCCTTCCTTCCTTCCTTCCTTCCCCCCTCTCTCTCTCTTTCTTTCTTTCTTTCTTTCTTTCTTTCTTTCTTTCTTTCTTTCTCTGATTTTTATTGAACTCTACATTTTTCTCTGCTTCCCTCCCTGTCTCTGCCCTCCCCCTTCAACCCTCTCCTGTGGTTCCCATGCTCCCAATTTGCTCAGGAGATCTTGTCTTTTTTTACTTCCCATATAGATAAGGCCACTGTTTCTTATGGGAATGGCTGGGAGAGTTAAGGCAGTGGACGTGGGTGAGTACAATAGTTCCTAGCCAGCTCGCCATTTACTTACTTATGTATTGACTGATAGGTTTTTGGAACTTGCTCTGCAGACTAGGCTGATCTGGAATTCAATGAAATCTACCTGGCTCTGCCCTGCCAAGTACTGGGATTAAAGGTGAGTGCCACCAGGCCCAGCTTTAAGGTGGGTTCTTAAGTACCCCAGGCTAGCCTAGAACTCGCTGTGTAGTTGAAGACGATGTTGAGATCCTGGTCCTTCTGCCCCCGCCTCCCAGGTGCTGGGATTACAGGCTGTACCACCCACATCAGCATCATCCTAGCCTATGGAGGAGCGAGGAGAAAACGTTAGGGCTCAAGGGCAAGTAGGTTTCTGTCTTTTCCATCTCTGGAGATATTTCAGGATTCGAAGTCATTCCTAGTGAAGATGCAGTCTGCTGTCTTCATTTCTGGAGCACTAGCTCTGATTCACGTCGTGTGTGGCTCCCACCTGGGGGAACAGACTGTCTGTCATCTGATGGTCAATTGCTTGGCCACTTGGTGCTTCTCCTGCTGCCCCTGGGATTGGGTCCCCATTTGAACAGAGGCTCGGTATGGCCATGTTTCTGTCTGAGTATAGCCATGGGTGCATTTAAGACAGCTTGTGGCGGGCACCACACATCTATCGATCAGAGCAAAGTTGAAAGTTTAGGAGTGTATGAAGCAGTGTGGGAGCCGCACCTTCCTTCCTGAGTGAAGAAGTTCACCTTGCCAGGATTTGCTCTCCGTAGCTTATACTTTTCCCATACTGATTCTAATATCTCTTAGATGTTTTTTTGAGATGGGGGTCTCATATATGGCTCTGACTGTCCAAGAACTCGCTATGTTGATCGGGCTGGTCTCTAACTCACAGAGACCTAACTGCTTCCATTTCCCAAATGCTGGGATTAAGAGTATAAGCTACTACACCCAGCTCTACTATGTTTGCCTATAGAGATGTAATATCTGTGATTCATTTGAGTTAGTTTTTTATCTGAAGTGATAGAAACAATACCTCCTCCCTGGTCCAGCTGTCTACCTTTAAATTAATGCCGCTGTCTTGATTATTTAACTTTATAAAAGCATTGCGGTCAGATAGTTTGAGTTTCCCAGTTTTATTCTTTCAAAAGTTATTTTGGTCATTTTAGGGTCTTTGCATTTTCATATAAAATAGAAAAATCTACTTCTGATTTCTGCAACAGTAATAAAAAGTTTCCCATGATTTTAATTGGGACGCCATTAAATGTTTAGGGAAACTAGACAGATAACCCTACTAAAAAGTTTTAACAAGCTGTGGATTCCCAATCCATCGACATGGTATATCTCTTTAAAGAGTTAGTTTTTTTTTTTTTAATCTAGGTATCTAGTTACTGGGGCTTTATCTTGTTTTAATTTGTTATTATGAATGCCTTGCACATCTTGTCAAACACCCTTAAAAGTTCATGCGTTTGCAAGTACAGTGAAGAGCTATTTTAAAATTCTTTAATTTCTGGAATTCAATTTTATGCAGAAATAATTGATTTTGTCCATTGACCTTATATCCTGTGACCTTACTAACATTTTAGTAGCTTTTGTGTAGCTTCACATAGATAATTGTCATCTGAGACTAAAGGTGTTTCCCTTTTTCCTTCTGATCCATATGCCTTCTTTTCCTTCCTTGTCATAGTGTGTTGCATATAAGCACTGGGCATACTGCATCAGAAACTCTAGTATGGTGTTGTGTGTCAGTAAGAGCAAATATTCCTACCTTCTTCCCCAGAGATCCTCCATTAGATACATGATATCATATCACATTGGTAGATACTCTTTTATGCTTTGTTTTGATGGGGACTATTTTTTTTATTTAAATAGATTTAGATTTGGGCAGATATTTTTTCCTACATCTTTTGAGAGGATCGTAACTTTTCATTTTTAGCCTGTTAGGCTTATGAGTTATAAGGGTTTATTTTTGAATTTTGAATTAGCCTCACATTCCTGGAATAAATTCCACTTGGCCATCATCTACTTTCTCTTTTTATATTGTTGGGTTTGATTTCTAAATTGGTATTCTTTCTGCATCTAAGCTCATAAAAGCTATTGGTCTCTTTCTCTGTTTCCAGTGTCTGTTTTTGTTATGATGGCAGTGAACCTTCATGGAATGAGTTCAGAAATATTTTGTTCTCTTCAGCTTTCTAGATGAGTTTGTGTAGAATTATTGTTATTTATACCATAAATGATTGGTAGAATTTGACAGTGATACCATCAAGGCTGATGATTTTATTTGTATTAAGATTCTTAGCTATTATCCTAGTATCTAACAAAATAGACTTCAAACTAAAATCAATCAAAAGAGACAAAGATGCATATTTCATATTAGTCACAGGAAAAATCTATCAAGTGGAAATCTTAATACTAAACATCTATGTCCCAAATACAAGGGCACCCTCATTTGTAAAAGAAACATTTCTTCTAAAGCTCAAATCATACATTAAACCCCACGCTAATAGTGGGAGACTTCAACACTCCACTCTCACCATTGGGCAGGTCAGTCAGACAAAAAATTAACAGAGAAATAAGGGAACTAACAGATGTTATGATTCAAATGGACTTAACAGACATCTATAGAATATTCCATCTAAACATAAAATAATATACCTTCTTCTCAGCACCTCATGGAACCTTCTCAAAAACTGACCACATACTCGGTAACAAAACAAACCTCAACAGATTAAAAAAAATGGAAAAACCCCATATATCTTATCAGATCACCATGGTTTAAAACTAGAAGTCAACAGCAATACTAATTCCAGAAAGCCCACAAACACCTGGAAATTTAACAGTGCTCACCTGAATCATCAATGGGTCAAGGAAGAAATAAAGGGAGAAATTAAAGACTTCCTAAAATTCAATGAAAATCACCACACAACATACCCAAATTTATGAAACACAATGAAAGCAGTGTTAAGAAAAAAGTTCATAGCATTAGATGCTCACACAAAGAAGTTGGAAAAAATACTACACTAGTGAATTAACAGAACATTTGAAAACTTTAGAACAAAAAGAAGCAAACTTACCCAAGAGAACTTGATAGCAGGAAGTAATCAAATTGAGAGTTGAAATCAACAAAAATAGAAACAGAAAATAATACAAAGAATCAATGAGACAAAGAGTTGGTTCTTCGAGAAAATCAAGAAAATAGACAAACCTTTATCCAAACTAACCAAAAGGCAGAGGGAGAATATCCAAATTAACAAAATCAGAAATGAAAAGGGGGATATAACAACAGACACGGAGGAAATACAGAGAATCATCCAGCCATATTTCAAAAACCTGTACTCCACAAAATTGGAAAACTTAAAGGAAATGGACAACTTTCTGGATAAATATCACTTACCAAAATTAAATCAAGACCATATAAACAAATTAAACAGACTTATAACTGCTGAAGAAATGGAAAGAGATATCAAAAGTCTCCCAACCAAAAAAATCCCAGGACCAGATGGTTTCAGCTCAGAATTCTACAAGATTTTTAAAGAAGAACTAATACCAATACTCCTTAAATTGTTCCGCACAATAGAAACAGAAGGAACATTGCCAAACTCTTTTTATGAGGCTACAATTACCCTGATACTCAAACCTTATAAAGACATTACTAAGAAAGAGAAATACAGACCAGTCTCCCTCCAGAACACTGATGCAAATATACTAAATAAAATACTGGCAAATCGAATCCATGAACACATCAGAACCATCATCCATCATGATCAAGTCAGCTTCATCCCAGAGATGCAGGGATGGTTCAACATATGAAAATCTGTCAACGTAATCCACCATATAAACAAACTGAAAAATAAAAAATACACATGATCATCTCATTAGATGCTGAAAAAGCTTTTGACAAAATGCAACGTCCCTTCATAATAAAGGTCTTGGAGAGAGCAGGGATACAAGGAACATACCTAAACATAATAAAGACAATATGCAGCAAGCCAACAGCCAACATCAAACTAAATGGAAAGAAACTCACAGCGATTCCACTGAAATCAGCAACAAGACAAGGTTGTCCATATCTCCATATCTATTCAATACAGTTCTTGAGGTCCTAGCTAGAGCAATAAGATACCAAAAGGAGATCAAGGGGACACAAATCAGAAAAGAAGTCAAACTCTCATTATTTGCTGATGATATAGTTTATATAAGTGACCCCAAAAATTCTACCAAGGAGCTTCTGTAACTCATAAACACTTTCAGTAATGTAGCAGGATACAAGATTAACTCAAAAAATCAGAAGCCTTCCTGTACACAGATGATAAATGGGCTTAGAAAGAAATCAGAGAAACATCACCCATCACAATTGCCACAAATAGCATAAAATATCTTGGAGTAACTCTAACTAAACAAGTGGAAGACTTGTATGACAAGAACTTTAAATCTTTAAAAAAAGAAATTGAAGAAGACACCAGAAAGTGGAAAGATCTCCCATACTCTTGGGTAGGTAAAAATTAAATAGTAAAAATGACAATATTACCAAAAGCAATCTACAGATTCAATGCAATGCCCATCAAAATCCCAGCAAAATTCTTCACAGACCTCAAAAGAACAGTACTCAACTTCATATGGAAAAGCAAAAACCCAGGATAGTCAACACACTCCTGTGCAATAAAAGAACTTCTGGAGACATCACAATTCCTGACTTCAAACTCTACTACAGAGCTACAGTACTGAAAACAGCCTGGTATTGGCATAAGAACAGACAGGAGAACCAATGGAATTGAATAGAAGACCTGGATATTAATCCACACACCTTCAAACACCTGATTTTTGACAAAGAGGCAAAAAAATATCAAATGGAAAAAATAAAACATATTTAACAAATGGTGCTGGCATAACTGGATATCAACATGTAGAAGAATAAAAATAGATCTATATCTATCACCATGCACAAAACTCAAGTTCAAATGGATCAAAGACCTCCACATAAAGCCAGCCACACTCAGCCTCATAGAAAAGAAAGTGAGGAGGACACTTGGACACATTGGCACAGGAGACCACTTCCTAAATATAACCCCAGTAGCACAGACACTGAGAGAAACAATTAATAAATGGGACCTCCTGAAACTGAAAAGCTTCTGTAAAGCAAAGGACACATTCAGCAAGACAAAACAACAGCCTACAGAATGGGAAAAAAATCTTCACCAACCCCATATCAAACAGAGGTCTGATCTCCAAAATATACCAAGAACTCAAGAAATTGGTCATCAAAATAACAAATAATTTAATAAAAAATGGAGTACAGACCTAAACAGAGAACTCTCAATAGAGGAATTTAAAATTGCTGAAAGACACTTAAGGAAGGGCTGAACATCCCTAGTCATCAGAGAAATGCAAATCAAAACAGTTCTGAGATTCCATCTTATACCTGTTAAGAGTGGCTAAGATCAAAAACACTGATGACAACTTATGCTGGAAAGATTCTTGGGTAAAGGGAACACTCCTACATTGCTGGTGGGAGTGCAAGCTGGTACAGTCCCTTTGGATATCAGTATGGTGATTTCTCAGAAAATTAGGAAACAACCTACCTCAAGACCCAGCAAATCCAAAGAATGCTCAATTGTGCCACAAGGACATGTGCTCAACTATGTTCATAGTAGCATTGTTTGTCATAGTCAGAACCTGGAAACAACCTACATGCCCTTCAATTGAAGAATGGATAAGGAAAATGTGGCACATTTACACAATGGAGTACTACACAGCAGAAAAAAATAATGACATCTTGAAATTTGTAGGCAAATGGAATGGAGCTAGAAAACATCATTTTGAGTGAGGTAACTCTGACCCAGAAAGACAATTTTCATATGTATTCACTCATAAGTGTTTTTTAAACACAAATCAAAGAAAATCAGCCTATAAATCACAATCCCAGAGAACCTAGACAATAATGAGCATCTAATCTACATGGGAAGTAGAAAAAGACAAGATCTCCGGAGTAAATTAGGAGCATGGGGACCTTGGGTGAGGGTTGAAGGGGGGAGAGGCAGGGAGGGGAGCAGAGAAAAATGTAGAGCTCAGTAATAATCAATAAAAATTAAACTAAAAATAAGTACCTTAAAAAAGATTTTTAGCTACAAAGTCAGTTTTTTAAGAAGTCAAAGAATGACTCATATCATCTAGCTTATTATTATTACTTTAAATTTTCCATACAAGTCTATATTCTTCCCATAGCCCCTGCTCTCTCCTTTTTCTCCCCTCCCTCCTTAGTCCCCTTTGTTCCTCTAGATGGCTCACTCCTACTTCTACATCCATATACATGGGTTTTTTGTATTATGTAAGATCTAGAAACTGTAAATGAAAGAAAACACATAATATTAGTCTGAGCCTGGCTTGATTTTCTTAATATGATTCTTCTCAGTTGCATTAATTTCCTGCAAATGACATTATCAGTATTAATAATATTGTTTTATCAGTAATTTTAAAATAATTATTTTATTAATAATTTAAATCAAAATATAATTATATCATTTGTCCCCTACCTCTTATCCTTCCAATCTCCTGCATATATCTTTCTCCTGATCTCTCTCAAATTCGTGGCCTCTTTTTCTTTAATTGTGTATAAATACATATTTTGAATATATAGATACCAACTAGATCTTCAAGGACAACCCATAACCATCACTTTACCAAACCAGCCCAATTCCTAACTGCATTCTAAATATCTATCCTACACCCACAGGTAAATGTAGCTCTCTTGCATACCTTGTCTAAAAAGCTTACTTTTGCAACAGAGGCCATTGCAGAAAACCATAACCCATCAAAATACAGAGTTGTGGAGCCCCATCCCAACTGATCCATCTATAGCATAGCTCCTGCACCTAAAGTTCAGGGATCATCACACATCACAGAAGAAGATGTAGAAAGTCTTAAAGAGCCAAAGGAACAGGAAGTCTGCTGTGAGATCACCTCTTCTGGAAATGTATGGGAAGCTGTATACTCATGGTAGCTCATAAATGTGACTGTGTATATTAAAGGCCTGAGCACAGATAATACCAATAAACCTGCTAACCCAGAAGGGGCGAATCTCACAGAGACAACTAAGGAAGGCTGAGAATAGGAGAAAGAATTGTGAGTAGAGCCGTAGGCAACATTGATGGCACGTGTTCCTGCAATGTGCTGATTTGGAGTTCCTTAGATACATAACCAGGGCTGGTATAGCTGAGCCATGTGATACTAATTGATAACATTATCCATCTTTTTAGAAGCCTCCATGCTGGGACCATGCTGGCTGGACCAGCTTGCCTTCCCAGCATTAGCATATAGAGGTTCCTTTCTGTCCATGTCCCAGTAACGAGCTTGGTTTTCATATTGACGGGAGTAAAATGAAGTTCATGCAGCTTTTATTTGGTGGCCAGTGAGGTGGGACATTTTTTTCATGTTTATTTCTCATTTGCGTTTCACCTCTTGAGAACTGCTCGCTTCATTAGCCTGTTTTCTGAGGTGAGTTTTGGCAGTGTGTATCTTTTAGAGATTTACATGGTTCATCTAGGTTGCTCAGTTCACTGGGATAATGTCTCAATATAATTCTTTGGAATCCGTTTACCCTGTGGTGGCATTACCTTTCACGCCTGGTATTGGGAACTTGTGTGGTTTCTCTTGGGCTACATACGCTAAATATTATGGATCTTTTCAAAACCACTTTTGGTGTCCTTGACTTTCCTAAGTACTTTTTTCAATTGCATCTCATTACTCTGTGCTCTTACCTTTATGGTATCTTTTTTTTTTCCTGTTCATCTTAGAACTAATGAGTAGCCCCCTCCCTTTGTCAGGGTGTCACTGTGTAACTCTGGATACACTGTAACTCACAGAGATCCACTTACCTCCTGAGTGCTGGGATTTAAGGTAAGACCATTCTGTGATTTAAAAGATTTATCCGAAGATTTATCTAATTTTATTTTGCCTGTATGGGTGTTTGCCTGTATGTGTGTATGTACACTACATATGTGCAATGCCCATGGAGGCCAGAAGAGGGTGTTAGATCCTCTGGAACTGGAGTTATAGCTGCTTGGAAGCCATCATGGGCATTCTGGGAACCCAACCTGGGCCTTCCAAAAGAGCAACAAGTGCTCTTAGCCATTGAGCCATCTCTCCAGCCTTTTTTCATCTCTTAAGGTGGACATTGAAGCCCCTGAAGGACCAGAAACACTTTTCCTTCTCTTTTGTAGACATGTTATGTTATGAATGTCCCCAAAGAGCTGCCTCAGTGCATCTGACAGATTCTGTTACGCTGTGTTTTAATTCACATAAAATACCATCTGACTTCCCTTTTAATTTCCTTTTTCATTCATGCATTATTCAGAAGTGTATTTTTAGCCTTCAGAGAAAGAAATAGTGACTCCAAATTCATCTGTGGTGGTAGGGATGTGAGGTCCTGACGTGAGATGGGGAACTGTGTGCCTGTAAATAGGCTTTCTAGAGTGGCAGACAAGGGGTAGGTAAGACGAGAGAGAGGTGTTCAAGAGGAAGGTGTACCAAAGAGTCCCTGTGTCCTGTGTTTACTGAGCCCTGGGGGAGCGGGGTTGCCCACCCACTGGGGGAGCATCTCCAGCAACTGCACATTGGTCCCTCCGAGTGACTCTCAGGCAGCAAAGCAGGTAGAATTTGAACTTGAATCTTTTTGTTATGACTTTCACATATTAATTGTACAGAATATTGATTGGGGTTTGTGATAACTTTTCACACATGCATATAATATACTTTGATTGATGAATCCCGCTGCCTTTTTATCCCATCTTCCACTTTCGCACCCCTCATAGCTGCCTCCTTTAATTTCATGCCATCTCCCATCCCTGGATTCTACATGTGAAGGAGAGCATGATGCTTGCCTTTGAGAGACTGCCACACTTCACTTAATAGAATGAATTCAAGTCCCTTCCATTCCGAGTGAATCTTAAAATGGCTCTTTTAGGAAAAAGGCATTCTGTGCCACAGGCTCTCTTTGCTTTCTTCTTCCTTTTCCACCCCCTGGCAGTGTACAGAGTTTCCACAAGAAGGAGCAGCTTCAGCAGCTGTGATGGATGTAATTGGACAAACTTTTCAGGCTTGACATATTTCTTGGGGAAGTTTCCGCGAGCTATGTCAGTTCTTCGGTCTCCCCACCCCCACCCCCGGAATATCTAGCTAAATGTGCCTTGAAAGAAGAGCATTCTAGAATCTTACTCTGAACAAAGTAAGAGGAAGAGTGCAATCTCTGCATTTGTGGTGAAAACAGATGATTCGAGCATACTACCAATTCTGCTCCCTGAATTGTGCAAAAAAAGGCGCTCTCTGGGTTAACCCAGGTGAAGCGTGCCACAAAAAAAAAAACCCAAAAAACCTAAGCAGTGCTGAGTGTCATCAGCGCTGATCCTTACTCACCAGTTTTAAACCCAGGCAAGAGAGCATAGTAAATCTCCAGGTGAGTCACGCATTTTTGTTTTTCTATATCTAAATTCTGCAATGTCCTTCCCATGTATGGGGATGTTTCCTTCTGCCACAGGTTACATTTTCACCTACATGACCTTTACTGGATGTCCCCAGAGGCATGCTTGGTTGACGGCCTAATGACCCGCAATGTACTGTTTGTCAGGTCATTCCTGTGCTCTCTCATTTCCTAGTAAGGATGACATAAGGACTAGAACCGGTGTAGATGGTATGACCAAGGACAAAGACAGAGTCTCTGTGACTTCACAAGATGGAAGGTGGAGACTAGGGGGAATTCTGTTCTGTAGATGGGGCACTAGTGTTGGAGTTCTTTCTTGAAAAGCTCAAGAACTTAGGGGGCTCAGAAGACTGGACTTTAGAAATAATACTGTATGTGGCGGACAGGTCCTTAGCAGCCACACTCAGGAAGGCCAGGCAGATGCCCACGAGGCTGCTTTTTGAGGTATTTGGGGTTGGGCCCAAACTAAAGTTGTTTACAACGTGGTGCTCTAGCAACTTTTGCTTAAGTTTTGGGCTTGAGAGAAGGCCATCTAAAGCTCCAGTTGGCTCAGCCTTTGGGGCCTTTCACCCCTGACCTGACAGCATCCCTCCACTGTCTTGTCAGAAGGGATGCATCTTGAAGTAGGGAGGAGAACAGAGAGGTGTTGGAGGAAGTGCGTGGCTTCAATGAAATCTCCTTAGTTTTCTGCTCTTTGTTTTCCTCTCCCACTTGCTGACATTGGACCAGGTCCCCTCTAGAGGCCTTTCTGGTCCTAAAAGCTTTGCATTCAGAGGTAGCCTAGTAGTGAAGGGAGCAGACTCAGGAGCCGACAGACCTATTTTTCCCTTTGCCTAGCTGTTTGTCTCTGGATGAGTTGTTTGAGTTCTCTGTGCCCGCATCTCTCATCTATGGAGCTAAAGAGAGACCCCCACCCATGCACACAGTGAGAGCATCAGATGAGTTCACCAGAAACATTCATTACTGCTATAGTGAGACTCTGTGGCACAATAGTCACAGAGGAGTCAAGTCAGTAACAATCTGAGAACCGAAAATCAGGCTTTGGAATGACTTCGTTTTGGCCTTGACATTGGGAAAGAGTTCATAAGATGTGTTCACAGGGAGCTGGAGGGGGAAATGATTGATTCTGGAGATGTAAAAAATCTTCTCTTCCTCTACTTCGGAGAAATGGACCATCGATCCATTTTTAGAGGCCCCGTCACTCCATCTGCCAGCTTTTCAGCTCATTTAATAGCTGTATTTATTTTTGTCCACAGAGAACCCAGGTGTTTCCTACCTCGCTCTTTTTAGTTAACTTTGACAAGTTAACTAGCAATTCTGTAAAAATCTTCGGAAAGGCAGTTCTCACAAAGTCATTTTGATGTTGGCCTAAATCCTAGATTCTTTGGGTGTATGTTCTTTCCAATGTGTGGTGGGGGGGGGGCGGCTGTTCAGGTCTCTGAGCCATAAGTCACGGCCCTCAGCATTATGCATGTGTCTGCACAGCTGGATTATTTTGCATAGCACATGAATGGTGTCCCCAGTGTGCTGTCGTGACCTTGGCAGGGCAAGAGCTGTCCTTCATAGGGTATTTAGGTTTTTGAAAGAGGGTCTTTCTATCTTTCTATGTAGCCTGGGATTTCCTCCAATTTATGATCCTACTGTCTCTGTCTCCAGAGTGCAGGGAGTGTAAACGTGTACCACCAAGCCTGGCCACTGTTGGTGTCTCTAAAGGGTTTTAATGACACCAAGAAATGTGGTTATCTGTACATGTGTTAATTAGGGGTGAGGGGAAGCCAGACAAGAAATAGAAGTTCCAATATGAGCTATTTCCTACCTATGTGACTCCCAGCCTCTTTGGGTGGGATTACTCTATGACTTGTCTGCCCTTCAAAGAAGTGAAAAAAAAAAAAAGACCCCTGTGCTTTTGCAAATGGGAAGTCCTCAAATGTGAGGCATTGCAATTAGCTAGACAGATTCACCGGTGGTCACCATGTTCAAAGCCAAGTGCAAGAGGGGAGTAAAATGCCTTCTAGTATCTCAGACTTGTATTTCTAAGATCTAGCCACCTTCTCTGTGGACGTGAATGGTGCCCTGCTCTGTATGAACCCAGTCTGTCCTGGACAGATCTCACCTCTCTTGTTCCGGACTCCTGTCTTCTCATAAATCTTCTTTATGTACCCACAGCACGCCCTCAGGTGTGTGAAACAGGTGAACAGTTCATGTGCTACACCACATCTCCTTCTTTGGGGCTCTGGCCCCACTGACACTGTTCCTGGGCTTGGGTACCCACTTCTTTGCATGGCATTCACCTTTCTTCACCATTTGGGGAAATCTAATATCACTGGTTACAAAAATAGTCCTTCCTGAGTACCCAGTTGCATCCCCTTCAATCTTCCCAGAGCTCAGTTGGCCCTCAGCACCCATTGGGGATCGGCTCTAGGAACCCTATCAGGTACAAAAGTTCCAGGACGCTCATATTCCTCCTGAAGTGTGGCTTATTATGGGCAAGTAACCCACAGTCTTCCCACATAAGTTAAGTCATCCAGCCCAATGTAAATGCAGTGTAAATAGCTGTAATAGGAGCTGGAGAAATGGCTGGGTGGTTGTCAGTGCTTGCTGCTCTGGCAGAGAACCTGGGTACCGTTTCCAGCACCCACAGGGTGGTTCACAACCATCTGTAACTCCAGTCCCTGGGGATCAGACATGCTCTTCTGTCTTCCTTGAGCACCAGGCACGTACAGGGTCCACATACATATGTGCTGACAAAACATTCAGACACATAAAAGCAAATGAATCTTTAAGAAATAGTTGCTATGCGGCATTGCTGAGGGAATGATGATGAGCATGTTGATTTTTTTTTAACAATGTTTTCTGTTTATCGCTAGTTGTGTCTGCAGCTGTGGCGTCCATGACTCCATTCTTTACTCTGGGCTTCTCCTCACTGTTTATCCCTTTGCTTCTTGGGAGTGTGCTCTATGCGCAAGAGGTCTCCAAGTAGCTAGGATGAAGCAGGTGCTTAGAAACCCTTATTGGCTGAAGGAGTGGGTTGTCATAGCATCTGTAGTCTTGGCCACAGTGGATCCAGTCTCGACAGTATCACACCCTCAAACTATCTAACGGAGAACCAGATGGGCCTTAAATTTTCAGAGTTCAGCATACATTAAAACAACGATGCTGATTCTTAAAGGTCAAATTTCTCTTTCTAGTCAAAGCTTAGAATAGCAGTGGGTAGAAATGAGTATCCAGCATGGACTGAGCTTGCAACTCCCTGGAGAATTCCCAGGCTCTGGCTTTTCTTCAGCATTTCTGGTCAGATGACCCAAGCATAAGGATACCATTAAAATGAAGGATTTGGGTAGAAGGCAGACTCAGCGTTCATTTTCTCCAGAAAGCTGCTGATTAAGGGCAAGGCACATCAGGAATCTTGGTTCAAAAAGATTCCCAATAGGTCTCCCCCCATCCATCAAGAAATTGCACTCTCTCACCGAAAAGTTAAATTATGAGTTGTTGTTCACAACGAAATAGTCTACCCTGAAAACAAATAAACAAACGCATAGCATCCTGGGAGGATTTTGTTTCTTGAGTGTTTGTAGAGTGGACTTGCGCCTTACGTGGGGAATATTTTGGGAAATCATTCAGAATTGACCTTGATGTCAGTTTATGTCACGCATTAGTGTCAGGTTACCCACTTAAATGTAACTACAGAATCCTGAAGACACGTTCATCTCAGTCCTTCCTGCCCTCCTCTAGTGGTTAGGACGTCTTGGCCTTCTTAGTCTCTTTCCTTTAAGGATATCTTTGTAGCTACCATTACTCACAAACTTGGCTTTCTGAGACATACTTCCTTAAGTTCCTAGTGTTGGGGAATAGTTATCAGGACTGTCATAGTCAGGGTTGCATGACTAAAGGCAACTTGGAGAGGAAAGGGTTCATTGCTCACACGTGGGTGTCACGGTTTATTGTGGAAGAAAGCCAGGAGGCAGGAACTGAAGCAGAGGCCATGGAGGAGTGAGCCCCTCTCTTGCCTAGTTCACCTTCTTATACCATCCAGGACCACCTGCCCAAGGGTGGCACCTCCTATAATGGTCTGGGCCCTCCCACAACAATCACTAACCAAGGCAATACCCTAAAGGACAAACTTCTTTTCTCAATCGTAAGATTCCCTCTTCCCAGACATGTCTAGGTTTGTGTCAAGCTGACAAAAAGCAACCGGCACAAATGATGAACAAGACACTTTCACAAAGTTTATTTATACCCACCAGCTATTTTATCATATGTTTTTGCTAATCTCTGATAATTGGCTTACCATAATTGTATGCATATAAATTAAATGCATGGCCAACTTGACTCGACTGCAGAGAAGTAAAAATAAATTGTTAGGGTGTGGGTGGTTTGGAAGAGAATGGTCCCTATAGGCTCATATGTTTGAATGCTTGGTCACCAGGAAGTAGACCTCTTTTGGAAAGCATTAGGAGGAGGCATGGCCTTGTTGGAGGAAGTGCATCACTGGGAGTCGGCTTTGAAGTTTTAAAAACTCATGCCTAGCCCACTATCCCTCTCTCTCTTCTGCCTGCGTATCAATCAGGATGTAAAGTTCTCAGCTACTCCTCCAGGGCTATGTTCATCTGTTGCCTGTCATGATGATCATTAACTAGCTCTCTAAAACTGTGAGCAAGACCCCAATCAAATTATTTCTTCTCTAAGTTGCCTTGGTCATGGTATCTCCTTACAGAAATAGAACAGTAACTAAGATATAGCGTAACTTCAGTTCTCTAAGGCTTTATTGGCCTGGGAAACAAATATAACATCATTGAAAATGACCTAAACCCCCATAGTATATTAATGCATTTTTCTATGTTTTTCAATCACAATGTTACAAATTTCTACAATGTGCTTTTCTAACATTTCTGAGAGTCTGCAGGCAGTACGGAACCTATTGGATACTGATGAGCAAGTCTGCTTTTGCCACTACGTATTTCCTCCTGCACAGAAGGTCTTCATCTCTTCAGGGGAGTCTCTTCTATCAGTTCTAACGGTAGAAGGAGGTGTGTGCCACCACAATAGTAGCCTGGGTTCTTATCTTACCAAACCTTTCCACTTTGTGCCATTGGTGATTAACGTTATACAGAATAACTAGACAGAGGGAAGGCAGGTACACAGGTAAACGTAATGGAGACCCTAAACTATCAAAGACTCCAACTCAGGAATCACTATGATGAGCAAACATGTGATGGAGAGGTGGGAAAGATGCAGTGGTACGTGCACCGTGAAAAGAGGTGGAAATGGAGAGACAATGGTGGTGCCAGGCTGAGGTCAAAAGTGGATCCGTGGTGGGTACCAACGCCTGAAGCCATGTTGATGTCCATGGGCCATGCTGTCCCATGTGAGTGACTTGTGTTGCCACCTGAGGCCATGGTAATGTTCATGGTTCAGGCAGCCTCCGAGGGCCTTGTCTGGGGTTCATGGTCCTCCTACTGCAGCTGGGGGCCATTTTCGTGGTATCACCAGAAACCATGTGGAGGCCCATGATCTGTGCTCCCGCTGACTATGAAAAGCAAGGAGGCTACTTTTGCAGTGGTATTGATGACTGCAGAGACACAGTTGAGAGGGAGGGACATGGAAGGCTTCTGTGACAACACCTATATCCCCAAGCCCCTAAGTCACATCCTAGACAGGAAGTCATCAAAGGGAACTCAAAGAGTGGGCTAAGGATGCTGAAGTACAGCTCTCCACAACTGATGGTTTCTGGCAGGGCATGGGTGGGACTGGAGGGGAGGACTCAGTTCTATTCGAGGCTCAGGCCACTGAGAGTTTGACCATGCTCCAGTGAGTGCACAGATGACACACTTATTTTTATTTTTACTTTTTTTTGGGGGGGGGTCACAAGGGTAGGGGTGGACATGGAAGGACTGGGAAGTGAATGTGATTGGGGCGCATGCTATGAAATTCCTTGAGAATCAATAAAAATGTTATGTTGAAAAAATATCTTAAAAATCAATCAAGCCTGGCGGTGGTGGCGCACGCCTTTAATCCCAGCACTCGGGAGGCAGAGGCAGGTGGATCTCTGTGAGTTCGAGACCAGCCTGGTCTACAAG
>NC_022014.1:30965794-30968712 GCF_000317375.1 Microtus ochrogaster
AAAAAAAAAAAATCAATCAAATAGAAAATTTATTAGGGGAAAAAGGAATCCAGTTGTTCATATAGAAGAAGTAAAATAGACACCTTATTTTTCTTGTGTGCCCAGACTCCTGCTCCTCCTCACCCTTCCCTTTCTTCTCCTGATCCTCCCACTCCTCTCACCTGTGTCCACAGTGGGTGTGGCTTCTCCTGGGTGTGTACAGAGTAGAATGTTTGAAAGCTCAGAAGCATGGACCTCTCTGCCCCTGTGGTCAGCTGCCTCACTCACTGACAGCAGGTCTTGTGGCCACTGCTGGGACTTCCAGGTTCTTGTGCTCCAGAACAAGGAGTTAGCAGATGGATGTAGCAGTAGGGGTAATTTGTTAGATAAAAAAGACAAACTTTCCAGGAAGGAAGCAGGTGGGTGAAAGTCTAGAAGCTCTGGTTACTCAAATGGCCCCTTGTCTTTGTTCTGTGGCTCTGGGAGGCCTGGACTCATGGCATTCCTGCTTTTTCAGTGTCCCTCCTCCATGCGGGGGTTATAGAATGTGTCACCACTCTCAGAGTAAGCACTCATCGCTGAGAAAGTGACACTGTAGTTGGGTATGGTGACCCAGGCTTTAATCCTGGAATTAGAGAAGTTGGAGGCCTGAGGAGGTGAGGAGTTAGTTCAAGGTCATCTTTCTCTACGAGTGAGTTTGCAGCCAGCTTGAGATTCTGTCTCAGAAAAGCCAACAAAGAAGAAAGGAACGAGATAAGGGCCCCCTTTTGAAATAGTTCTACCTTGCGAATTAACCATTACTGTTTCCCGAGTTAGAATGCCAAGATTCAGGAGTTCCATCCATGGCACTCTGAAATGCCTGGGCTGGGTCAGAAGTCCTGTAAGTCCTGACTAAAAGGACAGCGGGATCTGCAGTTACAAAGACTGAAGAGCTTGCATGGCAGGCAGGGAGGCGGTCACAGGGACCATGAAATTCTGTTTATAACTCTGACATTTTATAACCGGTTGTTGTAAAACCACCGTCTATTTCCTTTTGAAACAGCTTCCTGGGAGCCCTGAGATGACCTGTCAGGATGTTCTCACATGGACTTCCCACTTTAACCCGGCAGGTCCTGGTTTGTTTAAGGATTCATTTCGTCTCCAGGGGAGCCCCTAGGTCAGTTTGTAAAGAGGACTGAGGTCTTCTGGAATTCTTCTCAATACTTCTGGGAAGCCCAAGAGCTTCACATTTGAATTCTATTCACACCGGAAGCTACAGGACAATGAATAATGAAAGTGTACAATGTTTCCGCTAGGATATTGGGATGAACTGATAAGGACTTGGATAACTATTTTTTTCAAAAAATAGAAGAAAAAGGAGCTGGAGGGGTGGCTTAGCAACCGAGAGTGCTTCCTGCTCTTCCAGAGGACCGGAGTTTGGTTCCCAGCACCCACATCAGGCAGTTGACCACTGCGTGTAACTCTGGTTTCAGGAAATCTGACATCCTCTTCTGGCTTCCTGGGGGACCCAGGCACAGGTGCCATATGCATAAATAAAAAAGAAGTTTTTTTTTTTAATAGAAGAAAGTGGGAAAATTTACCTGGAAATTTGGAATCCTTTAAAAAACTAGTCATATGAGAACTTTAAAAATGAAACAAAAATGTGGTACTCCAAACTAAGACCTCCGTAGATTAACACAGCGGTTAATCCTAACTCCGTAGGGTTAACAGCGGAAGAAGATCTAAACAGTGCAATCATTGGTGTGTTACTCAGCTTCCCATCACTGTTCCAGGCCACCTGAGATAATCAACATATAAAGGAAAATGTTAATTTTGTCTCAGAGGTTCTGGCAAAGGGTTGATTGGCCATGTGGCTTTAGGCCTGTGTAGAGGTGACAATTCTTCACAAACCTGGAAGCAAAAGAGAAAGGATATGGACATCTCTAGAGATGCCTGCCAACCGAAAGTGAGGCAGAACAACATAGGAAATATTTAATGCCTTGAGACCCCCATTTTGTTTTAGGTTATGCATACACGAGGACCACTTGAAATAATGCACTTGGCAGTCAAGACCTGTACATACTATGCTTGCACACCCCTCTTCAAACAATGCACCTAGTAACACCCCAACTTTCAAAAGTTTCATAGTCTTTAAAAATTCAAAGACTTCAAACTCAATCTCTTCAAAACATCCAAAATCTCTTTCAAAGCACAAGGCTATCTAAAATACCCAAAGTCTCTAAAATTTCCAGTCTCCCCCAAATATTCTAAGTCTTACAACTGTGGGCTCTGCAAAAATAAAAATTAAGTTAAAAACTTTCTTATTCCGAAACAAAAGAACCAGGACATGGTTGCATTCAAATCAAAGGAAAACCAAAGTCCACCCATTGGAGGTTCAGCGTCAGACTTCTGGGATTCCTGTATGACCTGTGGGCTCCCCCAAGGGTCTTGGGCATCCACCCACAGCACAGGCAGCTTGTCTCCTGGCTCAGACTGGTTCCAGTCCATAGCTGCTGTCTTTGGCCATCGCCCCATGTATCGGCATCTCCAAAATGCTGGGGTCTCCACTGCATCTGTGCTGCACTTTCTCCAATAGCCTCTCCTGGCCCTCACTGTTAAGTCTAAGTCAGTCACATGGTGCCAAACTTCAGCTTCTTCCATGGCTTCTTCATTCTTAAGATTTTCATTGTCACTGAGGCTACACCTCCACCAATGGCCTCTGCCAGCCTCTCTTCAGGGACTCTGGTCCTACCACACAGTACCAAGCCTCAACTTCTCCATGACACCTTTGTACATTCAAAACCAGTGTCAGCCGGGCGATGGTGGTGCACGCCTTTAATCCCAGCACTCGGGAGGCAGAGGCAGGAGGATTTCTGTGAGTTCGAGACCAGCCTGGTCTACAGAGCGAGTTCCAGGACAGGCTCCAAAGCCACAGAGAAACCCTGTCTCGAAAAACCAAA
>NC_022014.1:30968812-30989823 GCF_000317375.1 Microtus ochrogaster
AGAAACCCTGTCTCGAAAAACCAAAAAAAAAAAAAAAAAAAAAAAAAAAAACAAAAAAAAAACCAGTGTCATTTGGGTGACTCATACACATCACCAGGTTTGGTTGCCAGCAGGAGATGGATCTGCAGCCCACTCTGGACAACAGCTTCTGTGTGCTAACCCTGAAGGAACCTTTCTAGAAGAGTTTACCTCAGTGATGCTGGGCTCCTAATCACAGCCAGTTCCTCAGTCCCAACTGATGACAACTACAGATTCTTATATTTTTGTTTGTGAGCCTAGCTGAGCCATCTCTCCTGCGCAAGCACCAATGGCTACAATAGCATCTTTAAGTGACTCTCAAACTTCCCTGTCAAACTTCACAAGATCAGCCTCCATCATCTGCATTTCAATATTCTGACTTCCCAAGCTCCCACAGAACAATCTATTAAGCTCTGAACACTCAATAGCTCTTCCAGCCCAAAGTTCAGAAGGTCTTCCACAGTTCTTCACTAAACACACTGTCAGGGCTGTCACAGCAATGCCCTATGATCTGGTACTAATTCCTGTCTTAGGGCTGCTTTTGCTGTGATAAAACACAATGATAAGAAGCAACTTGGAGAGGAAAGGGTTTGTTTCACTCCTGCTTCCACAGGATAGTGTACCATTGAAGGAAGTCAGGGCAGGAGCACCAGGCAGGAACCTGGAGGCAGGAATTGATGCAGAAGCCATAGAGGAATGCTGCCTGCTGGTATACTTTCCATGGATTATTCAGCCTGATTTTTTTTTATAGCACCCACAGTGAGCTGGGACTTCTTGTCTCAAGAGGATGCACCACTGCCCACAGGTCAGTCTGGTAGGGGCATTCTCTCAGTTGAGTTTTCCTCTTCCAAAATGACTCTAGCTTGTGTCAACTTGACATAAAACAGGCTAGAACACCCTGGCACTCTGGCAAGAATTTTATAGAACAAGCATCTTCTTTTACACTGGTCCAAAGGCCTCAGTTTCTGGTACTTTGCATCCATCATCTACTGATTCCTACATCTCTACCAAATGAGCAAGAACTACCATTATCCTTTAGATGAGACGGTAGGGCCTTAGAGATGCCAGCTAACTTGCCCAGGGTTACTCTGTACCTAGGAAACTCTCCTCGTCCAAAGCAGGTGTTCTTCCTCATTGCTAGGTTAACCCAGCTGCCCCACCCCCACCCCATAGCTTCGGAGGCTTAAATGAGATCCCAGTCGTCCAGCTGACTGTGATTTCAGGCGGGGTGAACTTTAACTTCCTTCTCTAATCTTTGTCTAAGAAGTAGATAACCAGAGTCATACAGCAGTTTATTCTCTCTGCTTCCTGCTTGCTGTTTCACATGTGAGCCCTCAGCTGTCCCTGAAGCCATGCCTGCCTACCGTCATACTTCCCTGCCATGACAATGATGGACTCTTACACCCTGGAACCTTAAGCCCAAACAAAGCTGTCCTTTCATAAGTTGCCTTGGCCATGGTGTTTTAGCACGGGAATAGGAAAATAACTAAAATGGCATATTAACATGGTGTTCTAGGAAACTAGGTAGTTTTCTCCCTAAGACATTTTAAAGGGCTTAGATTTGGGGCTGGAGAGATGGTTGAGAGGTTAAGAGGGCTGCCTGCTCTTCCAACGGTCCTGAGTTCAGTTCCCAGCACAACCGTCTGTAATGAGATGTGGTGCCCTCTTTTGACTTGCAGGCAGACATGCAAGCAAAACACTGTATACATAATAAATAAATAAATAATTTTTTAAAAAGTCTTAGATTCAGTGTACTATTTGAGTCATGTAAAAACCAGATCACACTGATGTTATTTATGATAGTTATTCATTAGGTAAGTCTGGGATAACTTTTTTTTTTTTTGAGTGGCGATGGTGATTAAATCCCAGATCTTGCGCAAGATGCCCAAGTACTCTACAACTGAGCTAAAACCCCAGGATTTGGGCTCATTTTTTACATTTAAGAATTATTGTGCAGCAAAATCAAGTCTCTCTCTCTCTCTGTGTATGTGAATTTCAGTGGCATGTATAGATTTGCATAATCACCCTTGTAAAGTGAATACAAAGTAACCCACCACCCTAAATTTTTCTTCAGCCCTCCTAGCATAGCCTTCCCCCTCTCTTCCATGCTCCCCAGCTCTGGTACTCACTGCGCCTTCTCCATTATTTTGTAACATCACCACATAAGTGGATTCATATAGCATATGATTGAATTTTTTTTACTCAGTGTGATGGCTTTGAGAATCATTCAAGCTGTTGTTATGTCAGTAGCTAGTTCCTTTTTATTTCTGGGCAGTACTTCACTGTACCAACCAATACACTCCAAATTTCCATTACAGGAGAATTGTTGAACCCAGAACCTAAGAAACACAGCCTGACCCTGAAACCAGAGCCAAAGAAACAACCTTTTGTAAATGGAGGCCGCACTTTCCTTTCCCAACCACCCAGGCCCAAATAATCACACAGAAACTATATTCATTGCAATACCTTTTGGCCAATGGATTAGGTGTATTTCTAGCTAGCTCTTACATCTTAAATTAACCCATTTCTATTAATCTATATATTGCCACAGGCTGGTAATGTTCTAGCATTTTTTTCCTTTGGTAGCATCTTTCTCCCTTGGTGACTACATGGCCGTCTCCTCGACTCTGCCTACTCTCTCACTATATCTTTGTTTGGGCATCCTGCCTAGCTTTACACTGCTAAGCCATTGGCGGAGACAGCTTTATTCATCAACTAATACAGCAACACATATACAGAAGGACATTCCACATCACACTTTGGCCCTAGAACCAGAACCAGTGAGAGAAATATGCCTTATATAGTCTGACTTTAAGATGAGTCAGGATACCTTTCCCTCTAGAGCTGTAACACTTGTGAAGTTCCGTTTGTTTCCTGTTGTAACATCTGAGGTTTGTAGATGTTGGATCCCTTTCAGCACTTGGTATCCATAGCATTGTTTTCTTCAGACACTCTAGTAGATGTGTGATGCGTTTTATTATAACTTTCATTTGCATTCATTTCTTTAGTAACCAATGACTACAAGCAACTTTCCCTATCATTTGCTTTGGTTTGTACTCTGACAAAAATAGCTGTTTAAGTCCCATTAAACCAGTTTATTTTCTTACCATTGAGCTGTTAAACATTTTTAAAGTTTTATTTCTATTTGAATTGTGTCTCTGTCTCTGTGTCAGTGCATACGAGTACTGGTGCCTATGGAGACCAGAGGACCTCATACTAGGTGGCTCAAAGTCACCTGGATGTAACTCCAGTGCCAGGAATTAAACTTGGGTCATCTGGAAGAACACTTTGTGCTCTTAACCACGGAGCCACAGCTCTAGTAGCCCACTACTGAGTTATGAGGGCTCTTTATATGTTCTGCTATTTTGTGGGATATGTGATTTGGAAATATTTTGCCTAGCCTATTAATTATCATTTATTTCCTTAAAATGTCTTATATTTTGATAAACTCTGATTTGTCTATATATTTAAGTGTGTGTGTGTGTGTGTGTGTGTGTGTGTGTGTGTGTGTGTGTATGTATAGGTCTTGTGTCTAGTTCCTGGGATTCTACCAGTTTTCTTCAAACTCAACATCTTATAGCTTTTACCTTTTTATGTTTAGGTCAATGATCCTTGGGCTGGCTAATTTTATGACAACTCACCATAAACTAGAGTCATTTAGAAACAGAGAGCCTCAATTGAGAAAATGATCTCACCGATTGGCCAATGGACAAAAAGCTTGTGGGCATTTTCTTGATTGATGATTGGTATGTGATAGCCCAGCTCATGGTGGGCAGGTTAGCCCTGGGTTGGTGGTCCTGAGTTGCATGAGAAAGCAAACTAGAAGGAGCAATCCTGTAAGCAGCGCTACTCCATGACCTCCGCAACAGTTCCTACCTCCAGGTTCCTGCCCTGAACTTCCTTGGATCATGAACTATAAGCCATAAGCTGGAATACACTCCCTTTCTCTCTCCCCAAGTTGCTTTTGGTAATGGTATTTATCACAGCAACACAGCACTAACCAAGACAATCCCCTTTGAACTATTTTGTATGATGTGATGTTTAGATTGATTTTTTTTCTTCCTCATATGGCACCCCAATATTTTGGCAGGGGTTATTTTTTGTTTGTTAGTTTTAATGTAGATCATCCTTTCTCCACTGAGTTATTTTTGCCCCTTTCTCAATCTGACCATCTTCTGGAGCCCATTTTTAGACACTTCTGTTTTATTCTCATCTCTCTTTCTCTCTTTCTCTCTTTCTCTCTTTCTCTCTCTCTCTCTCTCTCTCTCTCTCTCTCTCTCTCTCTCTCTTTTTTACTATTGCAGCCTTGTCTTAGTGACAATGGATGGTTTGCTTTAGTTTTTGAACAGATATCATTCTATAAATGGCATCTAGAATATCCATGCAATGCAAAATGCAGATCTAGGCTGGTCTACACAGCAGTGATAATCAAATGTCTAAAGAAGCTTCTGGGTCAAAAGCATATGCCTCTGAGACCTGAGAGTCAGGAAGCAGCAGCCAGCGGTGCGACTGGGAGGACGCTGGTCATGCTTTGTGACATTTTACACTCTGTCTCACTTCCAAATATGTAACTCCCTAAAAATAAATAAAGGAAAGAAGTGAAACATGAGCTCACGTTGGTGCTAGACTCGTGGGTCTGGGTGCTGATTACAAGGTCTTTCCCCGCTGTGAAAACACTCTGGTCTTCCATTTTCATCTGTGCGCTTTTCCGTCCACAGGTGTGTCCATGCCTGAACTGAAACATTTACAAAACACTGCAGATAGCTCTAGGGGACTGGGACCGTGAGTCTGGAGACTAGATGAAGAACCTCCCCATCGACTTTCAACTTCCTGCTTTATTATTTCCCCTTGTGTTTTGATGTGTACCTTAAAAAAAACATTTTAAGGAAGTTTTAGCATGTTGCTTGTTCCAGAAGAAAGAAGTAGATGGCTGTGCATGTGCATAAGGAAGATGACGGGAAACAAGGGTGAAGTGGTCTGGTGTAGCAGGCGCCTTAGAAAAGAGTGGAAAACCTACTGCCTCGGCAGCATTAAAAAAATCTATAATAGGACTCCTAAGGAATAGTAGTATACTGTTGGGATTTCATTTTTAATGTTATTTCTATCTGGGACTTTTAGTAATAATTGTAGCAACTCATTCCCATTGTCCCGGAACTTGGGGCAAAGGTTAGAGGACCGTGAGTTCCATAGTCAAGACATCCTGGGCTACACAGTGAAGTGCTGTTTTAAACAAAACCAAACACACCTGAAACGAAGACCAAAACGAATCAAAATGACTTTAATAATTAAAAGGAGCAAAAGGGAAATAGGGCTGTTGATTATTATAGCAACAGAATTAAGACGGCCTCCTGAAGACGCGTGAATACCTCTGAGATCATTGGTACTCATTCACTCAGTGCTATTTAAAATGGAGTGATTATATAATTCAAGTTATATGTAGGGAAGTTTCAGGTTTGGGCTCCCTGCTTTCTCTTTTCCTTTAGGTTCTTTTTATTAATCTACTGGGATTCATTTCCCCCAGAATCTGACTTGACAAGATAGCAGAGATGGCGGAAGCCAGTGGGATGCTGAAGGGCATCTGTCGCCCTCCCTGGTCTGTTTGCTTAGAGGGCTACCTTCTCATCCTTATCTGCATGGCTCCTGTGTGGCTTGTTCAGGAGAGGCTTCCCACTTACAGGATGATAAAGGAATGACAGATATAGAAGTCCTGGAGGCTCAGCCCTACCGTTTGCATTCTCTGTTTCATTATCTGCACAAAACACTTCATTTATCCTCCAGACAATGCTGGAAATAAATACTATCTTTGTTCTCGTTTTATCAACATTCCTTCAGGTGTGGGGTGAAGTTCTGACCACCACCCCAGGAATCTTTGAAACTGAGGGGAGAGTCAGAGGCTTCAGGCTCAAGATGGTTCTTTTAAATGATTTTTATTTTGTTTTGTTCATATGATCACTTCCCCACGGAAGTCAGAAAAGGGTGTTGGATCCCTTAGGATTGAGTTATGGGCAGTTATGATCCACCACATGGGTGCTGGGAATTGAACCAGGTCCCCTGGGAGAGCAACCTGTGTTTTTATTTTATTTTATTTTACTTCTGAGTCATTGCTTAACTTCTCTTCAATTCCAGCCCGTCAGCGGGCTCTAAGGTCTCTCTTCTCAGCGTTTAGGGAGGGGCATTGGCTGAGAGGGCGAGCACAGAAGCTATGGTATGTATAAGCCATAAGCAATGCCATTGTCATTTTCCAGTTTGTAAATGTTAATAAAATAGTTGATAAACATGAGTGTAAATCATATATGCAAACAATTTGAAGGAAGAGTAAACATCGGTCATGAACCTATTGCTAAGTTTAAGAAGTACCGACCTTATCAGCACCTGTGGAGCCACTGGGCCTCTTCCAGGTCAGGTCTCCACCCCTGGCCAGTCCCCAAATTGCTGTACACCCCTCCTTCTCCCCCCACTTTTCATTACTTTTCATTAGAGTTTCATCACACATGTTTGCGCTTAAACAGTACATTCTGTCAACGTTCTTATTTCTGAATTTTAAATACTTTAAATTTGCTCTCTGTTTCTTAAAGTCTGAAAATTTCAATTTAGGGCTGCTCATTGATTTGTCCTGTATCTAAACTGGACATGAGCTTCTGTTTTCACTAAATTCTCTCCTCACCCCTGTGGTTTGTTAACACTTTGCTTCACGGGAATTCATGTAAATTTGCGCTGAGATCAATACAACTCCACCAGAAGTTAGTCCTTCATAAATAACCATGCTTTTCTATGCAGAGCAGGAGTCCAAACATGTTGTCTGAGGGTGTAGACCAGCGTATTTGATTAGGGGAGCAGAGATTACTTGGATACACTGCCTCTAGCTCAGTAGCACCCGGCTCATCCGCCTAGCGCCATCTCATGGCCGTGAGTCATCTCTGTTTCTCTCTTACTCTTATGTCTAGCGAGCTGTCAATCTTGCCAGTTAAAGACCCGCTCCGCCGCAGCAATCTGTTTACCCCGAATGCCACCTGACTCATTGTCAGTCATCTGGATTATTCAAAGTCTCCTTATTCATTCCTTGCCTGCTGTCCCTCGGATTTATTCTTACATTTAATTCACATTAATATTTCAGAAGCTTAGCTCCCCAACTTGTCCTTGACTATTTTGTTTGTTTTTTGTTTTCTGTTTTGTCTCCTCACCACGCCCCTCTCTTAGTGCTCTGCTCTACCCGTACAAATTGGAAGAAGCCAGAGAGCAGATTGAACCAGGGTTAGAGCCAGAGATTTGTAAGACGGGGGCATCTGAGAGTTGAGCTAGCCCGCTTTGGAGAATCGAGCTGTGAAGGTGGGGGGAAGAAGCCCTTCAGGAGTGCTATTGAACTGCTCAGGCCAGAGGCAGCCTCCAGGAGTGACGAACTCGCCTCTGAGACGAGAAAGGTGGAGGCCCCGCCCACAAACTCCTGCTCCTTGTTTGTGCTGAATTCTTGACCAGGGACGGGAACGCTTAGAGTTCCGGACTGCACGTGCAATGGCTGAAAGGACTCTCTTGCTTTAGAGAATCCTGGATAGAGAAATGGGTACTGGAAGGTGAGACGGAATGCAGCTGGCCCGCATGAGATCCTCTGCCATAACTGTGGCGGAAAAGTTTCTTTTGTCCAGAGAGAAAACTCTGTAAACTCAGCCTCCCCGAAGCCATAACTGACTTCCTAAGCACTTAGTCACTTCCAGAATGCTAAATGACAGTGACTGTAAGAAGCGAAGGCACACCTGCGGTTCACTCGACTGTCCCATAGTGTGTCTTCAACAGCCTTTTGATTCGCTCCTGTGAAAGATGCCAAGGCAGAGAAGACCATCCCGCCGTAGCCCAGGGCAGAGCTGGCAGTGGACAGCCTTGACTGGGCATGGTGCCCTCTGTTGGTTGTTGGTATTGAGGACCTGGGAGCGCCTCCTCCCTCACAGATCTGGCTCTCCACGCTGTGAGGAGAAAGAGAGAAGAATCGTGGTGTCCTGCTCACTGCCCTCCTTTTTTGCAGTCTGAGATCCCAGCACACAGAATAGTGCTGTTCACAGTCACTGTGAGTCTTCCTAGGCTAAAGTCTTTAGAGACATCCTCACAGACAGACACTTCCAGAGGTTTGTTTCTGAGGTGATGAGGTGACCTGGGAAATTATAATGCAGAAACTAGTTATACAGTCTGGTTCGAGTTAAGAGAGAGCAAGGACCTAGGGTTAGCAGCAGCAAGAGCCATTACCCTCTCTGAGCTCCAGGCAAAGGAAGGATGTGTATAGCCATAGTCTAGCCTCAGAGTTCAGGGCAGCCACGGCCATCCGATGGAAAGTCTAAGCAGTTGAATGCTCTGGCCTCACTCTTTTCCTGCCAGCCTCTCTGCAGTGGCTGAGCCCCACCATTCACCAACAGCTAGGGGAACCCACGGCTGCTCTCCACACAGGCCAGGCTTGGGGGGGCACTGAGATGCATTCAATACAGGATCTGCTGGGGCAAATAGAACCTGAGCTCAGTCATGGTGAATGTGTGGTCTTTTCACTGTCATGTCCTGGTGCAGAAAACCAAGAGTCCAAGCAGTGTGCTGTTTTCCACGGGTTCTAATCTCCCCAGAGAAGGACCCAAGCGCTAAAAGAGGTTGGGAATTGTGATTGACTTATCTGTTTCTTTGTGCTTTCCTACTTAATGCACTTTTAAGGGGTTTTTACGGATTTGGGGCAGGGAGAAATGACAGGAAAACTCACAGCATGGAAGTGAGAGCTGTTTCAATCTCTTCAGTGTCTTGAGATAGCCACTGTGTGGTCTGGGGCAGCCCCTGCTACCTAGGGCCTTTATAGCATTCAATCATTGTCTATCTCGGGGGCTAAGTACAGGCCACCTTTGTTCTTCCCTGAGCAACAGCTGCAGCAGACAGAACATGGATACCCTTAGTTTCCCCATCTGTGATATGGAATGCCAGTCATTCCCGGGAACCTAGGCAGAGAGGAGGGCCATGTACACGCTATTGTGAATAGGATGCATGGACTCTTGTTGCTGTGGTTTGTGGAAGTTCTGTGAAGGGTCTTGCGAAATGTATTTGGAGCAACAGTGACACCTTGTGGTCATTTCTCACATTGCAGACCATGTCCATTTCCACCACACCTCTTGTTCCTTCTCTATCCCGCTAACATTTCATCTATCTATCTATCCATCCATCCATCCATCCATCCATCCATCCATCCATCCATCCATCCATCCATCTATCTATCATCTATCTATCTATCATCTATCATCTATCTATCTATCTATCTATCTATCTATCTATCTATCTATCTATCTATCTATCCATCCAGTGTTTCACTATTAATGTCGGAGGTATTTATTTACTATGATGGTGATATATACCACTCCGATAGGGTGGCAGAGTGCCACCTGAGAGCAACAAGATGCATCCCGAGGGCGATGGTGGACAGGACTTTTGATTATGGGTTTCTTGGGGACAGTCAACCTTTCTAGGTCTACCCAAGGCCCTGGAATCCCTGGCCAGCTGGCAGAGGATGATAGAGCAAACTCACATGCATGGGAGGGTCCTTTTTCCTTACAGCTGATCTCGCTGGCTTGCTTTAGGGGAATCTGTAAGAGCAGCAAGTGCTCTTAATTACCAAGTCATCTCCCCAGTCCACGATTTTGCTTTTTAAGAGAAGATTTACACACACACACACACACACACACACACACACACACACACACACACACACACACACACCCCTGTCTAGCTTTATATGCTAAGCTTGTAAGCAACAGATCTGGGGAATGTAGCAGTCTTTCATCTATAAATATTAGAAGGTTTGAGTCGCTGGTTACAATGTTGGTACCAAACCTTATGCCTGTACTTCTCAAGAGTCCATGAATCGTTTTGCTGTCTGCATCAGCAGAGCAGGGAGGTGGTGCTTCGTTCTGAGAGAGTCTGGAAGACGGATGCCTGGGGGCAGAAGATCTTAGCAGCCACTGAGGATCTGAGAAACTGGCTGTTTGTGGCTACATCCCAACTGGGGAAGGGCTGAACTGTGCTTCCAATGAGGGGTGCTTGTAATAGTTTTCAGCTAAGCTTAATAAGAAGTATATTATGATGTAATATTATGTATAACATAAGCATATTCTTACATATGTGTTCACAATGTTTATGTTTACATGTAATGTATGATATATAATATAATTTATACATCACATAACATACCATGTTAAACATAAACACACAACAATTATATTAATATTAGTCATTATTAATGACATAATTTAGTTTTATATATTTATATAACTTATGTGATATATTTATATAATATATAAAATGTTAACAAATTAATAATTTACATTCCTATAATATGTTCCTATAATATGCTTATATAATAATGTTTAAATTACTCTCAATTAAATAAAACTTAAAATTCAATTTGTCCTACATGGTTGGTGGCCGCTTTATTGACTGATCAAAGGCTGTTTCCATCCTACAGGAAGTCAGACTGGGAAATGCTGCCCTAAAGGGTTGTGCTGTGCTGTCTGGCTTTTGGAGGTGGACCGGGCCTATTTCCCTGTCTGAGTTAGTGGCGGTTTTCTGGGCAAACCAGAGGCCATAGCGTGCTTGGATAATGTGATGATTTGATTCACTCCAGCTCCTACGCTTTTGCTCAGTTGTCACTCCACAAAGCAGAGAAACTTCTGGAAATGTGCCCCCGATTTTGTGTGGGAGACACTCAGAGACCCCTCAGCACTGGGGTGTGGGAGGGTGAGAGCCTTGCGCAGGCAAACTAGTGGGTTTTGGCCTGTGGCCTGTACGGGACACCACTGGAGGCAGAGGACAGACGAGCTCGCACCAGCTAGGAAAGCCTTTATTCCCCTTCAGCGACCCCTTTGGCCACGCTCATGGTTAACCCTCTTCTGGGACATTGAGCTTCTCCTTCACCCCACAGGCCACGACAGCGAAGAAGAACTCCGGGAAGAAGGTTCGGATGAACACAGCCGCCTTGGGGATCGGGTTGGCCATGAACACTTCTTGCTTCTTTCTCCGCACTGTGCGCATCACTTCCTCGGCCACCTCCACCGGGTGAACGCCATAGGCCAGCTTCCTGCAAAAGACTGAGAGCAAGGGCCAAACGGCTGCAGCCAGTTCAGATCCCCGACTATGAAGATGCTGTGTGCATCTTTAATGTCATGGCTTCCTGACACTCTGCTGTCCTCCTGCCTGACCCCGGGAAAGGCACTTCACCCTCCAGCCTTTGCTGCTGCTCCGTTTGCTGCCTCATTTCCTCCTTGGCACCTTCATAGTGGAGGGGGTGGGAATAAGTTTGGGCAATAAGAAGGCCAAGGAGGGCCTATCATTTGTGATGGCGCTTGCTTAGGGCTTCTGGTGCTCCCTGCTCTGTCCTCCAGCCCAGGTCACGTTGATGTCTCATTGCAGACTTGGAACTTGGAGTGTTCTAAAATAATGTGCTCTGGGCTGTTGGGCTAGAACCTTCTTCCCTGTTTTCTAAAGGGAAAATGGGGCCTGGCTCTATAAAGGGCCTGCCTCTATGCTGTGGCAGAGGCAAGCCTGAGGTACAGGCAGTTCTGGCTGGAAAGGCTTAGGCTCCATTCAGAGCTGCCTCCTCAGGACTAGGTAGCCGAGTGGTTGTTAAAGATCACGTGCTGGTTGTTAGGTCTGGGAAAAGCTGCTAAGCAGGTGCGTGTCTCACTCAGCCTTGCCAGGGTCTGCTGGGTGCAGCTTAGGTGTGCTCTCTACCTGGTACCTCAGGCCTAGAGATTTAGTCTCTCCAGACTTAGGGTTCTCCTCTCAAATCTTACGTTTACAAATGGACGACTCCCAGTTTCTTTGCTCAGGATAAGCACGGTAGGAGCGGATGAAAGTCGGGCTCACAGTGCTGACCACAACGTCGTACTCTTCGACCTCAGCTCGGAGGCAGTCAAAGAAACCCATGACGGCATGCTTGGAGGCCGCATCTGGAAGAAAGAGCAGCCAGAGATGGGTACAGGAAGCACTCAGACCCTGCTGCTCTGGGGTTCCACTGTCAGCCAGAGGGCAGACATTCATCTTCCTCCCAGCTCAGAGTGGAAAGGGGCCTGTGAGCTTCCTGGGTTAAACTGTTATAGCTGATCCGTTTACTGTCTCACTGGATCTTTGCTCCTGTTGTGTAGGGGCTGGTTGTCTCCTTAGTTTACATCAGCCCTCAGGGTCCACGGGTTCCCCAACCAGGAACTGAAATACTCAGCAATTGCATGTTCCCTCAGCAGGACACTTTGGCAACTCCCCCCAGTTGTATTAGGTATTCCGTGCAACCCAGAGATGTTGGAAAGAATGGGAGAGGGTGTACACGGGTTCTAAGCAAATTCCATTTGTAGGGTGTCCTACAACCACTGTTGCCATGGATACTGAGAGTACACTGAAGGAAGAGACAGAAGAGCCATTATGCCCACTCTATGAAGAGTAAGGGGGGGGGGGATGCCGAGAGGTCATGTGATGGTGCTAGGTTCCACAGCCAAAGGTGGAAAAGCACCAACTAGAATCCTGGCGTCCTCTCCCCTACGGCTCCGTAGGACCACCCTCAGAACTCGCAGGAGGCCAGTTCTGTAGTCGTGAAAATAGGGACGTTTAAACCAAAGCCACTCTTCACATCACCAAGAGGGCTAAAGTCAAGATGGAGGAAGCACCCCTCTCTGAGGATATAGAGGTGGGTAATATATAGATGGGGCAAGTGTTGGTGAGTGGAGGAGAAATCGGAACCCTTAGGCAGTGCTGGTGGGAATGTGAAGGGTGTGTCTGCCTTGGAAAAAGCTTGGGGAATTTTGGATAGACATTTACATATAATTCCTTCCCTAGGGTTGCACCCTGAGGAAATGAAGCCGTGCTCCCACAGAAACAATTCATTCGTGTCCATAGAAGCATTATTCCTAATTCCCAAGTGGTATCAATGGACAAGCATCAATAGATGGATAAATAACACGCGGTGTATTCAGCAATAGAGGATTTGCCATTTTCAACTGAAAAGATGGCAAGAAAGTTTGATACATGCTACAACATTGTGCTAAGTTAATAAAAAACCACACACACACACACACACACATACACACACACACCTGTAAGGGCCAGTAATAGTCTGTCATAGGGTGGGGAGATCAGGAGGTACCACCCCTCTCTGAGGATATATAGGTGGCTAATTGTTGGTGGGGTGGGGCAAAGACATTTTCTTCAAAGTCTTTTATAACCACTTATAAGCTACCCACAGTCCTGTAAGGTAACAGCTCCTCATCCATGCACTGTCAGTAGCACCAAGGAAACTCACTGATTCATCAAGCTAAACTGGGTAAACTATGTCTTGAGTCTCTATCTGGGGTGAGCAGATATTTCTTCATATCTCCCAGGGGAAATAAACAGGGACATCACAAAGGTGGGAGGTTTCTAGATTTCTCCAGTAGTTCCTGGGAATACACCCCTAGAGTCTCCTCCATGCACGTCTTGCCTTTGGAGCTTCCCATCCCCTGGGACTCTCAGTGGCGATGATCGTGCCTCAGATAAACCGCTTTGGCTACGATGTTGCTATTACACAGAACTCCACCGCTGGGTTCCTCTCCTTTTCCTTTTTCCTTCTTTCCTGAGAGCATGTCCCCTCATCTTCCCATTTTGTGATGTGATGTCCCCAGTTCTAGTCTTTGGGGACAGTTTCAAAGAGGAAGAGGTGTTTGAACTAGGGCTAAACATCTGTGTAAGGGTGCCATGTTGAAACAACTAGAATCCTGGTGTCCTCTCCCCTACGACTCCGTAGGACCACCCTCAGAACTCGCAGGAGGCCAGTTCTGTAGTCGTGAAAATAGGGACGTTTAAACCAAAGCCACTCTTCACATCACCAAGAGGGCTAAAGTCAAGATGGAGGAAGCACCCCTCTCTGAGGATATAGAGGTGGGTAATATATAGATGGGGCAAGTGTTGGTGAGTGGAGGAGAAATCGGAACCCTTAGGTCTTTCCAGCTGTGGGAATGCACTTTGAGAGGAGAGGAACCTTGCCTGTGATGTCCCCAAATCAGGCAACTGTGACATGAAAGAAATCCCAGGAGGCCCATCTCATCTCTGGATGCGATATCCCTTATCCTATACAATCCTGTGTCTAGGCTAGACATGACGATGCTTGCTCTGATACAAAACCCACAGCAAGGATGCCCCTCTTTTATCTTAGTGACTTACAAGCTGTGCGGAATGGGATCCCAAACTTCGCCTGGATGTTGTTTACTAACACGATCTGGCCTGTCCTCCTGGAGATCATGTTGGGAAGTAGAACTGGAAAATAACAAGGAGTCCCAGTTAGAAATCTGAGCTAGGGAAGCAGCAGAGGCGGATCCCCATCGTCACCCCCTTTGTTACCCATGGCTCTGCTACCTCTTTGTCTTTTAGACGGCAAGGGACAGAGATGGAGTGGTTCCGGGAAGTCACTGACCCTGTGCTTCCCAGGGACCAGTTGACTGGCACATTGCTGAGTGATTTGCATGACCCACCAGTGTACGAGTTAAGTGACACAGAATTTGATAGTAGGTAAGATCTCCCCCTGCACACACCCTTTCTACTCTCTCTTCTCTTCCTTCTGCCATCTCTCCTACTCCCTTTTTTCTCCCCTCCCTTTTTTCCCCTCCCCTTTCCTATTTTTCCACTTCATCCTCCTCCAGTCTGGGTCGTTGCTACATACAGCTTGGAGGTCATCTTCTTCTCACTGCCCTGATTTCTTCAACAGGACAGTTTCTGTTTGGTCCTAATAGGTCTCTCCTGCTGTTTTGAAACAAGATCTCCGTATATATAGCCAAGGCTGGCCTGGAATTTGCTGTGTAGCTCAGATAGGCTTTGAACTTGTGATCCACCTGCCTGAGCCCCCCACTGCTGGAATTACAGGTGTTCACCACTATGCCCAGCCTCCAGCTTGTCTTTTAAGTCTTCTTTGGCAGGTGTTAGTCACCTAATAAAGAGCAGGAAGAACAAATGTCCTCTAAGCTGTCAGGGAGGATGTACTTGCTTAGTTCTTAGGTGGCTTCCTGTGGAAGATGCACGAAAGGTGTTTAGTGTATGCTGTTATGATAAAGATTTCTCCCTTATGCAGATTTAATATAAAGTGAAGAAATGTGGAGAAAGATGGTAAGAAAGTAAACAAAGCTGGCAGAATGGAAAGAGGTCCAAAGGAAAGGGAGTGCTTAGGTTCAGAGTCCACCGCCCCCCCCCCCGCCGCCTTAGAGAAGAGCAAAGGGAGGCCCAGCGCTCCCATCGGACTCAGCGTTTTTTGACAGTCCTACCCAGAAGGAACCAGCTGTGATGGTTATTTGTGGTTGTTAAGTTGATTACGTCAGAAATTAACTAAAATACAAGTGGCTGGGTATAACTGTGAGGGTTTTTTTTCTTACAATTATTAAATATTTTGCAGCAGGAAGATCCACCTTTAATGTGGGCCACACCTGGTGGCAGCCTGGGTAAAGGACATGGAAGAAGCAAGCTCTCTCCCTGTCTGCTTGTCCTCTCTGGCTGGCAAGTCCTCCACTAGCATTGAAACCTACTTCTTTGGGATCCCAGCACATACTGAGACCAGCTGAGACATCCAGCCTTGTGGACTGAACAATTACTGGATTCTCAGACTTTCTGTTGCTACAAAGTCGTTGTTGAACTAGCTGAACCCCTGTCTGTAAGCTGCTCTAATTCCACATATATGCATAATATGAAGATGTATATGTATACATATATATTCATTCACATGTATGCCATAAGCTCTGTTCCTGAGGGAACCTTGACTAAATACACTGGTCCTGGCCTTTCCTTGTCTGTCATCACTAGGTGACCCTGCCAGAGGTTGATGGAGTGACACCTTTTCTGGCCTGCTTGGGTGGCAACAAGGACAGGGCTGGGGGAAAACTGCTCTTTTTCTTTTTTGTTGAGACAGCATCTCACTATGTGGCCCAGCCTGGCTTCAACTTGGTAATCCTCCTGCCTCAGCCTCATGAGTGCTGGGAATATAGGCTTCCGTCACTTCTCCTGGCTGGAAATGTGTTATTTCTGGAGCCCCATTCTAGAAGCACCACGAAGTCAACTTTCTACTTCAGGTGCCTTTTTTCCTCTGCCTCAGAGTTCCATTCCTGAAGGGCTCAGCATGGGAGTTAGGAGCCAGGAAAGTGACCTGCCCCACAAAAGAACATTTTCCATATGCATGCTGTCCCCTCAGCTGCTGGGAAACACATACAGGCTTTGGAGGGAAAAGGTCAATTTGTGATTCTCTTCCATGGCCATCTCCCACCCTAACCCAGACTGCAGACCTGAGTTTGAACATAGCTATGAGAAAGCTCTATCTGGATGTCTTCTAGGTCCTCAGACAGGTCCCCTTGCTGGCCACTGTTCCTCCTGTACAGGAGCTCACATTCATACACATCCTGTTTGGGTGAAGGGGTCAAAGGAATATTGAGTTTTTTTATAGTTGGGCACTAGTCTTCGTTTCCTTTTTTTGGGGTGTGTGTGTGTGTGTGTGTGTGTGTGTGTGTGTGTGTGCTCACCTGTGCATGCACACGCGGAAGCCAGAGGTTGACTTTGGGTGTTGTCTTTGTTTTATATTTTTTGAGACGGGATCTGTCACTGAACCTGGATCTTGCTATTTGGACTAAACTGGCTAGCCAGGAAACTCCCTGGATTCTCTTATCTTTCCCCGGCCCCGAGCTGAGCTTGCAGTCATGTTCCAGCACACCCAGCTCTTATGTTAGGCTGGGAATCTGGTCCTCATGCTTGTATTGGATTAGCACTTCACCCTCTGAGCCATCTCCCAACTCCGCCTTCCTCATTTCTGAAGACAGAACCTTTGACAGACTGTCATGGTCAATGAAGAACTACTGTAAGGCCTATGTAACAGAATATAGGCAAAAGCTGAAGACAGTGGTCCAGAGAGACAGACTCACAGGGGAGCTACGGTTTGGGTACAAAGAGAGAGGTACCGGGCAGAATGAGGATGAAGAACAGAGTTTCACAGTGAAGTAAGAATAGACCTGCAAGACACTTCCTTTCGTGACCAACATTTTACAGGGGGACCTGAAAACTTTCAGTGTTCAAATTCCAAGCTTTCTTGGGTTGAAGAGTTCTGTCTAGAACCAGATGGCCACCTGGTGGCACCACAGGTCTTTGCATAGCATCTGGTGGCGCACAGACCCTGAGAAAAATGAGCCTCCCAGGACCTTTAGTGAAGGTGATGGGTCCGAAGTAATTGGCATCCATGATCTTCTTGTCGAGCTCCAGGGCAATCTTATGGGCAGGCCCCTTCACCTTCACGCTGGCGTTGTTGATGAGGATGTCCACGCAGCCGTAGCAGTCGAGGACCTCCTTGGCCACATCCTGAACACAGCTGATGTCTGAGAGATCCAAGAGGACCAGCTTTGGGGTGAAAGTCTGCGGGAGCAAGGAGAGAATCAGGACATGTTTGGGATCATCTCCTTGGAGATGTTGGGGGCCCTCAGTCAAACGACTTCTCTTCTGGGAATTCAAAGTCATAGACTAATTAGAGAAACAAACCAAGGCAAAGGGGAAGAAGTAAAACAACTCTGGGATGAAGGAGATTGCTGGAGAATCTCATTTTGGAGACTAGGGCCACAGTTAAGTGTGGATAAGCTGTAGTAAATCTGAACCCGTGGCCAGGGCCCCTCAGTTGACCCAACCATTCTTGTCAACCGGGTGACCCCGTGGAGATGGTGAACTGGCTCCGGTGTTGGCGACATAACACTGCTGCGTTCCTCTTTGAAATTGTTACCCCATTTGGTTTATAAGTTACAAGAAAATTCAGTTCAGCAGCTGGCAGCCACCCCTTGCTTTGCATCAAAATGGTATATTCCACATGGCGGTTTTGAAGCATCTATTAGATGCTAGGTGCTGTACTCAGCTCTGGACAACTGCCGTCCTTAAGATACTACAGGTGTAGAAGTAAAGATGGCTAAGCAAGACATCCCACCACAGGGAATGGGCTCGAAAAAGCTTGGTTCTGCTTCAACTTAATGTGCTAGGCTTTGTTGTCTCCCTTGGGAGGCCTTACCCTTTGGGAGGAGTGGATGTGGATGGACTTGGAGGGAGGTGGGGGGAGGGGGGAGGGAGAACTGCTGTTAGAATGTAAAATGAATAATAAAAAAAAAGAAGCAAAGATGAGGATGGGGCTTGATAGTACCCTGGAGCCAATGCAATTTCTGGGCAAATGTTATTTCTGACACACACCCTTGAAGAGAAGGTTCCCATTGTGAGTCAGATTTGTTTGGAAAACAGTCACTGATTCCCAAGTTCTTTTGGGAGATACACACTCACATATCAAAGGATCTGAAAAGACAATCTGGACAGAGCTCACTTTTTCCCACACAACTTGGTTTTTACCGAAATCCTTATAATGTCCCCCAAAATTCTCCCTGCAGCATTCTGTGTGATTCTAATTGATCCAAATCCAGTCAATCCCTTTGAGCTGTTTGCAAATACCAACTTTAATCTCAGGAGTAAGGGTTGGATTTTCTTTTTAAAGAGTACTGAAGGCAACACCTATAACCTGGGTGACTTAGAAGGGGAGTTCCTTGATTTCTTTGATGCTACTGTCCCTTGTGTTGTTTGCTTGTTTTAACATCAGCCATATTTGTAATCACAACCCACAGCTGGGACACTTGGGGCACTCACTATCTGCATTTTTTTTCTGAGTTTGACTCACATAGACACAGGGAATTAGTGCCAAAATTTTGCCACGATAAATGATCAAACAAGCCAGCACCTTTTGTTGGACAGACAGGCCTCTGTCTGGGCCAGTGCTATCGACTCATTTCTCCAAAGCCACTGCCACATTTCCCCAGAACTGCTCCTTTGCAATGATGGAGGCTCAGGGTGTCTCAGGCTGTCTGGAGAGGGCCTTACCTTGCTGGGGTCAGCCGCACTGGTCAAGGCAGCGTAGAGGCTCTCCAGTCCCTCCCAGTTCTTTCCACACAGCACCAGTCTCGCCCCACCTGCATGGAACACCCTAGCGCACTCTGTGGAGAAGAGGGAAGGGAGGCAGGGTGTACTGAGTGAACGGAGCCATAGAAGGGACTTTCCCCTCTCAGGAACTCCTGACATCAACAGATCCTTATATCTCATCATCACCATAAGGTTCGCCTTCTGAGGCATCATTTCATTTGGTCCCCTCCTCAGGCTAGACATTTTAGGGGTCCTGAGGATTGAACCCCATCTTGCATGCGTTGAGGGATTGCTCTAGCACTGAGCTGTATGTACCCTAGACTAGGCTGGTTTGTTTGTGTTGTGTTTCTAGCCTCAGCTTGGTTACTTCCCTGAATCTACTCTGAAAAGAAAAAAGGGAAGAGATAGATATGATAAGATAAAAAGATAGATTATTGAATCTGCTTTTAAAAAGCAACTACTAGTTTTAAATGTTTTACATTAGATTGGGCTTTTGTATATTGTATACAAATTTTGTGTATTGATACAAATTTGAGATTAATTTTATTACAACATGCTGTACATGCATTTCTAGTCTTATTTAAGGTATTGTACCTATATAACTCATTATAACAATCTAATGCAAATTTCTAGTCCTTGAAAATCATTATTACCAACTGTTTAGGATAATAAGGAAATGCAGGTTAGTAGTCAATCACCTAGTATAATCCAACTAGTAGTCACATTAGGTATGTTTTTAAGGTCAAACAAAGATATATTTCAGATAGGCAGGTCATCTTCTAACACTTCAGAGATCTACAGAATATGGCCTTTAAGACATTTTAATAACTAGGTTCTTCTTTTTTATGACAATGAGACACGTCTGCTCCTGGCAGCATCAGTCTACTCCAGAGACGATAATGGGCATTGAAGAAACTCCACATGGATTTTACTTTCTTTGTGGCAAAAGTAAGCCACTGGGCAAGAAAATGCCCTTGCCTCCACTGCTGACAGTATGCCGTTCTAATTGGACAAGCAGGACACAAAAGAAAGTGACTGCCAAACATTATTGTGTCCATGCAGAGGCCTGGCAGCAACAGAAGAAACAGTACAGGCTGGCCTTTCCAACAGTTGATTGGGAGCATGGGTTACAGAGTGTGGGGATATAAGGAAGGGTTACCAGCTCTAGAAGAATTTCCATACAGATTCTACACTGACATTCAGCTAAGGAAGGGATTGATGTGGGAGTCCCCTCTGTATGCTGTGAATATGTTTTATTACCATTGGTTAACAAAGAAGCTGCTTTGGCCTATGGCAGGGCAGAATATAACTAAGCAGGGGTGGGGGAGAACTAAACTGAAGGCAGGGAGGAAAAAGGTGGAGTCAGGCAGATGCCATTTTGCTGCTAAAGGAGAAAGATGCCAGAACATTACCAGTAAGCCACAGCCTTGTGGCGATACATAGATTAAAAGAAATATGCTAATTTAAGGTGTAAGCGATAGCTAGGAATATGCCTGAGCCATTGGCCAAGCATTGTTGTAATTAATATAGTTTCTGTGTGATTATTCAGGTAGGACTGGGTGACTGTCTCATCTTTCGCTGCGGTTGTCTTCATATGCTAATGAGGTCTACTCACAGCAGGGAGCAGCAGCCTCTGCTTTGCTAGGTAGATCTGAGCATGAACATTCCTTCCTATACTGAATGGAGAGAGTCACTAGCCTTTGAGACCACAGTCGACGAGGTAAGATATTGGTAAGCCCTACCATGTCTGTTTGGATCAAATACCACCCAGCCCTCCACATTTTCTCTGTGGATGGAGACTTTAGTTAAGGCTTTCTACTCTACACAAAGAACTACAGGTAACTCAGTAAAGCTGGGAGTGGGAGAGATGGTGCTCCCTAGAGAAGAGCACACCAATTGATTGTCCAGTGCCAAATGGCCAGCCCTGAAAACATACATACAAGTGTAGGCGTAAGTCACAAACAATGCCACAGCAGTTTGGAATTATAATTAATAGGGTAGTATTTATTTAAAGGGGAAAAAACTTACAGATCACCGTCAGCCCTCTGTACAACCAGGAA
>NC_022014.1:30997253-31068387 GCF_000317375.1 Microtus ochrogaster
CTTTTTTAAAGGGAGAGAGACCACGCCCCAATGGGCTGGTATCTCAGCGGCTATAGGCTGGAGGAGTGGAAGGACCTCCCGCAACATACAAGTAACATTATATGAGCACAACAGGTTATAGTTATATACGTGTATATACAAATACGTGCTTGCAATAACAATTAATGAAAAAAAGAGGCCATGAATTGAAAGGGAGTGGGAGGGGCACATGGGAGGTCTTGGAGGAAGGAAAGGGAATGGAAAATGTAATTAAATTACAATCTCAAAAATAAACAAAAAGACAGAAAAAGTTGTCTTTGCTTTATGTTTCACTCTGAACTAATTACTTACTAATCCAATATAGGATTTTCCTTAATTCTTTAAAACATTGATTTATTTATTGTTGTATATGTTTGTACGTTTTGGTATGTGCATGCCAAGGTAGATATGTAGAGATCAAAGGAAAGCCTGTGGGAGTCTATTATCTCCTTCCACCATGTGGGTCCCAGGGATGGAACTCAGGTCACCATACTTGGTGACACGCATCTTTATCTACTGAGTCATCTCTAGCAATAGCTGACAGGCATACAACATTCACGAATAGCAATAATCCTGACACTTTAAAACAATGAAAGCTCACGTTTGGACAGTTTCTTTGTCCTTGGGGTGATTGGGAGAGACATCCTTGTATTTGCTCAGCTAATTCTTACTATGGCCATGGGAGGTACTAGCTTAGGCTGGATAGGAATGACCCCACAGACTCATGTGTTTGAATGCTTGGTCACCAGGGAGTGGCACTATTAGGAGGTGTGGCCTTGTAGGAGTAGGTGTGACCTTGTTGGAGGAAGTGTGTCACTGGGGATGGCCTTTGAAGTTTCAAATTCTTAATCTAGGTCCAGTGTCTTTGTCTTCTTGCTGTCTTCTGATCTGGATGCTGATGTCTTGGCTCCTTCTCCAGCATCATGTCTGCCTGCTTGCTGGTATGCTTTCCACCATGACCATAATGAACTAAATCTCTGAACTGTAAGCCAGGCCCAATTGAATGTTTCCTTGTAAGAGTTGCCATGGTCTTGGTGTCTCTTCACAGCAACAGAACTCTTAAGACAGCCTTCTAAAGCAGCAGCTGGCATGAAGAGCTGGCTGTCTCAATTGCATGTAAGATAACCAGTCTTTACATGCTTGCGTCCATGAGCTACTGGCTGCATTGTCCCCTCTTGGTGGAAGTACCTAGATTGTGGTACTATAAAGTTGCCAAAACTAAAGCAAAATGTTAACAGTTCCGACATAGGTAAGAAGTATTGGTAAAAATGGAGCCAGGTATTGATGAAAATTTAGTACCCATATGGTAAAGTTAATATGCTGAACTAGTGGGAGAAGAATATATTACTTAAAAAAAATACTTGGGGGGGGGCTAATGAGACGGCTCAGTTAAAAGTAAGTACCACTCTTGTGGGGGACCTGAGTTCTCAACACCCATGTCAGCTTGTCACCTGCAATGCCAACTCTGGGAGATCAGATGTCCTCTTCTGATGCCCTCCAAGGGAACTGTACACACATGCATATATTGTACTACACACACATACTTAATGACAATAAAACAAATCTTTAAAAAATATTTGGATGCCTATTTGGGAGATAAAAAGCTAGATGCATCATATTATAACGTACTAAATAGTTAAATGGAAAACAAGAATCGCAAAAGAACTAGAGATTTATCTGCTCTCTTCCACTGAGGAAGGTCTTCTGAGCATGCCCAAAAGAAACAAATTGCATCAGAATTAATTTATAGATTTTATTCTTAAATTTGTTTTACAGCAAAGACATAAATAAAAAACAAACAAATTAAGAAAAGTATTTATAACCTGTATGTCAGCAAAGGGCTTATTTATTTGATGTGCAAAGGACTTTTACAAATAAGAAGGACCAACTGGGAAAAAGAAAAAAAAAACACAGTTAATGAACAGAAGATTAAGAGTCTATACCCAGGGCATGATAGAGAGATGCAATTTAAGCCACACACTAATTTTAATCCATCAGTTAATGAAGGACAAAACAGATCGTATTTTAGTGAGATGTAAGCAGTGGGTTTGTCTCACACTCACTCTTGTGTGTGTATGAACTGCTACAGGTTTTGGAAGAAGAACTTGACTATGTCCTTCAAAGGACTTTGAAACATCAATTTCATTTATGGGTATTTCTTCTAAGGCGATTATTACAAATGTCTGCATGGACACAGTTGTAACATTGCTTATCTCAATACCATGACCAACAGTAAAACACTGGAAATTACTGCAAATGTCTCATATAATAATAAGGTGGGTTTAGTCAACTACAGTACATCTAGACAGAATATTTTTAAACCCTTAAAACTGATTTTACAAAAATGAATTTGTTGCCATGAAAAGGAATTCATATTAAATAAGCTTAAAAGGTAGAAGCTTTAGAAGCAGCTTATCAGGGGCCAGAGAGATGGCTGAGTAGTAAGAGCACTTACTACTCTTGCAGAGGACCTGAGTTTAGTTCCCAGCATCCACTTTGGGCTCATAAATGCCTGTAGCTCTAGCTTTGGGGGGTATGACGCCCTCTTCTGGCCTCCTGGCTTATCTGTCCTCACATGCACACATCCACACACAGACACAGAAATCAATCTTGTAGAGGTGTCAAATACAACACTACAACTTGATTGTGTGTGTGTTTGTGTGCAAAGCGGGGTAGTACTGTGCTTATGTATTCACAACAGAGCGATAGGTTGGACATTTCAGAGGCACTAAGATACAACAGATACAAAATTTCAAAGTTGCTAGTCCAAGATGCATGCTTTCAGAAGAAATCACTGCTTTATTAAGTTCATTCCTTTTACCCTAAAATAAGACACAAACAGATGGAGGAGGAGGAGGAAAAGAAGGAGGAGGAGGGGCAGGAGGAGAGGGACTGAGGAGTCAGGCTCTCACTGGATGTCAGTATGAGCATTTGGCCACAGGCCAGACTCTGGATGTTCTTCCTGCCCATCTCCTCCAGGAGAGAAGACATCTGTGGGTCCCTGGAATGGTTTGCTAAGAGTTCCCTGCAGCTGAGAATCCAGACCAGACTGGTCTCTATGGCGTTGCCTACCCCTAGACCAGGGCTCAGGGGAAGTAGAGCCATGGGAGAAATCCACATGCTCCACTTCCCAGAGGTGCAGCTGGATGTTTCAATAGAAGCCTCCGAGGGTCACAAAGGTGCCCATAACGAAAACAAAACAGCTAGGTGCCCACCTTGTTCCAGTGCTGGGGCTGAAATCAGAGAGTCTGTATGTGCCAAGCAAACACATCCTTACTGAGCAATACCCCCAGCTGTGTGCCCTGCCCATACAGCTTGGAGTCTCTCAGGTAAGCAAGCAGCTCCTTTGTTCACCTCTATGTCCTTTTCTGTTTCTTTATCCCTTGAAAGGTCAAAAACAATAGGAAGTTCAGGCCAGGGAGAATGGGGGTGGGAAAATAAATCAGGGAAAGTGGGCACATTGCTTATAAAGCAGGCATGCTGGGGCTGGGCCATGATGGAAGGATTGTGCCTGATGTGTATTGTATATAATGTATATAATATCTATAACTAGAAAGTCAGGTGACAGCCTGGCCTTTCTTTTCCTTCCAGCTGCAGGAAGAGTTTCACATCTGGGCTGGACCTCTCCACAAAAGACTGCTTCTTGACCAATCAATCCCCACTACGGAGACGGAAGCAGGCTGGAGTTCACTTTCACTCACCCACCCCCTTTCCTAATGGTAGCATGTGTCTGCCAGATCTCACTAAGTTGTGCAGGTTGATTTTGAATTTGCAATCCTCCTACATCAGCCTCCCAAGTAGCTGAACTTATAGGTCCACACCACCAGGTTCACTTTGAAATTCGTATTTTACTCTTGTTCTGTTTTGTCACTTTTGAGACTGGGTTGCACTGCTTAGCCCAGGCTGGCTTCCAACCGAGTGATCCTCCTGCTTCAGTGCTGAGATCGTGGGGTTGATGGTTAATCTTTTTGTCAGTTTGATTAGCTTTGGAATCACCCAGGAAAAGGAGGCACACCTCTCAGAGTGGGTTTCTAGGGTGTTTTTGAGAGGAACAGCTGAAGGGGACAATCACCCTGAAGGTGGGTGATGCCACCCCACAGGCCGGGGGCCTGGAAGTTGGTGGAGCACCATCATTCCTGGTCTTTGCTTCCTCACTGGTGCTGATGTGAACTTAGCTCTTCTCTCTTGCCTTGACTGTCACCATGAACCAAACCCTTGGAAGCTGTTGTTTCTATCCTGCCAGGCATTTTGGAGCAGTTCCTCTGTACTCTGATCCTTACATGTATTCATTCATTTATTTATTTTTGAGACAATATCTCAGGTAGCCCAGGCTGGTCTCAAACCTACTGTGTAGCTGAGGAGTACCTTGAATCCTGGATCCCCCTGCCTCCTGCTAGAATTACAGGTGACCACATCCAGCTTTAGTCTGTCATCAGCCCAGCTCAGCTCAGCTCAGCCCAGCTCAGCTCAGCTCAGCCCAGCTCAGCTCAGCTCAGCCCAGCTCAGCTCAGCTCAGCCCAGCTCAGCTCAGCTCAGCCCAGCCCAGCTCAGCTCAGCTCAGCAACATTTACCCCCCTTCGAGCATCTCAACATCCACTGTGCCCTTTCCAACTAATAAACACAAACTGGGCACTTCCTTACATATTTCTTCAGATCTAAGATGCCAAAGAGCGTAAAGCGATTTCTGATTCTGGAGACCGGGAAGTGAGAAAGTGGCCTGCAAGGGCTGAGACTGCCGTGGACAGGTAGGCTTCAGCACCGTTTAAAGGGGAAGAGTGGAATCTCGGGAGCCGTGAGAACGCAGGCCGGGACAACATCCAGTCAACTCTCCCTGAAGACCAAATCCAGGGCTTAGATATTTTGATTGACACTCTTGTTGCAGACCCAGTGGGTACAAGGTAACAGCCTGGTTGACTTGTTTGGCTTGTGATGGTTTGGGGTGAAGGTTAGATGTCCGGATTTGGGCTGTGTCTGTGATTTCCCTCGTCTATAACTGTCCATAGGGTTCCCCCTGGCTCTAGGGTACCTAGACACAGAATGAGCTTACTTTTTTCTTGCCTTGAGGTTGAAGTGGAGCAGCTGGTGTCTGGGATTGCTGGCATCAGCAGCACATGGAAAGCAGGCATTTATTTAAAGTCACACACACCCAGTATCTCATGTTACTTATACATACTTGGACTTTATTCCTTTCTGTTTGAAACAGGGTTAAGGATAAGGCTGGGGAGGGTGGGAGGTGCAGAGGGTCAGTGACATGGAATAAAAGAGAATAGTGACCAAAATCTTGACAGATTGGGCCACATTCTTCTGTAAACACCTGTGGTGTGTATTTCCTGGGGTCCTAACTTATGTGTGACCATAACCCAATGATATTAAACAAACAATAAGCAAGACTTTTGAAATAAATACAACATCTTCAACGACAAGATGCAGCCAACATTTCATTATCATCTACCCAAACACAGTAGTGGACACAATAATCTTTCCCAGCTCTCTGGGAACAGATTACATGACAGGCCACAGCCACACCATATAGCAAACTCAGCAAATGCAAAAGAATGGAATCATGCAGAGTTCATTCTCTGACCATACTGGAACCAAAGTGGAAATCCATTAAACCAATATCCACAAACATACTTCTCTGGGTGCCTTCCCTGATCAAATGGCCTCCAGATGTTAGTCATTCATTGTACTGGCTACAAATCCTGTCAGGAGCAATTTATGGGAATAGAGGTTTATTTAGGGCCAGGTTTGAGAGGATCCATTCTGTCAGGAAGGCACAGGACTACAGCTATGTCTGTGGTGATTGGAGGTGGCAGCCTGTGTGGGGGAGGGGAGTGGTGAAGGCTTCGCAAGCCTGCACCTCATGACCTACTTCTGCCAGTCAGACCTCTCTTTCTAGACCAGTGGTTCTCAATCTTCCTAATGCTGCGACCATTTAGCAGAGTTCTCTGTGTTGTGCTGACTCCCCTCAACCATAACACTATTTTCATTGCTACTTCATCATTTTGCTATTGTTATGAATCACATTGTAAATATCTGTGTTTTCTGATGATCTTAGGTGACCCCATGAAAAAGTCATTTGACCTCCAAAGGGGTTGCAACCCACAGGTTGAGAACTACTGTGACCTAGACCTGAAAAATCCCACAGCTTCCAAAATAACACTCAAAAACACAACTCTGTAGGGGGATAGTACAGATTCAAAACAAAAATTTAAAGACATGTATTGAGTGTTTACCAGATAGGAAGCCTTGAGGTAGGCATGGGGGTGCTAGCATGAAGCACGCCAGGCTGATGGTGGTGAGCATGCGCAGAATGTTAGGCTGTGGGGAGGCAGGTCTCTGGGGCCACCGGAAAGGATGGAACAGGTGTGATGTCAGGGAGGACTTCAGGGTCCTGGCCTGCTCCTAGACAACCATAATCTACTTGTCGAAAGACTGTCCCACAGCCCATGGCTGAACAACTTCAGGTGAGGCCCTCTTGTTACTTTCCCAACAGCACCACGGTCTTGCGTCTGGGCTGATGGGCAAACTAAAGTGTTCTGGCTAGCCCTGGTGAAGACTCAGTTTTGGGTTTGTGTGTCACCCCACCTTTGGAGTGCCAATCCCAACAAGCCAGGATAACCTATTGGCAATTGCTCCAGAGGCCGCATCTACTATGTCTATGCTTGACGTCTTTATGTGCCATGGCTGACCCAAGATAAGCACTCCCTGAGACCTCTCCCAGGCTCTCGGCAGGGAAACACACCACTTCTGGAGACATCCAAGAGAACAAGCAGGCAGGCTATGGAAGACACCTCAGAGACAGGGCCACAAAAGTCCTTCCAGCAGCCACGGCATGGGAGAAAGTGCCTCCCCCCAGACACTCTAGAGGAAAATGTGAACCCATTGTCACCTGTTGAGCCTCTGGTAGATGGCTGGTTGCCTGGCTTCTACGTGGATTAAATGACAAAAATAATGGTAGAAATTGTCATTAATGTATATAACAAAATTACACAGCCATCATAAGGAATAATAGAATCCTACAATCAACAGGATATTTCTGTCACAAATGCCACAAACAGAAGGGCTCAGAAGACTGTTTTACATAGGGATTACTAATGAAAATGCCCTCAAGTCCAGGAAGTGAGATGGTGGGGAGCCGTGGCTGTGTGTGATGGAGAGTGTGACACACGGAGGGGGGTGGACTCTGAAAAATGTCTCCAACATGACCATCTCTAGCAATTCCAAGTCCCACCCATGTGCACATTCCAAAGTGGAGACCGCTGTTATCCTCAGTCTACGCATGGGACATTGCAGTCATATAGGTGAAGGCACCTGCTAGTGAAGTACTGGAACCAGGATTGGGACCCTAGCCCGGCCTCTTATCCAGCATGCAGCCCCAACTAAGGACTCGACATTTCAAGATTTCTGCAAACTCCTGAAGCAATCAAACCCAATACTTTGCCAGCACCAAGCTTGAGTTGGCAACCCCGGGGATTCTGACCCTGTCATTCACCAGGCAAGAAAGTTTGGGTCTCTCAAAGAGAAGAGCCCTGTTGGGTTGACTCCTCCTCCTCCCTACCAGCAGGTGTGCCCCACACCATCCTGCCTCCACAGGTCCCTTGTGGACAGAGATGGCCACACACCCAGGGGAAGCCAGCTTACCCTTTCCCAGTCCTGAGATGGCGTCCGTGATGACCACCACTTTGTTCTGCACAGCAGACTTCGACCACAGCCTGGATGCCTCCTGGTAAATGAAGAGCAGGCCACTGATGGCCAGCAGCAGCAGAGGCAGCATCAGGACAGCCATGATCCCCATCTTGCTCTGCAGGACAGCAGGGTGACAAACAGTTGGCTTTTCAGAGGTCCTGATTGCAACACCCAGGGCAGGGGGAGGTTCAGGCTCACAGCCTTCATTCCCACCAAGGCCAGGATCTGTTCTCCAGAGAACTGGGCTCTGCAAGGTCCTGGGACGTTCTTCCCCGCTGAACAGCAAGGAGTGTGTGAATCCCCAAAAGCCCAGAATTAGAAATTACTCACGGTGTCTCACAGTGGAAGCGTTCAGGGGGCCTGCCCTCCCCTAAGGCTAATTACAAGTTTAATTAAAATGGGTCTGCATTTTTGGAAGGAAATCCTTGTGTTAAGGCCACTTGCTTGGGCCCTAATGGTTATTTATAGCTCTCAGTTGCACTAAAGGGCTTTTCAGGGTAAATATAGTGTCTATGCTGATATTCAGGGACACATGCTGGCCGGGTCTGATTTCAGAGTTCTTGCCAGGACTTTTAAAGCCTTGCTGGCTGGCGGGACCGTTATAGTTTCCTCTGCAGCTTGGGCCGAGAGTCAGGGGTCAGTCCCTGGGATTGTCAGCACAAATGCCCGTGTCTTTCTTTCCTTTACTGAGTGAGCACTTGCAGGTGGCTCAGACCTAGGTGGGCACTGAGCCATCTGGCTGTCCCTGACTGGGGGTGGGGGTGGGGACAAGAAACAAAAAAAAGCTGGTCAGTGGAATGGAACCTGCTACCAAAACTCCATACAGGAATGGGGCATGAAAGAGTACTGTTTAGAGAGCACTCCCTGCCTTTGCGAGGCTCCAGTTCCTCTTCTCTAAAATGGGTAGTTTTATTTTGTAGGTCTGTTGGTGGCACAAAATAAGATCCTGCCTATCTTTATATATATAGATTCTGAGCCTCCAGGAGGTAACCGTTGCTACCTTTTATGATTAAATATCCAAGATGTTAAATAATTTAACTATATAAGGAACTCAGCATGGCTAAAACCATCAAAAGTCCAAGGCCTGCCCCAGCATCCTGTCTGCTGTGCTTTAAGGTATACTTTTATTATTTATATGTATGTGTGTGTCTATGTGAGTGTATAACATGTTTGTGGGTGCCTGTGGAGGCCGGAAGAGGGTATTAGATCCAGTGTAATCCCCTGGTTACAGGTGGTTGTGAGCCATCTGACCTGGACTCTGGGAACCAAACTCGGGTCCTCTGCAAGAGTAGCAACAACTCTTAAAGGCTGAGCCATTTGCTCAGGCTAAGGAATGGAGCTGGCCAGAAAGTGAGGCTGGGGTGGGTAGTGGGTGGAGGATGAGAGGGGCAGAAACTGCATTTCTTAGAAAATAAGAACAATCAGGAATATTACAAACCTCATGTCTTTATTGGCATTTAGTGCACGCGTTAGGGCTGTATGGTGCTCAATGACAAACATTTGTGTGACCAGTACCCCCATCAACAAACAGTACAAATATGTGTCTATAGGTCTCTTCCAGTTCCAATGGGGAACTACTTTCTGGTCTTCAAATGGGTGTACTAGTTTGCATTTGTGTGTGTGTGTGTGTGTGTGTGTGTGTGTGTATGGTGTGCACCTTTTCCTTTGTAGACTATCTAAATAGAATCACAGAGTTGACACTCCAGCTCGGCATTGTGTTTGTGAGATTCATCCACACTGTGGTATAAAACTGGAGCCCATTCATGCTTATTGTGTGAATCCAGCTCACACTTTCAGTTTGTTCTTCTGAGAGCGGTCATGTGCAGGCACTCTGGGGCAGGTGTGCTTCATATTCTTTTTTATTATTAATTATTTTTTTCATTGATTTTATATACCAACCACAGTTTTCCCTTCCTCCTCTCCTCCTGTTCCCTTCCCATGGCTCCCATCTACCTGCCCCCCCCCATCCACTTCTCAGTCTCCATTCAGAAAGAGGCAGGCCTTCCATGGGCATCAACAAAGCGTGATGCTTCATGTTCTTTTTGTTTTGTTTTTGAGACAGGGTTTCTCTGTAGCTTTGGCTGTCCTGGAACTAGCTCTTGTAGACCAGGCTGGCCTCAAACTCACAGAGATCCGCCTGCCTCTGCCTCCTGAGTGCTGGGATTAAAGGTGTGCACCACCACTGCCCAACAATGCTTCATATTCTTGAGGCAAAGAAAAGGCACTGCATTGCAATCTAGACATTAAGAAGGATGGATGGTAGCTAGTGTTAGAGAGGCAGTCACATAGCCACAGAGTCTAAGACAAGGGGTTGAGGGCACAGTCAGGTTTGTCAGTATGGAACCCATCAGGGAAGGTTAAGGCAGGACATCCATCTGAGGGCTGTCACAGGTAGGTAGGAGAGCCATGCCATCTGAGTGAGAGCTTTGAAGGGACATATCTGAAGACCAAGCTCTGGGGCACTTGGGTATTTAGAGGGTAGGGACTGGAAGAGGACTTAGCGAAGGGCAAGAAGAGGAGTGGCCAGTGTTCTTCCAGGGACCAAAAAGCCCTGTGTCCCAGGAGCATAAGAAGGCACTCTGGGGGAAACTGCTAAATTAAACAATTAGGAAGCCACTGGCCTGAGGCTGCCTCTGTGCTATGAGTTCCTAGGTAATAAACTGGAATTGAATTCAGGAGGTTTGGGTATTGTTCTGTTTTAGTAGCAGGTGGCCAAGTTTCACCAAACCACAAACAACCAAGCTAATTGCAGTCAACTGACCAGCCCGTGCCCAGTAAGGCCCAACTCATTCACTGGAGCTGATCCAGTGATTTTTCTATGTGCCTTCCAGGGTCACCTGTAAAAGTCTGCTGCTCCTGTGCTGGAACTGTTACGCTGAGTCTTGCCCAATTCATGAATTGTTCTTTGGTCAAGAAAGGTATTGAGGTTAATCTAGTTAATTTGCTGGATGTTTATCTTCTAACTAATTATCTCTAACTGATTATCTCTGTTGAAGACTGCCGCTTGGTCACATGAAGATGGGGCCCGAGAAGTGACTGCACTTTTAGCAATGACTGACAGGAGCCTCTCAGGTGAAGGGCACCTTGCATTTTCAACTTTGCAGTGGACTTACTGCCGGTGGCTCTGCAAGGTGCCGTCCCTGCCTGGTGGTTGCAGATCCTCCTACGCCTCCCACCCCCAGACCATAAGCTTTGAAATCCATCATCTACTATATACCTTGATGTTTGGAGGTAAAATGGCTACAACTTTGAAAGATTGTCCCAGTCCAGCCTGCAAGTCCTTCTACAAGTGACTGAAATATTCTGGGTTCCTTCCACATTGCTTCATGGCTCTAGTGGGAAGGACAAGACCGCAGGTGCCCTGTTGTGAAGCCACATTCAACTATAGGCGGGGGGGGGGGGGTTCCCAGGGTACCCCTGTTGTGTCGGTGACAGCATCAGTTCACTGCTTGTCAGGAGGGCGTTCTTTCTTTAACTTAACCACTGCAGGACAGATGTGGAGTTTATCAGCCAATATGCATTCTTCAGTTCACTGGGAAGCCCTCCAAGTATCTGCTTTACCACCCTTTGTGGGAAGAAGACAGTTTGCTGAGCTTTGAAATTGTGGGGTTCTTTTTCCCTTTATTTTTGTCACACTGGCATGGAAATCTTGAGCATGCTAGATGAGCCCTCTACTGCTGAGCCGTACACCAACTTGGGATTTACATGTTCTAACCCAAGTGTCAAGAACAAAAACTGAGTAGTTTAGATACTTGAGCATTTGGGACCATCCTGGAAAACCTGGGTGGGAGAAGAACCCTCTTCTCTGCCATTCTCTCCTCTTTGTCCCATGCAGAAGTCACACCCAGCTTTGAAGCTTCAGTATACACTGTTTGTCAGGGAATCAGAACATAGTGCCCCTTGGCACCTTCCTTCCTGACTCTCTGACCCCTTCATTTGTCCACATAGAAAGTCAAGTGCCCTGCACCATGCTGGTTCCACCTGGAGAGGGTGAGGAGGGAGGGAGATGGATGGTGGCCTGCTAGGAGCCAGACTTCAGCCTGCTACATTTCATGCCTTTCTTTGGAAGTGGGGAATGTGATACAGTACAGAAAGTCAACACAAGCAGAGCAGTCCTAATGCAGAGATCGGACACTGCGAATTCAAAACCTTTCGTGTTAATGTGATACAATGGGCGGGAATACTCATCTGTGATGCTCTGTTTCATACATGACATGATTTAAATGACAGCATGAACTCATGCTGTGTGTATAAGGGTCACATAAAACAGGAGTTTCATGTTTGGCTTGGGTCCCTTTCCCAAGACACCTCATTTTATTCGTGCAAATATTAAAACAAACAAATGAAAAATCTAAAAACCAGACAGAAACATCTCCGCTCCAGAGTGTCTTGGCTAGGGATGCTCCATCATCCTCAGAGCGCCACTGTGGAGGATCAGGGTATAAGACATGGGCAGTGGTTAGCACTTTGACTAAGTCTGGTCTATCATGAAGACTGTTTCTGTCTCTCCTTCCTGGCAGGTCTTTCTCTGGTGCAGAACCACTCCTGAGGACACTGGACATGTTTGGCAGAAGGACGGGTGTCATCATTATGAACATAAGAAATGCTACCTTCTGCAGGTCTTTGAGATGCGGTGTATTCTAGGAGGTCACAGGTGAAGGATGAGGGATGATATGAATACCTTCATGTGTATGTATGCAATGTGTATGTATCTGCTGTTCTAAACCACGTTACCCTTAGCCTCACATGCATGGTTTCTAGGCTGACGGCAGGGTTGACTAGCTTGACTATTTTCCTTCTTCCTGGAAATAAAACTGGACTTGTACAAACTGCCTCTCACGGATTCCCTCTTAGAAATGCGCGCCCCATCTGTGGAGGCCTTCACACAGGGTGGATGGCTGGCAGAGAGGGAGAGACTGTGGCTGGATGGACTGGGATGTTTGGACGAGTTACTCTGGGTCACTGGGTCAGACTGGTGTTGGACAAAATTAATTGTCTGAAATCTTATTTATCCTTTTTCTTTTTTTTTAAACAACGGGGGAGGAAGGTGACACACACACAACATGGGCGCACCTTGAGGACATTCTCTTATGTGAAACAAACTGGTCACAAAACACAAATACTGCATGACCTCACTTATGCGAGGTCCCCAGTGCGGCCAAATTCCTGGAGACAGAAGACTGGTCCTGACTGCCAGGGGCTGAGGAGAGGGTGGACTAGAGTTTAATGGGCACAGGGTTCCACCTGGGGGAGAGGATGACCTTCTGGGATGAACGGTGGAGATGGCTGCACTCATGTCCTTGATGCCACTGACCTGTGCACTTGAGACGGGTAGGAAGGGACAATCATGTGATGTACTTTAACCCAATAAAAATGCAGAAAGGAAATGGTCTTTTCTCTTTTGAGAGACAATATTAGGTGGTTTCATTCCTGTGATTTTTTTTGTTTTTGAGATAAGGTTTGTGTGGTTTTGGAAACAGCTACAGGGACAACCATGTTCAGTAGGGCAAAGCAGAATGCCCGAGGTTCCCAGGTGCTGCTGCGGAGAGGGCGACAAGGAAGGGTGGGGGAGGAGGCACTAGCTGTTCATCTTACATCTCATTTCTTTCTTTTCTCATAAAGGGAGAGGAGTGGCAGCCATAGCGGGTACTTGTGTTAAGTCTGAGTAATGGGTACACGAGTATCTGTCCCCTTTTATCAGACAATTTACACCAAAATAATTTTATAGTTGAAATGAGAAAATGAAATAGAACAAGCCAGTGAAGAGGGAGAATCGAGTGGATGCTGAAGAATCGGTCTAAATTCTCGCAGACTGTCCTCCTTGCGTCTCTTGTTTTAATTCGGCCATCTTCTTTCCTTCCACCTTCCTCCCTCGCTTCATGGAACAACCCCAAATCACCCTGGCTCCTCCTGCCCCACCTACCTGAGGCAATGCCACTAAAGAGAGCAACAGATATATTTTTGTTCATTCCCCATGGGTCCTCGAGATGTCCTTTAATCTTAAGAAAATTGAACAATTTTCCAGTCTGATCTTTCTTGCCCAATGCACCCAAGACTGAAGTTTTTCTGTGACTGTCTCAGCCCCAATGGTGTTACACATTCAGGGCGCTATACACACGCTCTTTGTGTTTGAGGTGTCGAAATGTTTCATGAGCAAACCTGGTTCTGGACTCATTTTCCAGACTTGCTATTGTTTTCCTGGGCTCCAAAGATGTCCTTCTAAGAAGAGCTACCAGCTGCGGTTCCCCAGGGAGCTCACAGAAGCACAGCTAGCATCATTGTCTCTGGGAGACATGGGTCATCCAGGGGGGGGGATGGGCATGAGGGCCCAATAACAAATTATGCTGACAACCATTGGCTCCTTCCCTCTCTTAAGCTGTGAACCTTGCCGATTCTTACCCTGTCACCTTTGGACAGCTGTATCCTTTTTGGCATCTGGAAAGAGTGCCACAGGACTCTTCCTCTTGAGTCCCCTGACCTCTGGTGGGGAAGGTCACCAAGGGTCAGGATGGGTTCCAGCGAAAGATCCACTCCTTGTACAGAGCATCTGTTTGCCTGGACACTACCTTGTCTGCTGGTGTAGATTCTGGCTGTGGGCCAGGTCTTCAAGCCCTGGGCCCCACTGGAATTCTAAATTCCTTCATGCAGGAGAAATGGCGCTGTGCCTGTGGCATTGTAGACACCTGCTAAAATTCACTGATGGGTTAGCCAAGGACAGAGAGCTTCCAGGTTAAAATGGCCAGTGTGGTTTTTGTCTCTCCATCCTGGCTGTCTCTGAGATGGGACCACTGAGCGTTCTGCGACCATTCAAAGTCACACACACACCAAGTCATTTGTTTATTCCACAAGGACCCATCCTCCAGTAGCCCATTCATGTATGAACTCATTAACTAGCCGATTGATGAGGACGGTGTCCTCATGACCCAAACACTATCAGTAGTGCCCCTAGGTCGGGACCAACTCTATAACACAAATGTAAAATTATCCCTTTTACATCCAAACCAAAATGGGCAGATTTTCTGTGTAAGAGTTCGTGTTCTTAATTATGAGCGTATTATTTTCCCATAAAACTATTTTTTAGAAGGCTATTTGGTTATGTGTGTGGGTTGAGCTTTATATATGCAATTATATATATACATATTACATATAATTGTCAGCCATTAATTTAGATGTTGGAGATATAAGGAGCAGTCCTTATATAGACTCATAAAACAGATTTACAATCAATAAGAGGGAATAGATATGTAAAGAGAAAATTGTAATACACTGAAGAACTGACATGTGGCAGTATCTGTGTTCTTGTTGGGACCATTTGGAGTCCTGGCCTCCAGCTGCTTTTCCCTGCTAGAGATCTTTACTTTCCTTCTGATTTGAGTTACTGAAAGCTGCATCAAAGTTGTTTACCAGCTCTGCTTCACGAGCACGTGTTGCCTTGGCCTTGAGGATCAGAGGATAAGGTTTTCACCTGTTGGCCCACCCGACTGTGTTGGGTAGGTATATAAGCGTCCGTGGTGCTATTGAATAAGGGGCTTCTTACCAGTGACTAGAGGTCCGTGTTTCTGTCTCTCTGTCTGTGTGTCTTTGTGTGTTTCAATCTCCAGCCCCCTGTCCAAAGCTCACTAACTGTATGGTAGCACATAGAGCACAGTCAGGCGTTGTGTGCTGCAGTTCTGGCAAAGAGAAATAGCATGTATTTGTTTCTTGACTAGCCATAGGGTCACATTGGGGTGAAACTTCACTTTCTGAAAATGTCTTACGTTGTAAATATATAATTTAGATACATTTCTCTTTGTGTGCTATGCTTCAATGAAGCTGAAATTTGTCCTTTTTAAAAAGGACCTGACTGTTCTTTGGGCTGACTTCAAACTCATGATCCTTCTGTTCTGGTGCTGGGATTTAGGCCTGAGTCACTACACCTGGTGCACACGCAATATTTCCCAATTTTAAAAGAAAGCAGTGCTTCGGAGCTTGTTTTGACTTGGACTTCAGAGGCCCAAGGCCTCCGCCTTGACATCCATGTCGGCTGCTGGCGCCGTTGACATCCACTTGCTCACGTGGTTCCAGGAGGTTCTCGTCTTCCTCGCCACCATCAACTGTCATCTCCTCATATCTACCCAACAGCCAAGCATCTTTGGGAAACATTTCTAAGGATTGCCTTCTCTCTGGAACCAGCTCAGGCTTGATTGACATCGTGAAGTCACATAGGATCTCCCCCTACACACACATAGGGTGACATCGTGAAGTCACACAGGCTCTCCCTGCACACATGCAGAGTGACATTGTGAAGTCACACAGGATCTCCCTATACACACATGGGCAGGGTGACATCGTGAAGTCACATAGGATCTCCCCCTACACACACATAGGGTGGCATTGTGAAGTCACACAGGATCTCCCCCTATACACATGAGCAGGGTGACATCGTGAAGTCACACAGGATCTCCCTGCACACATGCACAGTGACATCGTGAAGTCACACAGGATCTCCCTGCAAACACACATAGAGTGACATTGTGAAGTCACACAGGATCTCCCTGCACACATGCAGAGTGACATTGTGAAGTCACACAGGATCTCCCTGTACACACGTGCAGGGTGACATCGTGAAGTCGCACAGGATCTCCCTGCACACACACGTAGGGTTATGTACCTATGAATGAAGCCACATGCTGCAAAGGGCAGAGGCTACTGGGTGTCAATCCTTCTGTGCTAGGAGGGCAAAGCACCTGGGGAACGCCAGTGCTCTTCTCTGAGATGAGAGAAGCTGGCTCCTCAACATTGTACAACAAAGAATGGGACCAATGATGCTCAACTTGAATCTGAGACAAAGAAATTAGTAGGTCTCCTCTGTCTGCTTACTCTTTGATAGTATAACTTAATTTTAGCACAAATGAATTAATGTTTCATTGATGTAGCTTTATTTCAGAAATATATTTACTAAGCACATAAACACAATTAACAACAGCAACAAAAGACTCTGAGGGGTTCGGGAGATGGCTTAGCAGGCAAATGTGTTTGCCACCAAACTGGAGGATCTGAGTCCCATCCCCAGGACCCACATGGTGGAAGGAGAGAACCAACTCTGCATGTTGTCTTTTGACCTCCACCCTTGAACTGTGGCCTATGTGCATGCGTGTGTGAGTGTGGGGGCTCCCCCCCATCTCTCTCTCTCACACACATGATAAACACATAGGCAAGTAAATGTGAATTCTTTTAAATTATTCTGAGCTAGAACAAATTTAAGATTCTTGGAATTTGGCTGTCTATGGTCCTTCTACAACCTGTGGCCGAATCCCATGCCAGTTTAAAACAGGAACTAGATAGATTGATGCAGGGTCGTAACCGAACACACCAGGGAGTCCTGAGCACAGTGCCACCTCCCACGAGGCCTGCGGGCTTGGCAGAGTTTATTTTTAGACTCAAGAATGCCTGGTGACGTAACTTAAGCAGGACAATCCAAACATTTGTTCCACTTCACTGTGATAAGATGCCATTCCATTTCTTCCTGTCACTTCACCATCCTTTCGAACTGGCTTCATTGTAAGTAGACATTATGAATTTGTTTTGAGGCTGAATCCTTTTATTACATAGCTCTAGCTGTTTTGGAACTCTCAGAGGTCCCCCTGAGCTCTGAGATTAAAAGCCCGTGTGAAGAATATTTTCAGGCAACAAATTTTATTTTAAAATGTCTGTCTTCTTCACGAAAATTAGAAAGCATAATATGTCCATATATTTCCTGTGTCAACTAGAGAAAAACATTCCAGGTTTGTCTGCCATTAAATCTGTGTGGGTAACAGATTCCACATCTGCAGTAAGGGTTGGGGACTCTTTTCCTTCGTCCTCTTTTCCTTTGGGAGACTTATTAGACTCAGAGTCAGGGATGCCTAAGTGACTTTACACTAGTGTAGCAATAGTTGATACTTTCTGTAACATTATCTCCTTTAAAGATGCTGGCATTGCAGGAGGTGTGAGAGGCTGAATCCAGAGATGAGTACTGGAAGGTTTATCTGTACCATCGTCTTCTGAACACCACTCCAGAGATACTCACTGGGTAACAAATGCCTGGCTTATTTGCCCTGCATTACTGGCTAGCACATGGACACTTTGCCTCCTCTAGCTGGGGGAGGGTGTCCAAGAACATTCACGAAGACTTGTCCCACAGGGCGAGGAACAGCTCCTGTTTGCCAAACCTGCTGTGAAGCTTCAGGCTGTGGGATGTTGTGCTGAGGGTATGGACTGCCTTTCTGTGCCTTTGGCTTCTCTGCCTGGGTGACTGTGTATCTGCTCATGGTTGCCACCGACACAGCCATACAGAGGGCGAAAGATCCCCAGGCAAGGCTGCAACAGAAGGCGCAGTTAACAGAGGCCTGAAGTGGGATTCCAGGGCTGCCCTGGGGTTGGCCACCCACTTGGGGTAGCAGACACTACTGCTGTGCATGGGGATGCTGTTTTGTGCCTTTAGGTACCTCTTCGAGTTAAGTTGGGAGATTCCCCTTTACTGGGAGGATTTATTGTTGGAGCAAATTATAAAATTCTGCATTTCCTAGAAAAGGGCAAGGTAGGAGAGTGCAGAGTTTATAGGGAAGAATGACATCAAGCGCTCATTGCACTCCCCACAACCTCCCCGAGGGACAGCTTCAGAGCAGCAGTAGGGAGGAGATGGGAAGGGATGGCAGGCATTTGTGAGAGGAGTGGCCCATCCATAGAAGACAGGAGCAGCACAGTATTTAAGGGGAAGGTTTGTCAGAAGACAGGAGGAAATCTATTACATAACCCCACTGAGTCCCTGAGAGGACACACACACACACACACACACACACACACACACACACTCACTAGGACATTAGGCAAAAGTCTGACCTCAGACGTCTTCCACGCCACAGACACGATCTCACGCCCCTGTGCCTCTGAGAGCACAAGTTTGGTTCCTGAAGGCGTATGCACAAAGATCCCAAGACAGGAGGATGTGTGGGAGACAGAGGGGAAGGCTGATCTGAAAACAGGGCTTTTATGGCAAGGTGGCTGTGGAGCAAAGGCTGTTTCGCTCTTTTCTCACACCTGGCCTCGGAATTAAGGTTAGAAAAACAAGTGGAAGAAACCCCCACCCCCTTGAAAGTAAAAGGAAAAGAGGAAGAAGCTAGATAAGGAAAGAAAAAGACCTTGAGTAATGAACACCAGTGACCTAACTAGGAAGAGTTCTGAGAGAACAGAAAACCATGGAGAAGTAACACAGGAAAAGTTCCCTGAAGTGTGGGATACCAGACAAGCAGCTAGATGGGAGGAACACCCAGAAAGCCCTAGACTACAAGTCAGAATGGTACCGACCCCTTGACAGCAACGACACAGGCAGGAAGGAAACAGAATAGTGCCTTAAAAATTCCAAGGGCAAAGGCTCTTTGACAGCCTTGTGGACATTTTTTGGGGGTGTTGTTTTTGTTTTTTGGCCAGATGATCAAGCACAGCCACTTTTTAAATTTCATCTCTTGTGCAGCCTCATTAAAAAAATTTATGTTTTAACCGTTATTGTTTAATGGTGATTTCAGTTATGAAACTGGGCCAAAGTGAAATGTTAAATAAAGTTCCAAAGTGTGAAAAAAAATTGGATTTAAGGTTCCCTCTTTAAGATGGAATCCATACCTGATACAGCTAAAGTGGAAAGAACCTGAGACTAGTTAGGTCTTGGGCCTTAGGGAGAAATCTACTACTACTATTTTATGAAAGGAACACAGCAACCAAATGACTTCCAGTGACATACTGCTACACTCACAGATCAGAGAATCAATCAACCCTGGTCAAAGAAGCTGAAGTAGATGGTAACATAGAGACCCACAGCTGACAATGTGCAGAGAGCGAGAGACTTTGGAGCACTCTAAATGAATGCCCTCACACAGACATACACACAGGTAAAACACCAATGCACACAAAATAAAATCAAATAAAAACTCAAGAAAATAATTCACAAAAACTCTTTAAAAGTCAAGGTAGGTGATTTCATTCTACCACTGAGAAAACTAGATTATGGAAAGGTTATACTACCAACCGAGTCACAAGAGTGGCAGATACCAGTCCTATGACAATGTCTATTTTCCTACAAAAATCTATGTTCATCTCTCCTGCTCCAGCAGAACTTGAGCAGGGTAACCAAGCCACTTACCAATAGGACCAGCTGTAGTCCCACGTCTGAGGCCGCCAATCTTCCGGTCCCAGGTTCACAGTGATTTGAAAACTAGTTGTGTACATCATGTGGGCCACCATGCCCAGGAGTCCTGTGTAGGTAAAGCTCTGTGAGCTACAGTTTAGAACACAACACAGGGGGAAATCTGCTCTACCCTGCCTGTGTTGGATGCTGGGAGCACTCTACCATCCACAGATCCCTGTTCAGTATCTGCACTTACACATCCTTAAACTCTCCATCTGACATCTCATTCCCACAGTAGAAACTAAAGGGACACCAGAAACAGGCCTGACCACAACCCAGAAGAACATAGTAGATGCCAGGACCTGAGCAGGAATCGCCACAAGTCCATGGCCCTTCTCCATGCTATGGAAGATCTAGCAATCGGATTTTATCTTTCTACTTACTAGTGCTAATCCCTGGGCAAGATGTGCTATGTTCATCAAACACAGGAGTGATGCACAAGTTGGACTGCTACACATTAACAGAACTTTGTGTGTCTGTCTGGAGGCTGGAAGGAAGCCATATGTTCAGGGTTCTATTTGGTGAAGACATTAACTTTAAGGACCTTAGAAGGCTAAATTAAGTTGCTCAGAGAACAGAGGTAGCATTTAAAAAAAATTGAAAGAGTTCTCTGTGGAACATGTAAACCAAAGGTTGGTAATAATTTTGAAGATATTGGAATGTATATAGTAGATACACTCCTATTTCGTCTTCACCAGAGCTTAGCTATGACAGTCAACTTGCTGAAATGAAGTAACTCCCCTAGAGTTACTTAGTATATACTTACTTATATACAAGCATCCTGTACCAGAGGCCTGAACTCAGGAGGATTCCTCTGTGGATCCAAACCTAACCCCTCTGCTAAGTGAGATCATTGCTGTTCCCAGCACCAGTGTGTCCTCCTCCCTGCCTGTGACACAAATGGGTACGTCTTTCTCTGCATCTGTGCCCATCTTTTTTTTTTTTTTCTTTTCAACACTATTGCGCCCAATGGAATCAGTCCAGTGACTTATCTAGAAGACCAGCTATTTTTCTGAACTGGCCAGTGATTGGAAGGAACCAGACAGCCTATTCTAGGGCTTGAAGCATCATGTCCTCTCTAGAGTGGGCTGGGGAAGACTGCCCCTGCTAGGAAATACCTGCCAGCACCATGAGGATGGCCACGGAGGCATCCACCTTGAGCCAGTTGCATCCAGAATGGCAATGGCTCACACTGCAGCCCAGGAAGATGACACCTGCCAGGATCAGGAAGATATCCAAGACTTCAGCCCCAATGGAGAGCCACAACACACCTATAAACAGAAAGGACAGAAATGCTGGCCATTCAGAATCCGTAACTGCAAGATTTGATCCTTCAATCTTATCACTAAGACACTTTTTGTTCTTATAATGAAAGCTGGAGGCTAGGCATTTTGTAAACAAAAAGTTCTCTTCAGCTCCCAGTTTTGGGTGCTGTAAAGTCCCCAAGTGTTCTTGTAAAACTTCCTTAGCTATCCTGAACCATGAGGTTGGCATCACGGTGGGACCATAGATGAAAAGGAGAAATCCAGGCTAACATGAAGTCAGAGGGTCAGGAAAGAGGCCGGGAGAGGCCAGGCTTATTCTCTTCTAACACTCTCTCATGGGAGCTAACTCAGGGTTGCAAAGGATCGATTCCTTCTGGGCAGCAGCCCAAAGACCTAAGCCTCCCTTGGTCTCCACTTTTGAAGGTTCCTCATCACCTCTCAGTAGTTCTACCCTGAGGACCAAGTTTCCAGCATAAATACACCCTGTGGACACAGGTCAACGGGAGCGAGGCAAGACAGCAAGCCTTCAATGTGAAAACCAAAGGCACCTTTGTTGAGTCTTGGAGAGTTGGTCAGTCAAGGGGATCCTAGGGCCTCAAGGATGGTATAAAGACTGCCCACAGAAGGGAGGGGAAGGGAAACATAAGTAAAACCCTGGTGGAAGGCCGCAAGATACTCTGGGAATGTCCCCTCCCCAGCTTAAGAGTCAGTATATTTTATTACAATGGAGACATTGTCTCTGGTCTTTACAGAAAACGCACAGGGGCTGGCGAGAGCACCTGCTGTTCTGGCATTCAGTTACCAGTGCCTGAGTCTGGTGATTCCCAATCACCTGCAGCTCCAGCTCTAGGGGAACCCCACTCCTCTTCTGGCCTCTGCAGAAGAGGCGTACAGATTCAAACACACCCCAATACTCAAATCAAAAATGAAATCTGTTAAAAGAAGATACCCAAACTTAAATATGAGGGCAGAATATTCTGAATATTTAAGAGCCTTGGGTAGGTTCCAGTTCTGCCAACATCTCTTGTTTCCATCCAAGCTGCGTGTGTACCCTCGCTGGGATCGCAGCTGGAGCTGTGTTCTGAAGTTGTGGAGTGGAGAATGGGCAGGAGGTGACAGAAGGGAAATGGAAATTTGTAAAAGTCCTACTACGGACAAGGCCAGCCAGGTGATGGGACAGAGGAACACCTAAGACTAACGTGATCCTCTCTGCAGCTTCATAAAGGCTGTGTTCCCTCTGGGAGAGCAGATACCCAGAGAGCAAGCACGAACTGAACGGGAGGTGGAGAGAAGAAAGCACACCCAAGGCGAGGTATTCCAGAGCTTGTGTCTTCCGGACTCTGCCTTTCATTACCCACAGAGCTTGAGATTGCCACCATGGGAATATTTATGGTTCAGGAAGCTGCAGACTCCACCAATCAGTCTTCCGTCCCCCTGAGAAGCTGACCACCATCTTGCAGCACATGGTGGGGTTATAAGGCACACAAATGGAGCCTGGGTTGACTTTGTGGGGAAAACCATACCCAACCATTTCATCCTTTCCCCATATCCAAGAAAACAATGGTGAGGGACCCTGGCTGAAAGCACAAGGCTTACCTTGTGCCTCGGTGGGCGCCACCCCCAGGAAGCATCTGCATCGCTCGCCTGGAAGACAAGGAGAACTCAGCCAAACAAACAGACAAACGGAGAACAGAAATGTGCTGTGTCGATACGACTCTAGTCAGCTGTAAAGAAAAATGAATTTGCAGAAAATTGGGTGAAATTGGAAAAATGATGTTCACGAGTGGTAACCCAAGTCCAGAAAGACAAATACCGTATATATTTCCAAAGGCAATTCTAGCATGTTACCAGGAAGTATGCATGTCCAGGTGGAAAGGATCATCCTGCTTTTACTAAAGCAGAAACTAGAAAGGATTCCTCATGGCTGGGGGGTTGGGGTGGGGCAAAATGGCTCTAGTAGTGGGAGGGTAAAAACAGAGCCAAGTGGAGCTGAGGAGGAAAAGCAAGGAAGGGGGGACAGGCAGAGGAAGAGGGGGCAAAGGGAGGTCAGCAGTGAGAGCAGCAATAGGCCATGGGCAGCATGTGACAGTTCAGTCCCCGAGATGCAGCTTCCGTGGCTTTCTCTATCTCCACAGGAAGTTTCCAGACTTCACTGAGCCTTGCTTTCTTTATCTCAAACTGGGTCTAAGCAAAGTGTGGAGTGGAACAGTTGTGAAAACATGCTACAGAATGCCACATGTGTTTTCATGCTTGATTATCGACAGGCCGGGACAAGGATCTCTGTTTTACAGATCTGAAAGTCACGCTCAAAGTAAGTTACAAAGTTGGTAGCGTAAGGGGTTGAAAGTGGGAGTTTCAGGCCTGTGGGTGTGGCTCAGTAGAACATTTGCCTAGCATTCACAAGGCCCCGGGTTTATTTCCTAGTACTGGAAAGAGAGGAAGGAAGGAAGGAAACAAGGAAGGAGCAAGGAAAGAAAGATAGAAGGAAAGAAGGAAGGAAAAGAAAAGCAAGTGGGGCTTTCCTGCCTGAGGAGTGATATATTTTCCCACATCACTACTTGCAATCTTTTTTTTTTTTTTTTTTTTTTTGGTTTTTCGAGACAGGGTTTCTCTGTGGTTTTGGAGGCAATCTTTCTGCCTAATGCCTGGAGGCATGTATTAGTCTGTTTTCTACTATATAACACAGTACTGAAGCCTGGATATTTTACAAAGAAAATAAGTATTTTGTAGCTCACAATTCTGGACTTTTAAGAGCAAAAGACCAGCTTCTGCTTGGCTCTGATGAGGGCCTGGCCTTCTAGTGGGGGTGAGCACAAGATAGAGAACAGCCACTGTATGACAGGAGGCAAGAGGAATTCACCCTCTCAGGAATTAACCAGGATCTCAGGACAAAGAGCATAGCACCCATGATCTAATTGTTTTTCACTAGTCCCGCCTCTGAAAAATCCTACTGCCTTAAATCACCGCACGGGACCAGGATCAGCAGATGAATGTTTGTGGGACACCCTCAAACCTCATCCCAAGCACATGAAAGGAGTGAATGTCCTTAGTCTGAGAACAGCCTTTTCCAGAAGTAATGGAAGAAAAGCCAGGAGTAGGGCAGGGGCAGGGGAAACTAGGAGCAGGGAAAGCCAGGGGCAGGGAAAGCCAGGGGCAGGGAAAGCCAGGGGCAGGGAAAGCCAGGGGCAGGGAAAGCCAGGGGCAGGGACAGGGGCAGGGGAAGCCAGGAGCAGAGCAGGGGCTGGGAAAGCCAGGAGCTGGGCAGGGGCAGGAACAGGGGCAGGGACAGGGGCAGGGGAAGGTAGGAGCAGGGCAGGGACAGGACGGGAGTTGAGGCAGAGGCAGGGGAAGCCAGGAGCCAGGCAGGGGCAGGGCACAGAGCCCCAGAAAGCCAGCTGAACAGATTAAGAGAATTCCCAATAGCTTAGAAGGGCAAGTTTAGTTGGGCCCAGAGAGCTAGACTCGAGTGACCCCTTGATTAATGTGAATCCCCAGAAACGGTGTTCCTTCTGAACAAAGCCAGCAGGATTAAGAAGAAAAATCTTTACAAATCCCACGAAGCCAGAGAGGCGGGTGTTACATAGCTTGGCAAGGCTTGGGCGGCCAAGAGGCATGGCAAACCAGCCGTAGGAAAATGCATACAAGCCCTGGGTGCTTGACTCTGCATACTGCCCCTGAACCAAGGCCCCAGGGCTACCCACATGCCCCTGTCTGCGTGCTCTAAGTTCAGCAGACCAGCTCAGGGTCTACTCAAGCACATACCATTGATTTGGAGATTTGCCTAAGGAAAAGAGCATGTGAGGCTCGCCTCTACCAGGCACTTTTTTCCCAAACCTGCATTTCAGGATGTGGAGAGAGAGGCGTAGACTCCCTTTTCAAAGCTCTCAAGGGCCCGCTTGCCAGGAGACAGCTGGTTCAGAGAGGGAAGCTTTCCTCAGTCAGATCCCATGGCGCAAAGCTGGGGTGTTGGCTTACCCCCAAGTCCCTTGTCTGCACTTGGTTAGGAACATCTTGGGACCAGAATCCTTATTGCCTGTGCATTGAGGCCGTTCCACCCCCTCCCAAGCCTCTCCACTATTTCTACTACTTCTTATTCGTTTCTGATCTTACTCTCTCTTTCTTATGCCCCTAATCCCACAGGTGCTGTGATGCTAGCCCACGTAGTCAGTGACTGGGTGCTATGATCTATACTTCTTAGCAAACATGGCTTTGTTGGCCTGTATAAAGCTCTAAACAGATTTTTTTTTTTAATTGGGAGAGAGAAAACTCCAAATAGCTCCCTTCGCAAAAGCAAAGGATCTCTTTGTACTGAGTTCCCAAGAGGACCTGATCCCAGTGCTGGGCTGAACTCTAAGGGATGACCCCTTGGCCAAGGCATGAAGTTCAAGGTCACTGTTAATCCCAAAGTCTTCATCCACTGCTGGTGCCACCTCCTGTGAACTATTTGCATTTGTAACTTCTAATACGTAGCTTTTCTTGTTTTGTTTTGTTTTGTTTTTTGAGACAGGATTTCTGTGTGTAGCCCTGGCTGTCCTGGAATTCACTTTGTAGACCAGGCTGGCCTCTAACTCGTCGCAAACCTGCCTCCCAAATGCTGGGAGGATGTAGGAATGCCAACTGGGTTGACAGGAATGCCAAGGGGGCTTCTTCTAGAGGAAGGAGTTCAAAGAGCCTTATACAGTCCTTAATGTTGCCCCAGATCCCATTTTAGGAAGAAGATCTTCCCCCGACACACACATACACATAAGCTGGCTAATGGCTTTTTATCCAAAGTTTTAGGGATAATTTATACCAATAGCAGCCTAATGTTGCTATGGCAAAGGGACACACACTGCAGGGCATACAGATGGCCAGCTGAATACATGTTTCTGGGCTCCTTAAAGTTCAGTTCCTCCCTTTCCTTACATCCAGCAAAAGCAGTTTTTCTCACAGGGAAAGCTACAAGGAAGACAACTCCCAGCTCATCTGAAGGCCCTCCTCCCTCTGACATCACAAATAGCATGCCGATGCCAACACAATGCCAGTTTCTCCTGATATATAGGTTTTGCCCTGATATAAGGGGGATAACTGCCCTAGGGACTTGGACAGGCCATGTGAGCTCCAGTCTGTCCTGAATCTTCCTCCCGTTCATTGCCCGTGCTCTAGTGGAAATGCCTGGCGTGGCTGCTTTAGATTCAGCTTATTCCTTTCTGTCTGCCCAGAACACCCTGACTCCTGTTCTCTGTCTATTAAAATCCCCCATATGGGGCTTGGGGAGGACAGTTTTCTTGATAAACTGCTTGCCTCAAAAACACGAGGGTCTGAGTTTAATCCTCAGAACCCAAGAGAAAATGCCAGGCATGGTGATGTCACCTTGTAATCCCAATGCTGGGAAGTGGGGCGGGAGAATCCCTAGGTGCATTGCTGTCCGGCTGTTCTCGCTTATTTAGTGAGATCCAGGCCAAGGGGAGAGCCTGTCTCAAGGCAGGTATCGTTCCCAAGGATGACACCTGAGGTTGTGGTCTCCACATATATGTACACACACACAGCTCCCCCCTCAACATGCACAATTGAGCTTCCTAAACAGTGTGTCAGGCACCGTTGCAGGCACTTCCCACGAATCTACTCACTTCATCTCCGCGCTGTCTTTAGGAGCTAAGCACCTCTGGGTTCCTATTTTATAGCTGAGAAAATTGAGGCTCAGAGGTAAAGGACTTGCTTAAGCTAGCATGGTCAGTCCATGGCATACACAAGATTCAGCCCCAGGCAAGCTGGCTCTGGAGCTTCTCAGAGCCACCCTGCACCCCTGCACGCACTGACCTGGGGACACAAAGGCTGCACTCACCTGTGCTGTTGAGGCTTTCCTCACAGGACTGCCAGAGCCCTGCATGGAACCTGAGCAGGAGGAACTTGTCGTCGCCTGTCTCCCAGATGTACTGGACAGTCTGGCTGTCATCGTGTTCCCTGCCAGTGCTGTTGCTGGCCTGGCTGACCTGAATGCAGTTCACTCCCCCCAGGGGGTCCTGGCACAGTGGTTTTGTCATCCGTCGGATGCCCTCACACCAATGGCTGCTGCCCATGGCTGTGAGGGAGAAGGCAAGAGCCAGGCAGATGGGGAGGAGGGTCAGTACCCGCTGCCACCTCGCCCTGTCCATGGCGGAATGAAGTTCCTAGTGCCAGCACGAGCAAGGACCCCCTCCTCTCCACTACTTCACAGTCTCCATCCCCCAGCCCTGCCATCTGGTGTCCTGACACAGCTTGTTCACTGTCCCCTGGGGAACTCGAGTTTATTCCAGCATACAGCATTTATGTAAGCATTGTGGCCAGAGATAATCTTCTGTCAAGTTCAGAGTGGGCCTTTCTGTCTTCCCTAGGATGAATATGTGCAGGGGACATTGGTCCATTTTCTAAGTTGGTGGAAAATACGCATAACAAAATTTTACTACCTTAACCACTAAGTGTAGAGTTCAATAGCAGTAAGCATGGTCACATGGCTGTGTCCTGTTCACCTCCATCTCCAGAACTCCCCTAAGCAAAATCCAAAATCAAAGCTCTGCCGCTATTAAAGAATTTCCCACTCCCTCTCCTCCCAGCTCCTGGCAGCCTCCGTTGTCTAGTTTCACAGACCACACTCACTCTCACAAACCTTTGTTTGCATACAGAAGCATTAGAAGTTAGGGGCTGCATATAAGAAATATGAAAACTTGGGGGAATTTCTGGGCCTGTTTCTTGTCCAGCCATAGGAAAGAGAAACTGCGGAGGACTGGTGTTTAGCTCAGGGACTTGGAGAAGCAAAACACCGGCAGTCTGCCTCAAGGTTTGAGTATGGGCAGAGTGGGGAGGGACGTGTGCTCAGCTGGCTGCAGAAAGTCACACCAACCAGGGGACTCAAAGCCCTTGGGCCGTCACTCATGTCCCCCTAGAATGGACCACTGCTGGAGTGAAGTTGAAGATCCTGTGGGAGTGTAAGGCTAGGCCCCACCCCCTTGGTGGCCGAGTCTAAAGGGCTGGGACGAGTGTGGAGTTTCTCAAGAAACTTGTCTTCTAGTTAGGTCTGAAGAATAAAACAAAAACTAAACCCAGTGTTTTTAGGATGGGGAAAGGAAAGGCAATTAGGAGCTCCAGGAAAAGTGGAAATTTACATAAGAAACTCAATAAGCCTGAAAGCAGGAAGGGAAGGAGAGCCGGAAGAGTCTGTGTGGCTTCGGAAGACCGCGGGCGGCCTCCTCATTACGTGTGGAGCAGCACTAGAGATGTCCAGATGTAAACGGGCAGTGGCATTTGTGCTGTGTCCCTCCATCTGTTCTTCCCTGCTGGCCAGGCCTGAGCCCCTGTGTTCTGTGCTCTTGGTAACCCTAGAAACCAGGCAGTGCTCTCACAGACAGGTTTACCACATTTTGTCACTAGATGGCATCCATCCCGATAGGTGGCAGGTGGGGAAGTTGTACTGAGCAGGCCAAGGCAAGTCCTTTCAGGAGGGAGGAAAAGGAGAGATGCCTTTGAGAAACATTCAAAGAAGTGAGATGGAATATTCGTACAAAGCAGGCGTTTTCTCCCCCACCATGCAACCTGGGATCTCCCCTTTGATGTGTGTAGAATAGCTTTATAGCCACATTACACACACACACACACACACACACACACACACACACACACACACACCACACATACATACACATTCACACACACACAAACCACATACACACACACCTTGCACACGCACACACACCACATGCACACCACACGCACGCTCACCACACACACATGCATACATATACACACATGCACACACACACCACATATACACCACACACGTACACACACACACACACACACACACACACACACACACACACACACTTACCTCCCTCGTTGCCACTTTATTCTGCTCTCTGTTGTCCCAAAGAGATGACCACAATGACTCTGGAAATCACACCAACACGAAAGCCCACCTGGGAGTCCTTTTCAGACTGATCTTTTCCCTATTAAGATTTGAATCTTGCCACACAAGGGTTTTAAGATTTTGGGGACTTTTATATAGTGGTATTCACCTGTTTTCCCCCGAATGTTCAGAATTCACTGGTTGTGATCAGCTAATGGAGATGCGCTATGGTTTGACTTAAATGTGAAAAAAGAAAGGGGTGGAGGAGAAAAGGAGGTAGGGAGGGGAGGACGGAAACCTGACTCCTTGATTCCTGCCATTCTGACATTTTGTCTGTCACCTTCCACTTGGGTCTACAATTGGAAAAGTTGGAGAGAATGCTGGGAACCATCTAGACAGAGGTAGGATGAGGGAGCCCAAGCAGAGCCTTAGAGACAGAGAAGCACCTGCTAGAGAATGGGAGTTTGCTCTGAGGCCAGAGAGATAAAGAGCAGCCCCTGACCCGGTAGCTGAGCTTGGGAGATTTGCTAGAAACGGGATGAAGGTTCTGTAGCTGACAACTGAAGATGGGGTGTTGGTTAGTAAGTGATGGGTCATGAATTTTATAAGTATCCAGGTGGTCAGAGCATCATTGTGTTCAGAACACAATGGCCTGCTCAGAACACGTGGGCAATCAGGAGGCGCCAATCTCTGTGCTTTCTACCCATTGTTTTGCTATTGTGTAGATGTAACTCTCATCACTGAATGGGCTTTGGCTGCAGACCTTGGTGTTGTCTCTGCGACAGGCAAACTGCCCTTGTCACCTTGACACAACCAGAGCTCCGAGGTGGCTCTGGCTCTGTGGCTAGCCCCAGAACAGTTTAGAAAAGTTTGATGTCCTAGAAAGAAATTCTGCCGTAAAAGATACCCACCTGGCATCCCGGCCCATCCTCCTCTCCAGCTGTCCGAACCTCAGTCTGGTTATGTGTACGGAGCAGAATCCTCAGGATGGAAAGCACGCCTTGCTTTTTCTTCTGGGCCTGCTGAGGAAGTCCCAGGCAGCATAGCCGTCTTGGGGTAGGTCTGGGAAAAATCTCCTAAGATTTTAGGAGGGGCAGGCGGGGGATGAGAAACTTGGAGATTCGGTAGATCGCTGTACAGCAGCTCAGACACTCAGCGGCCTGCAGAGGACTTGTGCAAACACTTCCTCTCTGGACAAGGAGGAATGCAGGAGGCCACCGCCTGTGGTACATCTTGGAGTGCTGGAGGGATGTGCTTGCACTTGTGAAAGGGCGCCAGGAAGATGAGGCCCCAACCAAGGCCGGCAGTGCCCAGTAGAAGCAGAAAGGGGTCCCTGCCCCAGGTACGGGCACAACCGGTGGGCATCCCTGTGGCCCAGAGGACCGATCCTCTCCACTCTCACGGGATGCGTCTGCTCTGGGGCCCTAGGAGGTCCTTCCTCACCCTGCTTCTGCTGGCTTCCATCAAGCAAGTAAGAACAGATTTTTGTTCCTTGTTCTTCTTAATATTATCAGTTGTGCATGTTTTCTGATTGTAGAAGCAATTGAGGTCCCTCGGAGGCAATTTGGGAAGAAGAAAACCATATTAAGAAATGCTACTCAGCCATAACCACAGCGTTCTGTTCATTGCTGTATTTTGGCTTTTTAAATCTCTTGTCTGTGCATTGTTTTACAGAGCTGAAATAATGAATCACAAATTATTTGTGCCCCAGTTTTCCCTTTACATCCTTCTAGAAGCATCTTCCATGTCAGCTTTCATGGGTGGCTTCTTGTACCCCCTGTATACTCTTAGCCCCTTCCCTGGTTTGAATGGTCACGGGGAGTCACATTTCTGTGTCTTTTCTCTTTTCTTTTGTTCCGATTTCAAATATTTATATTTTTCTTTATTGTAGTCTGTGGTCTGTAATATTAAAAGACATCGAATCCAAAGACTTACCTATGTCAGATACAAATCACAGTGATCCCACCAACTGGAGCTTACCCTCACTCACATTTGGGGGCTACACACCCAACACTTCCCCGCTGTTCATTCACATCCACGTTAAAACAGCGAATACTCATGCTATATTTAGTTTGCTATTTTTTTTTTAGTGGCAAACACACACAAACAGCAGGAGCACACCAATAGTCAGGTGTCCCCACTTCTATGGTGTCATTCCGTCCTCTCAGCAGCCCTGCGAGGGAGAGTCTCCCCACTTTATAGAGGGGGAACCTGAGCCTGCGGAGGGCAAGGAATACTGCTCCACGCTCACCAGTGCCGACCCACTGTAGGAGAGCCGAGGGCTTGCTGGATGTATTAGCATGTCCCTCACAGATGCCCCAGTAGCATGTAGATGTATCCAAGGAGATTAGCCCTTTCCTTCTCCTCCCCTTCCCAAGGTCTCATTTCTTCAGGGCTGTGGTTTGAAGAAACCCCAATGTCACTCATCCAAGAAAGAAAACTCCCTAGGGACTGGCTTCTTAGTCCCCATTTGCAGCTACACAATGAAAACACCCTGCATCCAGGGAGGGCAGAGGTGCCCCCTTTCCCAGCCTTTCTGCCAGAGACTAGACAGGCAAACATCACTGCTGCTGACTGGCTGCCTCCAAGCTTTCCCTCAGACTGCCTCCATCCCTCATGATCTGCCAACTTGGGGACAATTGGTGGTCTTGGGGAATCTTGCTATGGTGACAAAGTCTTACGAGGGGACTATACCCCCAAGGAGCAGGTGACCTCGGGCTGTTGCTTCCACTTTGACTGGCGATGCCATTGTAGGGCGAGTTGGCAGAATGCCATCCTTGCTTGCATTCTCTGGGTATCCCTACAAACACCCAATGTCTCCAGCGGTTTCATCCTGTTCATTCTCTTTTCATATGTGCCCAGCTATACAGCACACACTAGTAAGGCTGCAGCTCTGATTCCTTTGTGTGCAATTGTCCAGCACACACCAACACAACTGCAGCTCTGATTCCTTTGTGTGCAATTGTCCAGCACACACCAGCACGGCTGCAGCCCCGATTCCTATGTCTGCAATTGTCCAGCACACACCGGCATGGCTGCAGCCCCAATTCCTATGTCTGCAATTGTCCAGCACACACCGGCACGGCTGCAGCCCTGGCCATACCACTGGAAGATGCCTCCTTACACCTCATCCTGCAGAATGAGAAGAACATGACTCGTGGACCCATTAAATAGATGGGCGTGAAGCTCCAGGGAGTTACAAGACTGCCTTCCCTCACGTACACTCATGAGCTGGGGAGCCGTTGTGTCTACTCGGCGGGTTGTGGCCCTGCGCCCTGTCTTCTCTAGCACTCTGGGGAGCTGCTGACATATGACTCTGTGTATAACAGCGGCCTCTGCAGTGCTTCAGGCCAGCAACGTTGACCAAATTGTACCTTAGCCCTTTTACTCTGGTGTTTCCCTATCGAAAATGCCCTTGGGCAGAGGGTCTCCTGGCCTCTTGTCACTCAGACCGTGTGTGCGGACACTGTGTGTGGCTCTGCCTGTTCTGCAGCATGTGGCTGGGGATCTGATGAATCTCCCCTTGATTATCCAAATTTAACCTCAGAGTCTTTAGATGTTTATACATTGCTAGGCTTTGTGTAGACATTCATGCAATTCACTCATACATGAGTTCCCTGCCCGGAGATATAAATGACTGTGGCATGTGTGTGCTGGCAGGAAATCTTCATAAAATTCACTTAATGAGAAATTCTCAGAGCTACGTTAGCTTCTAAATGCTGCTGGTGAAATGGCGCTGGCTCACACCCACCCACCCCTCATTTTCATTATTAGGCATTAAAAACAAACTCTTAAAGGCTCTAGGAGAAGTGGATTTTAAACATCGCTGGTTGGTGTGTGAGAGGGAGCAGGGCTTAAAAAATTAAATTGGCAGAGATAAACAGTTCAGTGGTACGCTATCAAAAACCTTTAAAAATGTGTGGGCTCTCTGCCCCAGGAACTGCGATTCACATGCAGCTCCCAAAGGCCTAGCTAGGAGGATTTTCATCCTATTAGCAGTGTCCGAAAGTAACTTTGACTTCCTGGGCTGGGGGGTTTAAAAGTTAAATTGTATCACATTCGTTCACTGAGTTATATGCAGCAATTAAAAGGGGCATTGAATAATAACAACAATAAAGCAGTTTTGGGTACAGCTTGAAATGGATGAGCCTTTGAGGTGGAAAAATAAAGTTTGCAGAACAATATGGCTTCCTTTGTTGGTTACAGAAAAGGAAGTAAGATGAAGCCTGTGTGGAGAGAAGCATCTGGGAGGGAAGGTGCTCTGTGGGGTGAAGGCTGTGCTTCTTCTCTCCCCATTTCTGGCTGCCTGGGCCTTTCCCTTTCTTTGTTCTGTGATGTACTCAGTTCTCTAACACAGAAAGAGATTTGCGTGAGCAGAGTCAATCAATGCTCTCCTCCTACGCACACCTTCTCCATCTCTTCCCAGCCGAGCTGGTCATGGATAGAGGCTGTCTAGGTAGGGAGAGAGGATGAAGATCAAGCTGGCCTCACAGTGCATCTCTTCTCCCCATTATGCTGGAAGCTCAGCTGGGTTTGGCCTTAGACATGCCTCCCGTCTTTCCGGTGTGTTTTAAATAAGTACCGGCAAACCGTCAGTTTGTCTAGCTCCCCTAGGCTGATCAAATTCAGTAGGTTTTTTTGTTTTGCTTGTTATTATTATTATTTTGTTTTTGTTTTTCGAGACAGGGTTTCTCTATGGCTTTGGAGCCTGTCCTGGAACTAGCTCTTGTCCAGGCTGGCCTTGAACTCACAGAGATCTGTGATTTTTAATCTCTAGTTCATTTCCCACTGTGTGTGATTTGCGTATGTGGTTGCATGTGGTTGTGTTTGGGTGCACACGCTCAGGCCAGAGGTTGTCGTCAGGTGTCCTCCTCAGTTGCTCTCCACCTTGTTTTTTTGAGACAGGGTCTTTCGCTGGTCCAGGTCTCACTGATTCGGCCAGACTAGCTGGCCTGTAAGATGGGGTCCCCCGTCGTCTCCTCTGTAACTATAGGATTTCAGGCATGTAGCTCCCAGGCCTGGCTTTTAAAATGGGTATTGGAAATCCAAATTCAGGGCTTTCTGCTTGTGTGGCAAAGCACTTTGCCGACTCTCCAGCTCCTGCTTTTCTCTTTTGCTATCACCATTAGTCCTGGCAAAGAGCAAGGGAGCTAGGAGAATTTTAGTCCAGAGACTGAGCTCATCTTCTCCTCCTTAGGCAGGTCTGGGTAAGGAGCCACAGGGCACAAATAGCCTTTTAGGCAAGGGAGGGTCTTACTTTCATGATTTGGAGGGTTATGAAAACTTGTTGATTAGTTATTAATTCATCTGCTGAAATTTTTGAAAGAAAAATATGAGTCATTTAATCTCCGATTAGGATGTTTATTCCATGAAATGGTATCTTAATAAACTTACTTGGTGTCTCTTGGCATCCAACTCAGAAAGGGCTATTATTAATGGAGGTTCATTGGAAAATGAAGCTAGGAGGTAAGTCCAGCTGTTATATTCTCATGGTTCCACCTTATTGACTAATGTCATGGTCCCCAGACTGTGTGTCAAGGTGCACAGGGCACCTTTGGTGAACTCAGTGGGTGAATTCTATGGGAAATCTTAATTTTTGGAGGAAATAGTGATTGTGTCACTGTCCAGATACCTTGCCAACTCTTAGCTCAAGATGTTCATGTCTTCTTCTGCTTTTGTCATGCTAGAGACAGAACCCAGGCTTTGCACATGTCAAGCAAGCATAGGGATGAGCTACATCCCAAGACCTGAATTCAATTAATTGACATAGTCTCATGTAGCCCAGGCTGGCCTTGAACTTACAGTGTAGCTAAGGTTGGACTTGAACTCTTGGTCCTCCTACCCCCACCCCAAGTGGCTGTGCTCCATAGCACCATGTCTGCTTGACTTTACTATTAGACCACGAGAGATATGGCGGTCTGCAGGTACTGTGCATAAACAAAAAAAGCAAGTACCAAACAGAGCAAAACCAGCCTGGAACAGGAAATGGAGGTGGTGATGTCTAATCCCACCCCAAAGTTTGAGAAATTGTGCAATGTCCGATAGGTTCAAAGTTGTTAAAATATAAATATTTACAAACTGTTTGGACTTATTTACTTAATAAACAGGGCCTTAGTTTCTCTCCCCCCACCTTATTTTGGTCTGGGAATGCCTTGGAAAATTACTGAGATAGTTAGGGGTGCCACAAACTGAAAAATTTTGGAAACCTATGGGCCAACGATGTCACCACACAAGCCCTTTTCCAAAATGTGTGTGTGCACGTGTGTGTGTGTGTGTGTGTGTGTGTGTATGTTCAGAACCAATGTCACCAAGGAGACTCTCGCCTGAGGCCTTTGGATGTTTTTCTTTCTAACGTTGACTGTCCTGTCCGTAGAACCTCGGAGACTCAGCTTACATTTGAGGGCTTTCCCGTAACAGAAGTTAGTCTACGGGCCTCTCTCTGTGAACCTAGACCTTCTTTCCATTTCACAAGGCCTTCCCCTGCTGTTCAGTGGAGGACTCTTGCTGAAGTCCACTTTGTGTGTCAGGCCTTGTGCCGGGGAAGAAAGAGGGATACGGGATAGGTAGATGAGCAGCATGTCTCTAGCCAGTAAAAGGGGCTCATCCATCGTGTGCTCATCCATCGTGTGCTCATCCATCGTGTGCTAGCAATATGGGAGGTGCAACTGTGAGGTACATGGGAGCCTCTAGAAAACTGGGCAATACTCCTCCTAACATTCAAATTTAACTAAACATACAGAATCAGCTGCTACCCCCAAAATAGTGACCCCCATCTAGAACTAATGGGTGGTCTCTTTTGGCTACCTAAGTTGTTAAGTCTGATCTGCCCTTCCCTCCTCTGCTAGTGTACCTTCCCCCTAGCATGTTGGTGCGCATGCTCACACATGTACATGCATTGTGTGTGTGTGTGTGTGTGTGCACGCGCGTGCGTGTGCCCTTCTTAATCGCGCTGTTAGGCTCCTCTCAGCAAGATGCTTTTCTTCTGGAGATCTACATGGTCTCAGGAGTGCTCAAGCATTTCTGTCCAAGTGTGGAAGTTCTGCCCTACTGTTATATTCCCTTGAAATGTCAACCTTGAAGATCTTGAAAAAAAAAAATCATACTTTTGTCAAAACAACTATAGTTATATTATGGAGTAAATGCAAAATTCAGAATTATTTTTAAGTAGAACATGAGATACCAGAGAAATTCTGTTTCTTGGCATGACTATTTCAGAAGGTAATTTGAGGATCCGGGTGTGAGAACATAGGCCCAAAGCTAGACTCGCAGCTTCTTAGGATTGATCTTGTGGATTTTTTTTTGTTGTTGTTGCTTTGGTCTTTTCATTTGTTTGGTTTTGCTTGTTTGTTTTCTTTCTAAGGCAGAATCTCACCATGTAGCTCAGGCTGGCCTAGGACTCACAGTTCTGCTTTAGACCACCAAGTGCAGAGATTTCAGGCATGTGCCACCGTGCTTGGCTGTGACCATGCTTCTGTGTGCTTAGGTTACAGGATCTCTCCTGGAGGAGACAACTCGGAAGTGGGCTCAGTATAAGGAGAAGTGTCTGAGAGACTTGCGCAAACAACCTTCTGGTAAGCACGTGCAATAGCTATCTGTGGCTGTGTAACAAGCTGCCCTCAACCTTAGTGGCTTAGAGCCATGAGAATCCTTTACGGTCTCTCCCAGTTCATGGGGTAAGGATTCAGGGCCACTGGACATGGATTCTCTCTGTACTGTAATATCTGGGATGTAGCTAAGAGGTTCAAAGACTGGGGACTGAAATCACCAAAGGGACTTTTATGTTCGTATCAGGGGGTTGACACTGGTTCTTAGAGTAAAGCAGTAACTGGTAGCCAGGATGCTTCCATCCAGCCTCTCTTTTGAAGTGGGGCTTCTTCACACTTTATGGCTTTGCTTCTTAAGGGTTAGCCTGAATAGAAGCCATGTTCCCTCTGTGAATTGGCCTTGAAAGTCCTGTGTCATTCCTTCCATGTTCAGTTGGATAGGACAATTAACCAGGCTCAGGGGAAGCAATACAGACTCACTTCTTATGGTAAGGTAGGATGGGCTTCATGCAGGCGAAGGTGCTCCGATTGAAGTGCTCTGCACAGTGCACCTACTATCTTGCCATCTGACACGAGTGACTCCTGTAGGCTGGCCTGGGAAGCTACTTAGGTACATGGAGGTTCCCCATCTCCTGGGGGTGTTAGCTGGATCTGAACAATAACGGAATCCCCATTTTCCAGTCTACACTATGTTTAGAGCATTCTAGCAAATGTGTCGTAGGTGAGTCAGTCCGTAGCCTTGCCTGTCCATATGTTGACACATTAGGTGAATCCATACATACTACACACACACACACACACACACACACACACACACACACACACACACACAAATGTCAAACCAAATCAATGAAAACAAAACCATAAAGTGCCGTGACTCACTGCTTCTGAGCATCATGGATGGATAACAGATAAAGGCTTCCCTTCCTCCTCTTAACATCTGTCAATCATTTCATTCAGCTGCCCAGCAGTGCTAGAAGTGACTCTATTTCCCCCAGAACATGACTCAAAGCCAGCACCCCTTGGCTCAGGCTTGATGCCAACTACAAAATCCACTTTGCATTTCAGGGGAATACTACTTTTGAGATCAAAGTAGGGCAGGTCATCTTCATCTGCTCACAGAGCTGGACTGTGAGCAGAGTGGCTATGTAAGCAGAGCAAGTGTTGTTACCTGGCAACCAGGTTGGCAGTGACCTGCAGTAGCTCAGAGCTGGGTTAACTGGGGTCATTATTAAACAGGGGTTTAATGCTAGGGACCTGCTTATTTATCTCAAGAAGCCCCTGGGTACCACACTAATAAAAAGGAGATGGGAGAAGGTGATGCTTGGCTTCTGAGAAGCTCAGGAACTGCTTCCATCGAATTCCAGGAGGTTTGTCCGGCTGTGCTCTAAGTTTGGACCTTCTAGTTACCAAGAACTGATACATAAACCATCTCCTAAATTTACAGTGATCCAAACTTCTCTAATAATTTATTGAGCTAACATTCAAATGGAGAGCTATAAATACATAGAATAGTGCTAAATATGTGTGACCAAAAGCTGCACCTCCACAGACCCCCTTCAATCTATCATTTGTCTTCTATACTCAAATTGGTGAACCTTGCCAATTACTTAATTATGGAACACAAGTCGCTGACTGGACCCCCAAACATCTTACCCCTGACCCTGAGTTTCTGTGAGTTCAGTTAATACAGAACAAAGCAAAACCAGCATGCTCCGTACAGTGACTGGGGGTCAGGTTGGGAAGACAAAGGCAGTGTTGGGGGCTACGTCCAGCATCCCTGTGTTCTCCGGTTCCACTCCTCATCCTTGGCTGCTCCAGAGAGAAGGATATCTGTGTTGGTCTCTACAAAGGTTACACCAGCTTCCCAAGATGGGAAAGTGGGCTCTAAGCTTCTGGATCTTTCTGTCTCTCTCAGAAGAGCCTGTGGGAGAACACTGACATTTGCTCCTCCTTCTTTTCTCCCCACAGGCATCTTTTGCAATGGAACGTTCGATCAGTTTGTGTGCTGGCCTCATTCTTCTCCCGGAAATGTCTCTGTTCCCTGCCCTTCATTCCTACCTTGGTGGAGTGAAGGTAATGGGTCTCTTCCTAGCCATTTCTGACAGTTCCTTTGAAGGACAGATCGTCCTGGTAGGGTAGCCAGAGGGAAGTTAGAAAGACCTCTAACCAAGAGATTCTCCTAAGTCTTCATGCTTAAGGTATTCTTGTATAATCTCAGTATTGTGTCTTATTTCCTTGCCTCTGCCCCTTCCAAGCACTGGAAAGTGAACCGAGCGTCTCACACATGCTAGACAAATATTCTATCCCTGTTCCCCCATAATTTCTAGGCTCCTGTCTGCTGTCCTTATACAGTACTTTGGGCTAATGTATAGATTAGAGTCTAGATTCAACTCTCCCAGAACCTGACAGTTGTGGGAAGAACGCAAGGGTCTCAACCTTGGTCATTTGGAGGAAAAGGACGCGAGAAAGACTGGGGAGCGCCTATCTGTACAACGTATGGCTTCTTGTACAGAGAAAAAAAAATAATCTACGGCTTTCTTTACATCAGCTTTGAAAGAAGTATCGTTAAATTGGTGTTGTTAATGGGACTTGGATGGAGAATTCAAAACTTTCCAGAAAGGAAAATAACAGCCTTGGGGGAGAAAGGGAAAAGGTTAAAAAAAAAATTGGTGGTGGAATGGATATATCAGACAGGACAGAAATGGAGGGACAGAAAGAAGTGGGAAATAGATTTGGAGAAACAAAAGCAGGAGCCTCCTCTCTTCCCCATCAGGCATTGCCTCATGTTCACCTGGCCCTGTCTGTGTTAACTCCACGTCATCTGGTTGGTACCTGCTTCTCTTCCCTTTCCTCCCCCATGGTGCTGGGGTAGCTCAGCAGCCTTGCCTCGCTTAGCTGCTTCCTGGTGTCCTTACTGCCCCCGTCTCAGCCCTCACCCTCTGCCACCACCCCCTGGAAAGCTTTGGAAAGTGGCAGCCCCTGTTTTGGCTCCCTATTTCAAGAACCGAGAATGACATTTGCGACCTTTGGCAACCTGGTCCTGCTGACCTCTCTGGCATCCTGGCCTGCTTTCTCTTCTTCCTCTCCAGTCAAGATGAATAGCTCCCAGGCTGGTCCATCTGTACAGCTGCCGTTACCAGACACGCAGGTCCTTACCCACTGCCTCGGTTTCCATGGTTTCCAAAAGAAAGTAGGAAACAGAAGTTATAAAAAGGGAAATAGATTGATTTATAATTTGGCCCAGCTCGGGGTGGTAGGAAAGGTCTAATTTCCTCAACACCTACAGCTTGTTGGAAACCGTGAGATGACAGCCAGAAGATACGTCGATCTGACAGGTCAACCATCCTTTCTTGGAGGCAGGTGAGCCAGCTCCAGGTGGCCTCCACTATCTCTGTTCTCTGTTACAGAGGGCTTTTTATTCAATTCAGGCCAGATCAAAGGTTTCAGGGCCTTGTGCGATGGTGGATGTGAGGTCCCTGCCTGTTCCAGCCCCGGCAGAGTCCTTTGTCTCTCAGCCCATTCCTTTGTGAGGTGCTTTCTTTCTGTGGAAGCAATTTCAAGTTGCCTGTCAAAACACATCAATTTTGCAACTGAAAAGAGGTATTAGACTCACATCCCAAAGGAGGGACGTGAGCATCCCTTTCTTTCCCACCAGGACTACAATCCATGTTTTCAGCGTGGGATCACAGCTACACGGTCCTCACACCATGATAACTGCACTGTACCACCCCTTTATATCTTCATCCTACGATGCCTGCACTGTCTGTACCCCATCATGGCTGCATTGTTCCTAGCCTATACCTACGATGGTGCGTTGTCCGCACCCCATCATGGCTGCACTGTTCCTAGCCTACGCCTATGTTCTCTCTGCTGTTCAGGATGCCTCCTTAAAGCTCTGCCTGCAAGTCCAACTTCAATTCTCACTTTGAATTTTCCATCCTTCTAGAGCATTCCTCCAGCTTCTCCCCTGAAGTCAATGGATCCCTGTCTTTCTGCGGCCTCTCTTGTACCGGCACAGTCTTTGTCTTAGTGTTTGTAACAGTTTATGACACTTTCGTGTGTGTTCCCCAGCTCAACTTTGAACTGTGCCCTCCCAGAGGCATTATGATTGGCATGAACAGCACAAGTTCCAACTGGCTTTATTGTCATTTTCCCATTTAACCAATATCTAGCAAGTACCCACTGTGTGCCGAACACCATTTTTAAATGTTCGGGGTGTATTAGTGGCCAAACTAGAATAAAATCTCTCTCCTAGGGCTTGCACTGTAGTAAGAAGGGTAGACAATGTTCACGGGCATCCTCTGTTTGTGTGGATGTGACAAAGGGCTGGAGATGGAATGGGAGGACTGGGGCAGGGGCAATGGGTGGCTGAAGGATGATTCAATGGCAAGGTGATGCTTCAGTGAAGACTTACGAGTTTGAGCCCAAAGAGGATCGTGTTCAGGAGAGAGCCCACACCATACCGTGGTGTGCCGTTGGAGAGGAGCATGCCTCTGAGAAGGGGAGAGAATAAACCCAGACAGAACAAGGAGGAAGAGAAACAATAAGAGGTGAGGGCAGAGAGGTGAGGAGACCAGTTCCTACAAGCCTTTGTGGACAGCCACAGAAGGACTCTCATCCTTAGAAAGCCTTTGGGAGATTTTGAGCAGAAATACAGCAACTGGGCTATTCATAGCCGTGAGGACAATACCATCAGCAGAGTTAGCAATAAACCAGGGAAGAAAGAAGAGTTCTAACTAGGAAGGAAGGGGATGTAGAAGGTAGGGTCTGATCTAGGATCTGAGTGAAAGAGAATATGACTTGCTAATGGAGCAGACAGGGCTAGAGGCTGCAAGGGGACAGAGATGATTCTAAGGTTCTGGGTTAGGGGATACCAGGATGGGCTTATCATCCTCTGGGGTGGGTAAATCTGTGGGTGGGGCAGATTTGGAGATGGTGAAGAGCTTGGCTGGAGCATGTTGTCTGAGATGTCAGTTGGGCAGGAGGAAGTGCTTCCTGGATAGGGTGGGTACCGATTAATTAAGTACGGCCAATAGCTACTGTTAGTGTAAGAATGATAGGGTTGGGATCGGAACGTTATGGAAATTTCCACATCTCGTTTGTGTGTCCTACTAGATCCTCCAGGTAGGAGGACCTTTTATGGGACTTCTAGGGTAGATGTGGTCAAGTGACAACAGCCCTTAGTGTGGGCTGAGTGACTTACCCATCATCTGCACACCCCCCCCCCACGCACACACACACACACACCATCTTCCTTCACATCACAGAGGATAGGCAGCAGTATTGTACCCAGTTCCTGATGAAGACATCGGTAAGACTCAGAGACTGTAGAGCTGAATCCAGGGCACCGCTCTGAGAGTGAGTGGACTTACCATGTGTCAGTCCTGAGCCTGCCTGCTTTGCACCCCTGGCTTTCTCTTCTTCATTGCGCCACCTGTTGGACAGTAGGGAGAGATGCACAGGTGCTCAGGTCAGCATCTCCCAGTAGACTGTACCTTACAGGGTTATAGTATCTCTGAGTCACAGGGGCCTTCTAGCTTCGGAGACATGTGTAAACACTATGGACATTAGAGGATCATGGTTAGTTACAAAATCTAGACCCTTCTGTGTTTTTCTTCCCATCCCAAATAAACAGTGGGGATGCTAATGAGCCCCCAAATGGAAAACCAAAAATCCCTTTCCCCTGGGATTTTCCACAGCTTTTTAGCCAAGGGTGAGGACCTTCCAGTGAGCTCAGGGAATGGGCTGTGTGTTTTGACCTTTCCTCTAGAGCCTTGTTTACTTTCAGAGAGCCCAAGAAGGGCCTACAGACACTGCTTGGCTCAGGGGACTTGGCAGACGCGAGAGAACGCCACAACTATTTGGCAGGATGACTCAGAATGCTCAGGGAACTACAGCTTCAAACAAAAGGTGAGTTTACTGGTTTGCTGCGAAAGCACCTGGAAGAGGAACTTGGTGCAGCCCAGGGGATGCCAGCTTTGGGGGACACACACACACGGGACCTCCCACCAGCTCGTCTGCTCCAGATTCCAGTGGGAAAGGGCTGCAATCACCCGACAGCAACTCCCGTGGCAGCCATGGAATTTATTCCTCTGTGGGATGAAACATGAAATCCCAGGGGAACTCTTCTAGAAGCATCCCAGCTTCTGCACCTGCCGTGTCCTGTGTCTGGAACAACTTCCCCAAACAACTCAACATTCATGTTTCAGTTCAATTGTCTCTTACCAAGCAAGATGGCCCATGACCCCATTCAGAGCAGCTCGGTGGCCACTTCTACCCCACTCTTCATTGAATTCCCCTATTGCACCAATAATCGACCAGACGCAGTTACTGATTTTAAGGCTCTTGGAGCCGCATGGGGCATATAAACAGGGTGATTAGCCACTGGGACAAAAGTATAGGATGCTCAGAGCCATAGCAAAGGGGCACGGATGCAGTCTCGGGGCAAGGAAGTCTGCCCAGATGAGACTGAGGGTGAGGAGGAACCGGCCATGGAAGGAGGAAGCGAGAATGTCCTTGATGAGAGAAAAGCACACACTCAGGTCAAAGAGTGGGCGGACCTTCACTTCTGAGGAGAGATGGGGAACCCTAAGGAAAGTTACACTTGCCGCATTGCCCTTGAGCTTGCTGGTCACTGCCTGGGATGCCTTCCCCGGGTCCCATGTGGCTGGCTGCCCCTGGTCATCATGGTTCACCCCATGCCTCCTTAAGAGGTGACTTGGAGTGTGGAGAGGAAGAGGACACACAGGGGTCTGGAGACCTCTAGAGAGGCGAAAAGGCAGAGTCGGCCTGCACTGTCGAGAAGATTTGCGGAGTTGCAGACTGCAGTACAGAGGGTCAACACTTAGAACCAGCCTTGATGGGATCTCTGTGCAGATTTGAGAGTGGCTGGACCAGCGGGGCTGGAGACAGGAGAGGGAGATGAGCCAGGAGCCTTATCTTCTGTTGTGAGTTGGTAGAATTCTATGTTCCCTATCCAGTTTTACCGTGTGACAAGTCTCACCTCTTAAAGGGACTGAAGTAACACGTGAGGTTTATCTCAAGACTATCTGGCTTATGCCATATGCTGAAGTTATGCCAATTGCATCCTTTGAATGAAGCCTAGAATAGCTATTTCTTATCTTCTTTCTTGGTATTGTAAACTGTGAACAATCAAACTGTCACCGTCATAGATACCACTCCCAAGCCCCAGGAAAAGGGAGTGCAAGATACATAGTAGACACTTAATATAGGGAGACTTCGTGAATTCTGAGTCAGTGGGTCTGTAGTCGGGTCTAGGTCTCAACACCGATGCTAGGCTTCCCCAGGTAACTCTTCTATGCGGTCAGACTCACTGGCAGATGTAAATCCCGCTTTGGTCTGCTTGGCAACATCCCCAAGTCAGTGAGTAGAGAGACAGGAAGCAGACCTTTCTCTCTCAAAACATGAACACAATAAGGGTGTATACTGGTGACCACACCCCCTGGAAGACTTAAACTGTCTTGAGTTCTGAAGCTGCTCTCACCAGACTAGACAGCAAGACCCCATCTCAAAAACAATATTCTCCTGCAGAGGGGGTGGGGTGGGGAAGAAGGCTACCACTTCCTTCCTTCTTCAAGTAATATTTCCAAGAATTCAAATACTTAAAAACAAAAAGCTTCTGGCCATGTTTACCTGTGTTTCACAGAGTGGGTTGAAATTATTCCCAAAAAAGGGCAGTGTTAGTAAACTTTGCCCTTCAGAGTTTTGGCAAGCAAACTATGTTATGTTCCGCTAACAACATACTGGGCCTTATGTATGTTAAGTGCATTTCTTGGCTCCGTGTGCGGCATCCATGCACAAGCACGAATGCTATGTTCAGAGTCTTCTTGTAGTACAGGGGTCGGTTCTTACTTCACCTTGTTTCAGACTGTTTTCTTTACACTTCCATAGAGTGCTTTCTGTTTGCAAAGACAGAATTTAATTGTTATACATGGATCATTTATAAAATCTCATAGGGCATAATCTTCAGCATTTTTATATTTATTTGTATGTGTGTGTTATGCACACCATGGCACAAATTTGTGTGGTGATCAGAGGACAACTTGCAGAAGTCAGTTCTTCACTTCTCTTGTGTGGGTTCCTGAGATAAGACTTGGAGGCAAGTGCCTTTACCTGGAAGGCCATCTTCCTGGCCCTAGGGTGCAACAGTCATATATGGTTCTGATGGTTAAGCCTAGTAGTCACTCGACTGGATTGCAATCTCTTAGGAGGTTAGTCGGGCAGACCTCTAGGATGTGCGTGAGGATGTCAGAACGGACTAACCAAAGGAGGAAGGCACTCCCTGAGTTCAGGCTCTGCCATCCCGTAGCTTGGGAGTCCAGCTAGGATAAAAGTGGGGATGAAGGGGAAGAGGGGAGAGCTAGCCAGTGTAGGATTTGCTCTCTTAGCTCTCCAGCTGTCATGACGTGAGCTGCCCAACCCCTCACATCCTCCCCACCAGGAGTCAAGATAAGCCCTTTCTCCTTCTAAGTGTTTATCATAGACATTGTCACAACAAAACTCTGACACAAGAATGTTTTATTGTAGCAATACATTTATATTATTATATATATAAATTAATATAATTTAACACTTGAAAAGCTGATTGTAACTTCCCGGCATTTTACCTTGAAATATTCAATCATATACAATTGTTTAAAAAAATAATAAAATATCTGTTACCTAGATTCCGATGTATTCCCACTAACACGAGTGATGCTAAGATGATCCGGCAAAGTCTCCACGTGCTGCCAGAGACTTCAGGGTTGAGAAAGGCAGAGCTCTTTGTAGAAACCCATGTAGGAAAGCAGGTGAATGGGAACAAGGGATTAGTGAGCAATGTGACTGCGGGCTGAGGCCAGGGGTCAGTAGGGGAGGTCCAGGCTTAAGGACCTGAGTGCAGATTCCCAGCAGTATATGAAAGAATAAGTTTGAGCCAGGCACGATGGTGCACACCTTTAACCTCATCACTCTGGAGGCAGAGGCAGGCGATCTCTATAAGTTCAAGGGCCATGTGGTCTATAAAATGAGTTCCCAGGCCAGCCAGTGAAACTCCATCTTTAAAAAAAAAATGAGTTTGAGGATATATACCTATAATGGCAGTACTGAGGGGGCAAAGATAGAGTATTTGGTTGTTGCTGTTTGTTTTGTTTTGCTTTGTTTTGTTATTGACTTATTCATCAGCCAGCCTAGCCAATTGGGTAGCTATAGCCTCTGTGAGAGATCAACCTTCAACCTTGCTTCAGAAAGTCAGTCAGAGTGTTTGAGGAAGATGTTCAACATCAGCATCAGGCCTCCACAGGTGCTGGGGAGTGCACTTTAGTTCACATAACACACACACACGTGCGTGCACACACACACACACACACATGAACACAGACACATACGCATATACACAGAATAAAATAAGAATAGTAATAACAATAATAATAATGATGCAATTGAGGTCCCAAGTGCTGTAATAAAGCAGAGAGGCATTTACGGAAGACTTTAAAGAAACTATGTGTATATTTGTGGGTCTGTATGCACATGAATTCAGGTGCCCATGGAGGCTGGAGGCATCAGATCTTCCTTGCCCTGGAGCCGGAGTTACAGGTGGTTCTGAGCCACCTGATGTGGGTGCTGGGAATTGAACTCAGATTCTTTAGCAAGAGCAATCTGCTCTCTTAACCACTGAGCCATCTTTCCAGCCCCAAGGACTTCTTGTAAGGAGTCGGTCTTAGAAGGGAAATCACAAGAGCATCTGGAGGCCTCACGGGTCCATAGAAAATAAATATGGATAAAGATGTAATTGGGGTTATTTTTAAAGCTCAAAAGATTTGCATCTAGATTTCCACTGTAAGAAAGAATAAAGGAAAACCCTTAACACAGAAAGGAAAACATCTCATGTGAATATTTTGGTGCACACAAAGGAATAAAGATCACTAGAAATAGCAAAAGACAATTTCCTTATCATATTTCAAAAGAGAGACTACTAGTTAAAGCAAAAGCAATAGGGATGCATCAGTAGCCTATGGGATGCGTTGTAGTAAATGGATGGATGGCAGTGATAGCAAAATGGTCAGGATGGAGGACGAGTCATTATACAATGCCAAAGTTTTTAAATTATGCATCAAATCATAAAATATGATTTCATGGTAGACTACAATAATTTAAAAATGTTTACCATGAATTTCAAAGCCGCTGCTGAGGATCGGAAAAAGGCATACTAAATCACAGGAAGAGAAAGAGTAGAGGCAAGTCAATTCAAAATAACACAGAAACAGAAGAAAAGAGGGTAAAGAAAATATGAGACAAAGAAAAAGACCAGTGGAGTTTAACCCAGCTAGATAAATAACGGCATTAAATATAAATGATCTAAACACCCCTCGCAGGTAGATTTCAGTTTGTGTTAAGAAAATGCAAAAGTCTGCAATATACCATCTCTAAGATAATAACTTCAAATACGAATCTTTAAAAATTCAAAAGATTTAAAAAATACATTGGTGTCTTAGTTATTTTGTTATTGCTGTCCTAAAACACTATAACCAAGGCAGCTTACCAAAGAGAACATTTAGTTTGGGGCTCAAGATTTCAGAGGGTTAGAATTTGTGACAGTGGGGCAAAGACCTAGCAGCAGGAACAGCTGAGAGCTCAGGTCCTCATTTGCAAACCTTGGGAGAAAGAGAAAGAGGCTGGAGATGGCCCGGGTCATCTGAAACCTTAAAGCGCACCCCAGAGACATCCCTCTTGCAACAAGGCCACATTCCCTAATCCTTCTCAAATAGTTCCACCAACTGGCCCAAGTACTCAAACACAGGAGTCTATGAGGACCATTCTTGTTCAAGACATCACAGCTGAAAACAAATACTAATTAGAAGGAAGGGGGATTGCCATATTAATATCAGACAAAGTAGATTTCAGAGCAGTGAATGTCACCAGGATATAGAGTAACATTCCAACTGGTGTGGTGACACACATCCAACTCTTGGGAGATAAAGGCAAGTGGGCCTCTGTGAGTTCAAGGCCAACCTGGTCTACAAAGTGAGACCCTGACTTTAAATAAACAAATAAATATCATAGTAGTAAAGAGGTAAATTCACCAGGAGAATAGATACCCCAACAACAACAACAACAATAATAATAATATCAACAACCTGTTAACAGGTTCTCAAAGCTTATGAAGCAAAACCTGATTCAATTTCAAAGAAAAGGAGAGGAAAAAAAAGACTACAAATTCTGTAAAAATTCCCAGAATGTTGACTCAATCTATGAGACAACTGTCACACAGATATCTCCAGACCTATCAAAGACAACACATTCTTTATGAACACAGGCAGAATTTGACCAAATCCAATCAAAAAATATTCTGAAAGAAAGAAGTGTCATGACCAAGTTCAATTAAACCATTGATTTAACATCTAAAAACTAACAAAATTTATCATATTAACTACAAAAGGTCCTCACCCTAATCGACCATGACATCCTTTGTCTAGGGTTTAGTTCCTTCCGATATAGTGAGTCCTGGTGATGAGTGCTGGGCTGTGAGTCCAGCCATGGCCTGAGACTCGGGGAGGCTCTTACCCACGGGGGCTTTGTGGCTCTGAAGTGTGCCAAGGCAGTTGGGGCTGCCTATTTGGGTATTGACAGAGTTGAGAAGGAAAGGCCTAACAGCAGGCTTGCGGCTCAGACTGTGTCTCAGTCGTGCCTGGTCCCTGGGTGACTCCGGGCATGGAGCTGAGGTGAAGGTGGGGTTCCAGATTGCATCCCGGTGGTCATGTCTGCTCTTCCCGTGTCCAGGTGGAGCATTATGCCTTGCTGTCCACCTTGCAGCTGATGTACACCGTGGGCTACTCCCTCTCTCTCATCTCGCTCTTGCTGGCTCTTACACTCTTCCTGTGTCTTCGGTGAGTAGAACTGCAACATGTGGCCAGATATGTGTCCTGTGATTTGCTCAGGGGTCAGCACTGGGACACAGTAGAAGACTCTGTTGGGTGAGGTCGTGGGTCTTCAGAGCTGAAGGCCTGAGATTCCTGAATGCATCCATTCCTTTTTTAGATGAGAGAACAGAATGTTCCAGTGAGGGATATTAAGTCCCTACCGGTGGGAAAGGCAGTTGGATACACAGACAGAACTCTGGACTCTAAATTCCTGATCACACCCGTTGCCATTACAACCCAGACAAACCACAGTCCCCCTAGGACCATTATTTGCACACAAGACCCCCTTCCCCCCAGAAAAGTCATGGTAGTCTTAGGGTTTGAATGAGGCCTCTGGACTCCTGCCAGCTGCCAGCCGTTCTAACTCCCCTCCTCATCTGATTCAAGATCGATTCTAGTTCGAGAAGGTTACTGTTAGCTGTCCTCCTTTACAAGTGAGTCAACTAAAATACGGAAAAATATGGAAATATGGAAAGGCCATGTCCGCATGGCCTGGCATGCCAAACATGTTATCTAGGGAGCAACTTAGTGGTCCCATTTCACAGATGGGAAGGGTAAGGCACAGAGAAGTAGGAGCACCTAGACCAGCAGCCTGTATATGCACCTCTGTCTCTAGTGACAGACGCCCAAGTGACAGGTCAGGTGTGCCCTTTCAGGCACTCTTTCTGGAGGGGACATCTGGTGTTCTTTTGTGCAGAAAACTGCACTGCACACGCAATTACATCCACATGAACTTGTTTGCTTCGTTCATCCTGAGAGCGCTGGCTGTCCTGGTGAAAGACATCGTCTTCTACAACTCTTACTCCAAGAGGCCTAACAGTGAGAGCGGATGGATGTCATATCTGTCAGAGGTAATCCCCTCCCACCTGATGGGACAGAGCTGGTGGGTGGGCGAGGGGGCAGACAGAGATAAGAGGAGCTTAAAGCCTTTCTGATAGAGAGGCTCTGTCTGACTTAAAAAAGAACCTCCCAAGACTGGGCCCGGTAAGTGGATCCAGAGGCCGATGGGCTCACTGTAGGTGACCCCTGAACAGCAAACCTAAGCCTAGATCAATCTTTTGTCGAAACGGTCTTTCACTGTGCAATCCAGGCTGATCCTCCTGCCTCGTGTGTGTTAGAATTATAGGTGGGTGCCACTGTGCCCCTGCATTAGTGGGCTTGAAGTTACAGGGCATGGGGAGAAGGCATTTGCTCTGCAAGTGTGACAACTGGAAGAAGCTGGCTAGCGAGGCTTAGCCAAATCGCCAAGCTCTAGGTCCAAGTGAGAGTCTCCACTTCACTATATACAGTGCAGCGCAATCAATGAAGATAGCTGGTGTCAGCCTCTCACCTCCACTTTCACGCATGCACACACGTGTGATCCCTTACACACGCATGAATCCACTCATGGGAAATGCATACACACATATACACATACACACGTTATAGAGTTATAGATCAATCATGAGTCTTATTACGTTTATTTATTTATGTGTGCAGTAGTGCATGCGGGGTCAGAGCAGTGGTGAGTCGGGAGTTGATTCTCTCTCCCACCATGTGGGGTCCAGGGGGAACTCAGGGGCCAGGATTAGTGGCAAGCACCTTTACCTGCTGAGCCAGCTCACTGGGCCCTTAATCATGAATCTCACATCCAAAATTTCTATTTTTTTTCTCGTGTCTGTGTATATTCCATGTAACCTTTCAAGTTTCTTGGCATAATACTGCCCATGAACTTCTCTGTAGCTTTTCTTCATGTCTGTGGGGTCCGTAATTGTGTTTTCATTTTCAGTATTGATTATATCTTTGCTGTTTTACTTTGCACCTGGATACTTGTTGCTAGGAGTTTCTCAGTTTTATTGGACTTTCCCAAGAACAAGCTCTTGGCATTATTGAGCCTTTCGGTTTATATTCTCATGTACATCCATTTCGACTTTGATTACTTCCGTGCGTGCAATTTCTTTGGGTTGAATCTGCCATTAATTTTTGCTAGCTTTTCACACACGAACTTATGGTAACCGATCTTCAACTCGTCTCCTTTTAATAATTCCACTTAAGGGTAGAGGTTTCATTCCGGGCTTGTTATTAGTTGCAGAGTACAAAGTTTGGCACACTGTGTTTTTTAACATTAAGGTCATCAAGAAACACTTCTCGTTCGTTGTGGCACCTAAGGACTCCATGCGATGATGTCAAGGCATGCGAGTATTTATTTAGCTATTGTGGTTCCTAGCCTAGCTGAACTGAGGTTAGAGAACAGACCCTCCCTGTTGTTGATGGTACACTCTCTGATTTTGTATTCTCCCTCCGTCCCTCTCTCCCCTCCTTTCTTCCTTCTTTTTATTTCATTTAATTTTTTATGCATATGTTTATACACCATGTGCATGAAGAAGCCCAAAGAAGCCAGAAAATGGCATTAGATCCACTGGGGCTGGAGTTACACACAGTTGTGAGCTGCTGGTCCAGGTCCTCTGGAAGAGCAATGAGTGCTCTTAGCCACCGAGCCATTTCTTTTGTTCTTGGCTTTTTTATTTTTCTTGAAAAGTCTATATGTGGTGTTTTCTTTGCAGAAGTGAAGTCCTAGTTTCCCTAGAAACCACATCAACAAGACACTCACACCTGTAATCCCAGCCTTTAAGAAATAGAAGGACCGGGCGGTGGTGGCGCACGCCTTTAATCCCAGCACTCGGGAGGCAGAGGCAGGCGGATCTCTGTGAGTTCGAGACCAGCCTGGTCTACAGAGCTAATTTTCAACAAAAAAAAAAAAAAAAACCGATAAAAAAAAAAAAAAAAAAAAAAAAAAAAAAAAAAAAAAAAAAAAAAAAGGAAAGAAATAAAAGGCAGAAGGATCAAAAGTTCAAGGTTAATCTTGACTACATAGTGAGTTCAAGCCTGACCTGGGATGCATTAAGACCCAGTCTCAAAACAAAAACAAAGACAAAGACAATGCCTAGAATGTCAAAGAAGAGGTTGATCTTTAAAATCTCCATGAAGCCTTCCTGCCAGCCTCTCTGGGGTCGTCAGCAAGGGCTCAGAAAAGAGGGTAGGACAGGCCTGAGCATGTGTGTACTTGGGGAGACCATGCTCATCCAGGTGTTGGCAATCCCAGGACTCACCCCGGTTCTGCCCCTGCAGGTGTCTGCCTCCTGCCGCTCTGTCCAGGTCCTCCTGCACTACTTCGTGGGTGCCAACCATTTGTGGCTGCTGGTGGAAGGGCTTTACCTCCACGCTCTGCTGGAGCCCACAGTGCTTCCTGAAAGGCGGCTGTGGCCCAGATACCTGGTGGTGGGCTGGGGTGAGTGACGTGACTCCTGTTCTCTCCCAGGGACCCATCAGGACATGGGAGCCTGACAGAGCCTTTGGTTGGAATCCCAACTAGAGGATGACAACTGGAGCAGATAATTTCTCAATGATAAGGGTCTCCGAAGAAAATGTGTTTGTTTGTGTATGTGTGTACACGCATGTGCATATATATGCATGTACAAGCACAGGCCTGTATGCCCAATGCACACATGCAAAAGTAAAAAGACTTTTGGCACAACGAGCTGAAATCCTTCTTACCCTCTTTGCAATTGTGTTAGACTGTTCACAATGCCGTAACAAAATATCTGTGTGGTTGAGCAGCAGACACTGGCTTCTCCTGTTTCTGGAGGTTGGGAATCCAGTGTGCTTGCTTTCTGGTGAGGGCCCTCTTCCTGGTGTGCACAAAACTGCCCTCATGCCCATCACATGATGGAGAGAGAGAGAGAGAGAGAGAGAGAGAGAGAGAGAGAGAGAGGACACCTCCAGTCTCTTTTCATAGGACATCAATCCCGTTGTAAGGACCCCAACTCACAACACCTTCTACACCTAGTTACCCCACATTCCCTATTATCAAATACCCTATAGTGGTGACAGGTCTTCAACCCAGGAATTTTGGGATAACACATCTATCGGTCTGTGACATTAAGTCTTTTTAAAAACAAAGTATTACTATTAATTTTTATTTAATTGTTTTTATTGAGTCATACCATTTTCTCTGTTTCCCTTCCTTCGTCCCCTCTCCTTTTATTATTATTATTAATCTTAAAAGTTTGAGCAGGGTATTCTGATCTGGAACTCGGCTTCTATAGCCTTTGGTCAATTACATGCAACAGAATTCAGAGGAAGTAAATGGACCCATGATATTCCTTATGAAAAATTTGACTGAAGTCCATGGATTTACTCCAAACCACTTTGTGACAAGTGGCAAGCCCTTTCTCCCCAGGGCATAGCTTCTCTGACAGTAGAGCCATGTTTGGGCTTGGGCTACCCTCAGCCTCACCAGTTCTTACAATATGATTCTGTATTTGGTTTTTAACACTTTGGACCTGTTGTGCTGGCCCCCCTGAGGCTGGTAGGGAGCAGGAGGTATTAGACAAGCAACTCTAATTACCTTCTCTGTTTTTTTTTTATTCAGCCTTCCCCATGCTGTTTGTTATTCCCTGGGGTTTCACCCGCGCACACCTGGAGAACACGGGGTAGGTAATCCACCTGGTGCCAGTCTTCCATGGACCAGCAATTCCCAGATATGCTCAAATATAGGACATGACATCAATTTCCCAAAGAGATTATCCAATTTCTCCTATGCTGTCCTTCTAGAAAGTAACAGAAGCATAGAGAAGTAGTCAAAGGTCTTGTAGTAGCCTATCAATCAGTCATACATATAAATTATCAAAGATATTGTCTGGACCAGCTGTGGTGCTTGGTGTGTAAAGACAGAGGAACAGAGTAGTTTCTATAGCTTTGTTCATATGAGAGAAAGCAGCAATTTGGATGTACATTGATGGAAGAATCACTGTGCATAACAAGGCACAGCTACACTGTGAAATACCAATCGAAGACTAAAACACACAAGAAACACGAGTTAGAGTCTCCTAACTTACAGGAACTGAATCTCAGCAAGTCTTTTAAGCCTGTTCCTAAATTCTATGTACTGTGTGATCGATTTTTCCCTCCAAATAACCGTCATCCAGCCTTCATATTTACATATGGACATACACATATATTTCTAGGTGTGTAAGTGATATGTGAAAAAGGAAAACAAACTACGGGGTAAAGTAACAAGGGTCCGTAGCCGTGATTTTTCGTTTGCACGCACATGGGGGAAAGCGTGGGAGGGTCTGTGCAGTACACTCCTGATGCAGAAGAGCAATTTCATGGTAGGAAGTCAGGAGTTCTCTTTTGCCCTCATCCCTCCTCTTAGGAGACGGACTGGTAGACAGTTCATCTTGAAGGCAAGCAAGCATCCTTCTTCCATAGGGCATGACTTGGACCTTCATCCTCGCCTCATGTCTTTTCTCCTCATCTTGTCCACAGGTGCTGGACATCAAATGCAAACAAGAAAATCTGGTGGATTATCCGAGGACCCATGCTGCTTTGTGTGACAGTAAGGACCACCCCATCCATCCCTTTCTTTTCTGGGCTCCGCAGCTTCAGGGAACATCCCTCTACATCCCTCTACCCTCGCCTCCTTTCTAACACCTCAGATCTCTGGTCCATGGAAGGGGGACTATGAAGTGTGAGCAGTTCCTGCTGGGTGAGAAATTAAAGATTTCTAGTTCAGGACCTAAATTCAGGGTGATGCTGTAAGTCTCCATCTCTCTAAATTCGGGGGAACACTGTAAGCCTCCATCTCTCTAAATTTGGGGTAACACTGTAAGCCTCCATCTCTCTGGATCTTTAAATGGGGGACCTGAAGGCAGCTCTGTAATCCTGCACTGAGACGACCGACTTATAGGAACTTATCGAATTCAAATGCACTTCTTAAACTTTCCCACTTGTGACCTCTTCTTTCCAAATTGATTTTTTTGGGAATCCCCCCAAAACATCTATGGACAGTGAATTTAAAAGAAATCTGCTTTAAAAGAATTCTTTGGCATGCACATGATTTGACAAGTTGACCAAAGCAAGTTGGCACATTAATGAGATCAATCTGCTCATTTATTTTTACATAAAGAATTCAATCTTGGCTCAACATTTGATGCTGCTTTTTTATGTTTCTCAGAGTAGTAAGACATCATTTTTTAAAAAATAATTGTTACTGTTGAGAACATCACTTCATATAAATATGTAGTTCAAAATGGCAGAAGCATGTTTAGGGACATTTTAGAAATGGTTAAAAATTATTCCCAATACCAAGCTGAAATTTCACATATCAAGTTTAAAATCAAAATTGAAATTACCAGCTCAAACAGCAGTTTTCAGAAAGGTTTATCTTTTAAAGACTTTTAATTAGTGTGTGTGTGTGTGCGTGTGTGTGTGCGTGCGTGCGTGTGTGTGTGTGTGTGTGTGTGTGTGTGTGTGTGTAAGTGCCCTTGGAGCTAGAAGAGGGGATCAGATCTCCTGGATCTGGAGTTCCAGGCATTGAGCCACCTGATGGGGGTGTTGGGGTTTGTACCTGGGTCCTCTGGAAGAGGGCAACCGCTCTTAACTGCTGAGCCACTTCTCCATCCCCTCAAACAATAAAAAAAACCTCAGACATTCTAACTATCCAATCCAAAAATAAATTTACAGAATACTTACAATGTTATAGAAGGATGGTAAGGAAAAGTGAAATCTTTCGCTATTCTGTGATTAAATCATTATGTTTAAGAGAAGATAACTTTGTATGTAGAGTGAAAAAACTTCAATTCGTAAAACACAAGTGGTGAACCTAAGCTGAGGTGTCTCAGGCAGCATTCACTGGCCTGTGCAGTGGAAAGGTGCATGCGATGGCTTCAGAACCAAAGTTGCATTAGGTTCAGGATGCAACATGGGCAAATGCTGCCAGAAACACATTGGACGCGTGCATTTAACTTTGGACTAAGTTTTGATTGTTTCATGTTTTGGAATCTTTTACTAGCGCCAATGCTTTGTGATCTCCTACATTCAGTGATGTGACCCCCATATAAACTTGTGACCCACAGTTTAGAAATTGGGGTTTAGACGATGATATGTGGCGACGAACTTTGTTAAAGAAGCTGGAGGGGAGGTGCAGGGGTCTAACAAGTGACATGTTCCTCTGAGGGGTGGGTAGAAGGTCTCCTTGCCCTGTCTGAGTGAACCTTGGATATCTAGCTCTGTGTCCCATGTCATTGACAAGGGGGTGCTGGGTGGTCATCTGGTCTTTGATGTAGATAGCAAAGGATCTTGAAAGGGAAAAAAATAAAGTTTTGTAGAAAATTGTTGATGTTTATCAACAACTCAAGAAGTTCCTTGCTTGACCCTCACTGCGACCTAGAGGAAAAACGTGCATAGAAATTGTAGGAACACTGAGGATATGGGGCCCCCAATTGCTAGTGGTATGCCAACTGTTGGTTATCTCCCCTCTGTCATTGGACACCTGACTGAGAGAGGATGTTCAAGCTGACGCTGACCACACATGTCTGAGCCCTCACCTCTCCAGTCATCCAGTTTCCCACTATCCTGTCCTCTGGTCACACTGCCCCATGGGGATCCCGGCACCCACCTTCTTGCCCAGGCACCAGCACCACTGCCTGGGAATTTTTTTTTGTTTTTTTGTTTTTAAAGATTTATTTATTTATTATGTACACAGTGTTCAGCCTCCATGTATGCCCGCACGCCAGAAGAGGGCACCAGATCTCATTACAGATGGTTGTGAGCCACCATGTGGTTGCCGGGAATTGAACTTAGGACCTCTGGAAGAGCAGTCAGTGCTCTTAACCTCTGAGCCATCTCTCCAGCCCCTGCCTGGGAATGTTTACTGAGGACCTTCAACCAATGCCAACTCCTAAGTGCTTTGAGTATATGAACTCAGTTAATATTATCCATGAGCCTACAATGTTGAAACGCTATTATATTTATGTTTCGGTAAGGACACTGAGAAGCTCAGACGTTATTTGCCTCAGTAACTTCGCAGACCAAGTTAAGTTAGATGACCAAGTAACAATTCCACTTACTGCTTCTCAAAACATATTTCATCTGAGCCTCTGCCCATGATACTTAAGACTCTTTCAGACATTAGTCTGTAGTCTCTGACACACTGGGTCTCAGTTGCTTTCCCCAACATCTTATTCGCTGGGGGATCCAGGGTCCATCTTTCAGGTCTTGGGTCAGGCACCATTTTCTCTATGCCACTGTACCAGGACACTCACCTTGCAACCTTCTGGCTTCCATACTTCCTGGCTTCTGCTCCAGCTCGAATACATTTCAAGTATTCGCTCAAGTCTGCTCGCTGCCACTGTAAACCACATTTTGTTATTAGTCCCAGCAACCAGCTTTCATATATGGTGGCCCCTTCGTAAATGCGTTTAGTAGATGATTGGAATCCACCCTCCACAACCTGGGAAGTGCTTGCTAACCAGGTAGAATAAACCAGAAGTTACCAGTCCCCCCCGCCCCCATTAGATGGAGTCCAGACTCGGTCCAACTGGACCACTGGTGTTTACACTGCTGTCTTCTAGAAGTTTGATTCAAACATAATTGCTCTCGGAATCCCCTGGATGTCTTCATTATTTCTTGTGACTCGAGTCTCACGATAGACACTTAGGTTTCTTTGGTCCCACAAGGGCCTGGGGAATCTAATTTGCAGCTGGGGTTGAAGAGCGTTTTGCCACACCATTGCTCTTCCATGAGTAGTCCTTGAACCCATAGCATTAGCAGTCAACTCCTATGTGCTTAGTATCAATTCAGATTCTTGTCACTTCTCTCCCCCCCCCCCTCCAAGCTATGGAATCAGAATCGCTATCCTGATAGGATCCCCGGGGTTTAGATATATATTAAAATAGATAAAACTGTCAACAAATGTGATTCTCAAAATGGGCTGCATGTTAGAAACACCATGATGGCTCAGACCAGTCACAGTAGAAATCACGGGAGAAAGGACTAGACAGCTGATGTTCAAGTGACTCTTTTGTTGTTGTTCTGGTTTTTGAGACAGGGTCTCATAGTCCTGGCTGTCATGGAACTCATTCTGTAGACCAGGCTAGCCTAGAGCTCTTGAGAACTGAGTGCTGGGATTAAAGGCATGTGCCACCACCTTCCAACTTCAAGTGACTCTTATGCAAAGCCAGGGCTGGAACCATCACGCTGGGCCTTGGTGCTTCTACCTTCTACAGTGAGTTGACCAGTCTGCTAGCTTCTGCCAGTCTTTCCTGATTCCTGGAAAAGAGCATGGTTTGTTTGTTTGTTTTTTTGTCTTCTCAGCTTGGATAAAATGATCTTCACTTGCTGTTGTTTCTATAACTGCGGTTATGATTGGCTTCATATTGACCTTAGGTCATGGGCTCCTCATCTTTCTGTCCATTTTTATCTTTCTCTTTCTCTCTATCCAGTAAGTGACTCCATCACCAGATATTCAAGCCACAGCTTTCGGAGTCTTCACAGATCCTGTCTTCTTTCTTCCTGGAATATCCACTCAGACTTCAAGTTGGCATTATTCCTTGAAGTTCCTTCCAAGACATCTTGGTACCATATCTACTGCATTCACGCAACCCTCATGTGGAGTCCTCTGCAAACGCCTCTTAATTGAGTCTCTTCTTTTATCCCTGGCAATCAAGCCTCCATACTATAACCAGAGTGATCACTTTGGAGAAAAATCCAATTACATCTTTCTTCTTCCCATAACTCTTCAGTGAATCAACCTAGCACTCAAGGTTAGCCCCAGACTCTATTATGATAAGTGTTGCTAGTCCCTGAGTGTTTGACCACAACACCCTGTGTTTCACTTATAGGGAGAAACCTAAGGTTCTCCTTCCACACTGGGATGTTTTCTTCCTTTACATGACCGTCTGATGGCCCCATATTTCTCCTTGGAAGTTAATATTTCACTGATCTTTCTGTTCCATCCATCAGATATGCCTGAAAAGGAGCATTTCTAGAGAGGTCTCAGGGAAGATACAGTTGAACCACTACTGCCTGTGTCCGCAGCTATTTGGCCAAGAGGTTGACCTTGAATAGAACCTGGAGGGATGTTTCTTAGCTAAAGGGAAGACCATAGTTTTCATGGTTGGCCATATGACCACATATTGCCATTCTCCACTAATGTGAAGAGCCATAACCCCACTCTAAAAGAGGATTCATAACAACATGGAAAGAGCCTTGGGTCCCTGAATGACTGCATGGAACATAGATCCGCACAAACCACTAGGCTAAAAGGAAAATACTGTGCTAAGGAAAAAAATCCCTTGACTTCCACATATATTCTATTTAAACTACAATTCTAAAACAGTGATTCCCAACCTTCTTAATGCTGCAACCCCTTAATACAGTTCCTCACATTGTGGTGACCCCACACACACCATAAAATTATTTTTATTACTACTTCATAACTATAATTTTGATACTGCTACACATCATAATGTAAACATCTTATATACAAATGGTCTTAGGCAACCCCTGTAAAAGGGTTGGTTCAACCCCCAAAGGGGTCATGACCCACAGGTTGAGAACAACTGTTCTAAGACAATAAAAAGAAACATATCCATTGAAACGGAGCTGACAGTCCTTGTTATTTAAGATTCCAGGGCCCTTAACAATTTTCCCTCATGCTTGTCATGCTTGTTCCGGAGCTCAGATTTCTGGAGCAAGGTGCAGACCTGAGGAGGAGTCTACTGGGGGTGATGGAAAGAATATTGGGACCAAAGGAAACCTCCGATCCTTGGCTCCAGATCCCAGGCATCACTGCGTCCCTAACTCTGTCTGTATTTGCTGATCAACATCTGGCTTGATGAATGATGTCGTTCTGGACACGCAGGCACCTCAGCTGCTTCATCTGTTGCTCTTAGAGTTGGGATTTTTGTGTTTCAGAAATGCCCGTACTGTGACAGGCTGGGAAACCCAGATGCTCTTTGAGACTTTCACTAGAAAAAGAAACGGGAGAATTCCCACCTTTTTCTTTATAAATCTTCTCCTAAAACGGTGCTGCTCAAATTAGCCTCAAGCCCTTGACTGTTCTGTGGGAGTTGAGTCATCCTGGTTCGGGGTGTGTTCTTACATCTTAGTCACCAGCACCTGCTAGCAAATTTTTAAAGCGAGGACAGCCTCGTGAACTAATTGCTTTGAGAAAGGTCATTTGATCATTATCCTGCTCCCTGCAGCTAACAGCCTGACCAGATTAAACACCCAGTTGAGTGAGTTGTCCAGCCAATCAGGTGAAAGAACTATGTGCTGACTTTACAATCCCATGAAGTCCAAGCAGCATTTCCTCTCATTGGCTCCTCTGACAGGTTTGAGTGTGACAGCGCTGAGGAAATGGGCAGAGTTACTCTCAGTTTTCCCTTGGCCATCTTTATGCCCTCTGTCTCACCGGGCACTAGGGATCCTATAGCTACAGGTCCCCGAGATAGCATTTCACTCCTACACTGTCGCCTGCTGCAGAGCTGACATGAGACTCTCCCTGCCTGCCCTGCCACACCACTGTCACTAAAACCCTCTGCTAGGCCTACAAAGTGGAGTGGCATTGCCACTTTTGCACGCCCTTTGTCTACGCCTGTTCTAAGCCTCCACTTCCTGTCACAGGCAAGCCGCACGGTGCATTGCAGTCTGGTTTTGGGGTCTCCTCTCTGTGACACAGCACTATTAGGGAGCTCCTTGTTGCTAAATTCTATCTTACTCCTGTTTACCTTCATTGCATCCCAGCTTCTGCTTTTCGTGGTGAAAATTGGTGTATTGGTTCCTTTTGATCACTGTGATAAGATACAAAAGGGTCCATCATGGCAGAAACACGGCAACAGGCAGGAAGTGCATGGCAGCAGGAAAATGAAACTGTCTGACCACACTTTCAGCCATAGCTGGACAGCAGAAAGAAACAACAGGAAGACGGGTGAAACTGTAAACCCTCAGAGCCCTAGTGATGTACTTCCTGTAGCAAGGCTCCATATCCTAAAAGTCCCATAACCTTCCCAAACAGTGCCATCAACTGGGGACCAAGTGTGTGTGTGGAGGTGGGGGGGCATTTCTCATTCAACCCACGACCCTAGGCCTTTGCTGAAGGCTTCAATGCTGTGGAAAACGAATGCATTTGGAGGAAAGGAAGGAGGCCTTCGTCTGTCTTCTCTAGGCCATTCCTTACCTTCTACAGAGCGTGTGCATCTCAGCAGGACCACTGGGGACGGGATGTTTGGCCTAAAGGAGAAGCCTTAGAAATGTAATCATTTTTAAGAAAGCCAAAAGAGCTGGGACTTGGCAGATGGAAGAGATTCCTGGTGTGTGAAGCAAGTCCCAGAACACTTGTCATGTTTGAAATCACCGCTGCTGACTGCAGGCCTGCATCTGTGCCAAACACATGCTTACCAAGAAGGTAGCATCTGCAAAGGCAACTGTAGCGTCTAAGCCCTGGAAGAGAGTTTTATATATTTGAGGTTCCCAGTGCTCCCTCTCTGGTCACAGATTCCCAGGGGAGTGTTCCCTGGCCGGTCACAGATTCCCAGGGGAGTGTTCTCTGGCCGGTCACAGATTCCCAGGGGAGTTGGCGTCATTCTTGAAAACATTTCACTTTATCACCTCTGATGGCACACAAATGAAGAACACACCATCCAAATGTGGCTGCAGACTCTAGACCTCTGGAAACCTGGAGGAGCCCAGGCTCCTTGGTAACTGGGGATGGTGATCCACTAGGGCTCGGGGGAGGCCCTTCCTCCCTGTGGCCATTGGTTGATGCCCATTTTCTCTTGTCTGGTCTCTGGGAGACACAGAGAAGAGCAGATCCCCAGGCCTCTCATTTCCTAGGAGACGGTCTGACTGCTGAGAGATTTGTCTTCCTCGTTAAGCTTACTTTGTCAGCAACACGCCAGTGTTCTACAAGTTACTAGGGCAAGTGCACAGTGTTTTCCCGTTGTGATGAGAAGCAGATAGCCCATTAAAAGTAATAAATTACTTGGTTATGTTTCATTTGAATTTTCAATTTTTTCTGGTATTAAATACCTTTTGGCTGGGAACAGCATTTGTTCCTGTTGGTTTATGTTTTAGAAACTCTAGTTTTTTTGTTGTTGTTGTTTTGCATGGAGCGTTGAGTTCAGTGGAGCACATGCAAGGTATCTATATTGCATTCTTTAGCAATTGTTCGGTCTGTAGGGTTTTCCTTCTGCATAGGAACATCTGTATTGTGCTAGATCAATGTTTGTGGAGATTCTAGTCCGTGGCTTGTCGCTTGATTGCCCCTTCCTGTCAGCTCTTTTCTCGTTGCATGGGAGTCTTATTGAACCTTTGCTATCATAGAAAACATCTGCCAGCAAAGGCAGCACTCTAGTGGCTTCATGCTCTGCTGAGGTCTGGACGTGAACGGCCATATGCCTTAAAGCATCTCTTATGTTTGAAGCTTTCAGACACACCCTCCTGCCAGCATCACCAAAGCTCCTCCTCCACACGTGCTCCTTCTCTGGGTGAAGAGCACTATCACACTGTAGAGGGCTACCGTGAGCTGTCAGGTCCTCTTTGGTCTCACATCCAACCAGTAACAGAGGTCATTTGAGGCACATTTAGTAGTTGTAAATGCTCCCTTCCTTGTCATCACTGAAATTCCAGGCCTGAGCTCACCTGTCATCCTCTTCCCCGGGAACTGCACACTATCTCCCAGCTGCCCTCCCTCCGCCAGACTTGCCTTACCCAATCACCTCCCCCTCGCTGCTGCTAAACATGGTCTTCCTGAAAAGCAGAAGTTCTGATCTGATCAGGTCATATGCCTGCTTTAAATGTACCCCTGGTTCTCCACCACCTTCATAAGGAAACCCAGGGCCTTCGGGATGACCATGAAAGAGCCTCGTTGGTCAGCCCTGGCCCTCCAGTCTCCTCACAAACTCTGCTCTCGGTATCCACATTCACACTTAGCCTACATTCAACAGTAGACTCACCATCTCTCCTGAGTCAAATTATCAGTCAGAGATGAGGCCGTATGAAGGCTTGGTAGGGCCTGGAGGAGGATTGTCTCCCAAGACTCACACATGTGGCTGTGGAACACTGCAGGCTATTGGGAGGGAGACTTGGTTCTCCCTTGCTGGACTCTTCTTACAGTGTGGTGGTTGGCTTCCCCAGATTGAGTGATCCAGACAGAGGGGAGGGAGAGGAATAAAGGGAGAGAAGAGAGAGAGAGAGAGAGAGAGAGAGAGAGAGAGAGAGAGAGAGAACACGAGAGCTTCCTTCTGAAGTCTCTACTCAGAAATCATGTGATATAACTTCTAACATGTTCTTTTCATTAGCTGCAAGTAATTAAATCTAATGCACACAGGGTTGAGAGTGGGGGAAGACTGGGACCTCCTTATTAAAGGAGTTATAAGAAATTTCAGACAGATTTTATAGTTTCTGTCAAAACTGGCAGTGAAGGTCTAGATTTGCTCAGTCTGTGATAGCTATGGGAGATACCCTAGAGAGTGGAAGACATAATAAGCTCCATAGTGAGCTCCACTGTGGATGCAGAGTTAGATACCAAGAGGACCATCATTCCTATAAATGGTATGGCTCTGAGGGGAAAGGCTTCCTCTATGCAAGTGTTTCAGCTCTGAAGGGAAAGACTTTTCTTATGTAAGTGTTTTAGCTCTGAAGGGAAAGGCTTCCCCTATGTAAGTGTCACAGTTCTGAAGGGAAAGGTATCTTGGCAGTTGAGTGCCAAGGAATACCACAAAGTCACACCACACAACAAACCCACACAGAGATTTATTGGAAAAAACACAAGATGGTGGCTGCCTCTGCTTGAAAGAGAAGCAGCAGGCAACTGAGCAGGGGACAGGCTTCTATAGGGTTTCTTAGGGGAGGAATTCCCAGGGTGGGGATTGGTGAGATTTCAAGTCCTGAGCTAAAACAGCTAAGGGATTGGTGGGTTTTAGTAGGTTTTCAAACCCAGAAGTGGGCTCTTACTGTTTACCCTACACTTCTCTACTGGGAAGAGCGAGTGCACTGTTCTGTTTAAGGGAAGATTGCTTTGTTAACTTTGGTCACAGTCATCTGCCCAGTCACTGCTTAGCTATGCAAGGATCAGTATTGCCCTCAACCCCTCTGTGCTGTACTTTGCTATGTGAACCCACAGAGTCTGTTAAAGGGTCTCAAGATATAAGCTAGGGATAAACACTCACTGGTGCATAACAGATTAGATGATGCCGTTGCATCCTGAAGTTCTGACCAGGGGAGATGGGGACCACTCCTGGCTCCGACCACCTGAGAGGGAGAGTAAGAGAATGTGTGTGGCCCCTCTCCCGCCACTCTTAAGCAGTCACACATGCATACAAGATCACATCCTAGGGCTTGCTGCCCCAAAAGTCATCGGTTAAATGAATTGAAATCCCACAACACTTCCCCTTTTATTCTAAATAAGAAGGTTCTAATCCCAACATAAAGCTATCTACAACAAGAACAACTATCAAGTATTGTGCAGGAGAAAGAAAAGTAATAACATAAACAAAGATGAAACTACAACCAACAAAACTACCAAGCAAGAAATACATACTACATGCCCAGACCATAGGTAATTGGCAAGTTACAGAGATTATTCCAATAGCTGTCCTATCCTGGAAAGTCTAAATCTTGTACCTAACATGCCCTAGCTAAGATATGGGAGGATAGTAACTGTAACTATCTAATTTTCAACCATCTAAAGACCTGAGAAGGAAAATAATATTACCCAAGTAAGCAAGAAGTATAAGCAAGCGACCTCCAAAAGATGAAAGAAATGACAGAAACAGCTGACTGCTTGGACAGTCATACAATTTTTCTCTGTAACATTGGGGCAGCCAGCTTTGGCTATAGGTCTATAATATCTGACAAACCATTTTCAGAAGCAGGAAAATTTGGAAGACTGCCTGTCCTACCCTGACTTGGAAAGGTTCAGCAGTCATTTTTCCTTGTATCCTGCTCATCCTGATTGGACAGCATACTTATGGTCAGAAGTCAAGGCAAGGACAATTCTTTGCCCAATAGGCTAATTTTGCCAAGAGAAAACAAGCTCTATATGGAGTATTTTCATATACCTATCATTCTCTCAAGAGTAGATTGATGTTATCAGGAGCAGCCATGTCTCACATCTACAGAATTCTAAGTTATTAAAACATTTTCTGCCATATTCTGTAGGTCTTTGATGTGTTTGAAGATTACCTATCTATACAGAATATATCTTTGTGCATCTAGAAAGCCTAACTAACAATATAAGTATGATAGATGTGGGTGACTATTAACCTGTAATTCTTAATAATCTATATAGCTTAAAGACTAAAGCTTCACATTATAAAGATAAACAATCTATAAACAGATACACAATATAAGGACAATGATTTCGAAACTCTGACAATACATAAAAATATCTTAATCGGAGGTAGAAAAGTATAGTACAATATGACAAAAAATCCTTAATTTGCATCAATATATAAAATATCCTAAACAGAAGTAGAAACATATATGCAACATAACAAATATAATTTTAAATTTGTAACAATATACAGTTTATCTTAAACAGGAATAGGAAAATAATTTTACATTTGTAGCAATACACAAGAATGCATACCATTACAAATTATCTATAACTGATAGTTGCTATTTAATTTACAAGTAGACACAATAGTTTACCTTATGTCCTATCCTATCTATCGCTCTTTTTTCTATTTTAAATGAGATTCTCCGCTCTAATTTTTATTGTTTCACACCTAGTCCTATAACAACTTATAACCAATTCTTACATATGACAAGCATCCATAATCCTGCAAAAAAAAACAAAAAAGCATCCATCCCACCTATTGGAAGAGGGGACGTCATATTCTTAGAATTATTTCCTGCTATCTAGGGTGTGACAATATCTCTAGGGGTTATACCAATGTTTTATGGGGATTAAAAAAATAACTGTGACAACTTCAAAGAGCTGTTTTGAAGAGTAAATGAACCTGTGCATGCAAAGTTCTTAGCTCAATGACTGGGTGGTAAGTAATCAATAAATTTTACTTGATAATAACGCTTGTTTGTCTTTCACAGAGTGCTGAGTTGCACCTCCCTGAGGCAGCATAAACTAAATGATACTCCAAGTTCCCTCCCAGACTTTCAGTTCTAAGAATCTCTGGGACCATTGGGCCTACCATAGACACTCCCTGTGTGACCAGCTAACTGGCAACTCACCCCTGGTTCATGTGGATGAGGACCTGATGATGGCCACGCCCAGGGTGACCTTGAGATCCATAACCTGTGGCATCTGCTGCTTACTTACCTGTATCTGTCTTTTTGTTTTCAAGGTCAATTTCTTCATATTCCTCAAAATTCTCAAGCTTCTTATTTCTAAGCTCAAAGCCCATCAGATGTGCTTCAGAGACTACAAATACAGGTGAGTGGCCCAAGGCCAGTGCTTGGCAACCCAAGGTGATCTTGACTCTCGCTGTTGGTGTCACCCATGTGATGGGAAGGGAGCAACAATGTATTCAATACTATTCTCATCCCTGTGACCAAACACTGGACCAGAAGCAGTTCATTGGAGGAAAGACTAGTTTTGGCTCACAGATTGAGAAAGTACAGTCCATCATGGCTGGGAAAGTCTGGCAGTGGGAGCAGCTCACATCCATGGTGGTAACGGCTTGTAGCTCATCTTCCTCACTTCTCAGCAGATCAGGAAGCAGAACATTAGGCCAGAAATGAGGCTGGGATATAACCTTCAATTACTGATTTCTTCATCCCTATGTCTGCCAGGTAGGCCCCATGTCTGAAAGGTTCTACAAGCTTCTAAAAGAGAAAGCTGGGGCTTAATTATTTCAACAGGTGAACTCATGGAAGACATTTTACATCCAAAGCATAACACACAGCTGGTATTGGTGTATTTGTTACCTAAGGCGAGGGGCTACACCTGAGCCCTTCGGAAAAGGTGTTGGGGTGCAGGTGGGGCTTTTGCCAATGATTAAGCCCTTCTAGCCTCATGACAATGATTTAAGTGGTGAGCAGTCACAGACACATTAATCCCTCTTTCAGGAGACCTTAAAAATGAATGGCTGTCTCAGTTAATTTTGTGTTCCTGTGGTAAATCACCATGACCAAGGCAACTTTTGGAAGAAAGGGTTTATTGGAACTTGCAGTTTCAGAGGAATAAAGTTCATGATCATTATGGCAGGAAGCCAGCAGACGTGGCATGGTAGCAGTAGCTTTTTCTACAAGCTTGAGGCAGAAAGAAAGACACTGGGAATGGCACGGGCTTTGGAAACCTAAAAGCCCACCCCTAGTGACACACCTCTTCCACAAAGGCCACACCTCCTACAACAAGGCCACACCTCCTTATCCCTTCCAAGCATTCCTCCAGCAGGAGATCAAGATTCAAGCAGATGATCCTATGGGGCCATTCTCATGCAAACCATCACTGTGGTTTATGGAGTTAGGAATCCTTGTATGAAGGGCAGTTTTTGCTGCCTTCCTTGTGGGAGGATTTGAAGCAAAAAATGTTTAGAGTTCACAGAAATGCATTTATTACACGGTTCCTTTTTTGTGTGACTTACCTTGGTGGGATCTCACGTTTAGTTCTCTGCAGTGACAACAGTCCCTATATAATAAACCAGATGATAGGCTTTTATTGAACACTGCACTTCTGTTAAAATGAATGAATGGCAGGCAGGGCCCTCTCCCTCTGTTTCTAGTTATTCTTCCAAGGTAACAGGTAAATTTTACCAGGGCTGGAAGGGAAAGTGTGTTTTAACCAAAAGGAAAGCTCCAAGTCAGGGATTTCAGTCCACACCGCACTCCACATGCTGAGGGTGTGATTGGAGACAGCTCCAGGGGCTCACTATTTCTAAGATAGACTTTGGTGATAAAAAGGTAGATCCCCTCCCGCCATGGACAGGCAAATATTCTTTGAGTGCTTCTGGGCTGCTTAGATGAAAGGGGAGTATGACGTGAGCTCCACTATGCTTAGGAGCATGTGTGCTACTTTAAGGATGACATGGGACAGACAGGAAGGAAGGGCTGGCCACACATCCCAGCTCCCTCACTAACCCCAAGTAAGCTAAACCCCTGTGGTCTGTTTTCTGGTGTCTAAAATAGGAGCGTCATGGCAGACCCATCTCCTATAAATTGTAACAGCTGAAGGGCATTGTTTATGGGCAGCCAGTTTAATCAGATATGAAGGGCAGTATTTGCTCTAGACCCAGACCCTGAGCCATTGTCTCAAGACTCTTATTCTAACAGATCTAGAAGAGTAAGCCCACCCAGTCCAGGAAAGAGAATATATACACTGTAATCGCTCCTTAGGGCCTTCATTCAAACATTTGGCAGAAAACCTTACCCCTGGGGAACTGACCTGGTCTTGGCCCCAGGGAGTCATGCTATCTCTCCTGGCGCCTCTGGTCCAGACTCCAAGTGGCCAGGCATCCTCTTTGGCCCATTTCCCAAGGTTCAGCCTCCTCACACCACTGTTCTCAGGGTGGAACTTCAAGAACAGGGGGGCAGAGCTGCCAGAGTCCACTCAAGGAGTGACTCCCCATGACATGCAAGTGCTCTGACCACCAGGGTACCTCCAGAAACAACAGAGGCAAAGACATGTAGGAGAAAGAAGTAGAGAAAGGTGAGTTCTGTCCTAGCTAGGGGTCCTGTAACTGGGATAACACACCATGACCAAAGCAACATGGGGAGAAATGGTTTATCTCATCTTGTAGCTGTCGCTCATTATCTGGGAAAGTCAGGGCAGAGGGCAGAAACTCAAGGCAGGACTCAGGAGGCAGGAACTGATGCAGAGGCCATGGAAGAGAGCTTCTCACTGCCTGGTTCCTCATGGCTTGCTCAGCTTGCTCTATTGTAGCACCCAGAACCACCAGCTTCAGAGTAGCTCCACCCACAATGAGCTGGCTCCTCCCACATCAATCATCAATCAAAAAGGATGCCTGCCCATGAGCCAATCTGGTCGGGTGTATGCTCAGTTGAGATTCCTTCTTTCCAGATGATCCTGACTTATGGCAAGTTGTCTTAAAACTAGCCAGCATACATCCCATGGTCCCATGAGACTGACACCTATGGCTTTGCACCCATGGCAAAGTCCACTACGTTTCCCGGGATATATCCCCATGCTCTAGGCCCTCAGTGACTCCTAACAGCTGCCCAGTCTAGCTGCTATGAGCATCTGCTGAGAGCTGGCTCTAAACACAGCCTTGTGGGCCCCACCCCTGGGTGGTTTGCTCAGAACATGTGGGATAGTCTTACCATGTGGACTTCTTAGAGACTCCCCCCAGAGATTCTGATAGACAGCCAGGGAAGAGGACCACTGATCCGATGTACTAGTGACTAGCACATGGAGCTTCCTTCCAGGACCATGGTGAATGTGTTTCTATGCAGCTTGCTGAGTGGCACTGATCTGGGGAAGGGTAAATTAAGACACCGGGGGAAACCACATGGCTGGGCAATGATCAAAGATGAATGTTTTTGAGGGAGATAGAATAACTTTGGCTGACATGTGCAATCTGTCTGGAATCTGCCTTTTCCTCTTCCCACCTTTGAGAAAAATGCTTGAGAAAAACCTTGGTGTGGGTCTGCCCAAAGGTAGAGGCCCTGGGGGAGAGGTCTCTCTTTGGGGAGTCAGCTACTAGACTGTTGTGTATTTTTGAAGTCTGTGGAAGGTGGAGATGAAGGGAGGGTGTTCCTCTATAAGTCCTCAAGTGCTTCATAAGGTTTTCTGATCTTGAAAAAGACCCACAAATACAGAGATTGCCATAGTAGTGTTTGGTGAGCACAGTGTCAGGGCACAGCAGAGGTATCAACAGGTACCCAAGAATCCCCTCCCAGCCCCTACTCTCAGCTACTCTTTGGGAGGGGGTTCATTTCTCCAGTTAGCTTCCACAGAGCCAATGGGATAAGATCTGAAAATGTCCTCCTTCGGTGCTTTTATCTGCCATTTTGGTTGGCCATGTCTTTTCTGCTCACTCACCACTTTCCTATGGAGAGCATAACCCAGTTGGTTGGCATGATCCTACTCGTTTGCTGACTGTGGGACTTGTCTCTGAAGATACAGACATGCTCTCTCACTATGTCCTCTGAGCTGGAGAGCCCTGTAGGATTTGTGAGCTTCTTTGGCCATTTTGCTCTTGGTAAGCCATGGTAGCTGTCACATCAGCGGGTATCGCTGTGCCCGTCCTCTTACACTGCCCTCTTCCATGCCCCCTAAATGTTAATTTTTCTATGAAAGCCCCCAGAGAGAGGGCCATGGTGCCAGTGTATGTCTCTAAAGTCTAGTAGATTTGAGGCTGTCTTCAGCCTTCTGAGATTTTGAGAACCTTAGAATGTAGTGCCCGAGCATCGTCCTCTTTCCAGGAGTCTGTATTAGCAAGGTTTAAATTAAACACATGTAGATCTCACCCATGAGGCATATTTCTAGAAGCCAGAGATCCCTCTGTCTTCTTAGCTTTCCCCATGGGCCTCCACCCTCAGGTAAAGGAAACAATATTTGGCTCTACTATCTGACTTGAGGGTAAACTGCAGCAAGGGTGAAGGGTGTGCAGATCCTCACAGGCTCACAGACTCTGAGCCCCTTCCCCCATCACCATTCTCTGTGGTCTCCAGTAGGGAGACAGCTTTCTTTCCTGTTATTAATGCTTTTGCTCTCTGTGTGATGTGTGCAGCCCGAGCTCACAATAAATTTATAGGGGAAAATCATTTCTTCGCATAGCTCACCCCATTCTCTTTTCTGAAAGGAGTGTTTGATGGTCAGCATGAGAGAGGGAGGGTTTAAAGCAGACTTATAGAGACCTCGGCTTAGATTGAAAAATTGTATGGATTAGATGATTAACAGGAAACAGAGGCATACAGATTTAGAAGTTTTGTGCATCATGGGAGCTTTCGCAAGGCCATGAAGGCACAAAGAAGTGATCAAACTTGTTATTTTAATGCTAGGTTTTTTAATGCTTGTTATTTTAATGTAAGGTACAGACAGTCCTGGAGAGATATTACTGGACAAATGGGGCGTGGTCTGGTAGTAATAGACTGGGGTGTAGCAAGACCCGTGAGTTCACATGCTTCTCTGTGGCCTGACATCTTCACTAATAAGGCTACTTCTTTCCTGTGGGAATGGGGCAGGCACCTCTCCAAGGAGGGTCTCAGGGCATGCTTCAGGAAGAGCTCAGAAAATCCTTCCTAGGTTACATGCACTGCTACAGGAGAATGAAGGCAAAGATACAATGATCTTTCATTTCGGCAGTGTTTCCAATCCCTTCAGCTTTTCCCACTCTGAGCCCCATCAGCAACAGACCAGTGACGCCATGAGCAGAAGCTAAATTGACAAGAATTGTTGGAGCTATAGCACCTGCCCTGCCAGGGTCTTCAGCGTAACTTAAGAGTGCGTGGTTGAAGATTTGGCCTCCAGCTTGTGGCACTATTGGGGACAGGGTGTAGAATGTTTAGGAGGTGGAGCCTAGTAGAAGGAAATTGCTCTCTGGAAGGGGTAATAGGAGGCTGGTCTCTTTTGCTTTCTCTTTGCCTGCTGGTCAAAGCGTGCAACTTTGTGGGTCATGTCCTTCCCCCATGTTGTGGTGTCTCCACACAGTCCCCCCACAAAAAGTGGTCAAGTGAGCATGGTGTAAGCCTCTGAAAGTGTGACCCCAAAACAAGTCTCTCCTCTCTCACAAATGGCTGTCAGAGTGTCAGAGCAATGAAACGCAGGCTAAACCAGATATTTATAGGCAGGTTTTTTTCTTTCTTTCTTTCTTTCTTTCTTTCTTTCTTTCTTTCTTTCTTTCTCTCTCTCTCTCTCTCTCTCTCTCTCTCTCTCTCTCTCTCTTTCT
>NC_022014.1:31068487-31160456 GCF_000317375.1 Microtus ochrogaster
CTCTCTCTCTCTCTCTCTCTCTCTCTCTCTCTCTCTCTCTCTTTCTCTCTCTCTCTCTCTTTCTTTCTTTTTCTTTCTTTTTTAATGATGGCAGCTGAGCATGGTGGCACAGGCCTGTCATCCTAGCTCCTGGGAGGCTGAGGCAGAAGGACTGTAAGTTCAAGGCTAGCATGAGCTGTAGAGTGAGTTCCAGTCTAGCCTGGATGACTTCGTGAGACCCTTTATCAAAAATTTAAGTAAAAAAAGGGGTCTGGGGATTGTTTAATCAGGAAAGTGCTTACTGCACAAGCGTGAGAACCTAGATGTGAATTCCCAGCCCCTGTGTGAAAATCCAGGGAGGTAGAGACAATAAAATCTTTAAAGGTCACTGGCCAGCCTATCCAGCTGAATTGATGAGTTCCAGACTCAGTGAGAGACAATATCTCAACAAAGAAGGTAAAAAGCAATTGAGGAAAACACCAGACACAGACAGACAGACAGACAGACACACACACATACATACACAAACATACAGCATTGTCTATCTAATTCTTATGAGGACCCTACCCAGTCAATACTACTGTAATTATACTATTATATTATATATTATATTATACTATTATATTTTTATATTATTTGTGTAATCGTCTTTCTACAAATGAGGAGACTAATGGACAAAGAGGTTGAGGAATTTGCCCAAGGCCTCACCGAGTGGTTGGTGACATGGCTATTTGAACCCTGCCCCGTGTGCTGTCCCTGAGTCCTACTGCCTTTGGTCTGAGCTCCCCACTCCTTCCATACCCACTTATGTTCCCAGAGAAGATGAGCTAATACATATTTGTTGAACACTTACATGACTGCAACAAACTGTACCATTTAAATAAACAAGTGGCTATGGATGAAAAAGAAGCATACACACAGTCCGTAAGAGTAAACGTCTGTGACTATTTATGGCTTTCGTCTGGGCTGGGACACAAATTGTCCTTTTGTCTAAGGAGACGTTAGAAAGGCATGAACAGTGGGAGTAACACCCTGTGTCTATCCAGAGGACTGGCAGTGACAAAAGTGGCCCCATATGCCATTAGATAAGTGATGTTTGCCTGGATCCTGGCTGTGGACAGGATGGAAGTGGAAAACAGGTAAAATCTAACAACGTCTAGAATTTATCCCTGGTCTGGTTCCAAGGCTGGCTTCCTGGTGTTGATGATAGACTAAGGTCGCATCATCTGTGAACACTAGGGAAATGGAGGGAAGGGGTTGTGGAAGCCCTCTGTGTTTTCTTTGATGCCCTTCTGTAGAAGTAAAGTCATTCCAGAGTTAAAATGCACTTTAAAAATCCATAATTGGGCCAGAGAGATGGCTCAGTGTTTAAGAACACATTATTACACTCTCAGAGGACCTGAGTTTGGTTACTAGAACCAATGTCGTATGGCTTGCATCTACCTGTAAGTGGACGATCAGATGCTTCCCGCATCCATAGGCACCTGTACTCATGTGCAAAAACTCAGAATTGCCACAATATGGCCCAAGCAGCAATTGCTGATGAGACATGGGTCTGCACGTAAGTATGTTAATGTGTGTTATTAATCCAGATAACACAGAGTAAAGAGTCACACGTTCAGACTCTTGCCAGTGCAGAGCAAGTGACGTGAAGAGTACAGACCGGGAGGAGGCGGGGGGGGGGGGGACTGCAGGCTCCCTCTAAACTTTAGAGTCGACAGGGAGAATCACCAGCTATAGTCAATTGCCAAGCAGGAGTTTGGGGCCTGTGTCAGCAGATTGCTCCAGTTTTTAAAAGACTAAAATTTGAGCATCCTCGTTTACATCTCTTTACTAAAGATGGCTCCTAGAGTAAAAATAACTCTATGACCTAAGCCAAGGAGTATTCAGGTCAGCTCTCAATCTTTGCTCTTTGTTTGGCAATCTTTGAGCCGAAGGGGTCTAAAAACTTTCCAGGACGTTCAAATCAACAAAATAACCCTAAGGCCCAGGGCATGTAGCTTGGTGACAGAGTCATGTGCTCAGCACACGTGAAACCCTGGTCTCAATCCTCAGCAACCAAAAAAAGGAAAAGAAAAAAATTCTCCCTGGAAATATTCTTTCCTAAGTGACTCCCATGTGGGTGGGTGTGGGGGCAGAAGTACATCTGAGCTCCCTTTGGGAAAAGCAGAACCCAGGGTCTGTCATTCACTTCCCCAGTCGCTGGTTCCCCTGACTGTCAAGGCTCTGGGGACATCTGACCCACAGGAGCAGATGGAGTTCCTCCTGTGTGACGGCTCTAAGGAAAAGGGTTTTGCTGCATGGATACCCATGCACTTGAATGCATCTTATAGTCTCATAGATGCAGAAGAGAGTTCAATCTTTTGGAAAAATGGCATATGGACTGCTGACCATAGTGTGTGTGTGTGTGTGTGTGTGTGTGTGTGTGTGTGTGTGTGTGTGTGTGTGTGTGTGAGGGTGGGCTTCCTCCTATCCTGCTCTGACTCTATAAGCACTTGGGTGAAAACCACATTACAATTAAGTTGTTTTTTCCAGTGTGGATTAGACACCAGTTTCGTTTTTCTCCTTTGCTAATGAGTCACCTTTGCTAATTCGGTTAGCTTCAAATCACGAAACAGATCAGTGGTGAAGCGAGGTTGTTCCGAGGCTCCTCTACTTCTCAGAGTCCCCTGTGGCGTTCTATAAGACATCACACTCTCAGGGAACAGTCTTCAGAAGTTTGGCCTCAGGGTGTCCACACTGGGACCCAGAAAGATGTTCTTTGATGGACATGGAGATCTCTTCCATAACCCACCTGAGGCACTGATATCCTTTAAGTGTTTGTACATCTTCCGTACACTTTTTGTAAAATTTATTTTTGTTTAGGTATGATGTATATACATCTACATCTAGGTGGGTGCATGTCAGGTGTGTGCAGGTGCCCATGGAAGCCAGAGGAAGGCATCAGCTTCCTTGGAGCTGGAGTTTCAGGTGGTTTTGAGCTACCTGATGTGGATGCAGGCAATAGAGCTGGAGTCCCAGGGAAGAAGAGGAAGCATTCTCAACCGCTTGTCTATCTTTTTACTCCTCCCAGATGCTTTAAACCATCTCTGGATTATGTCATGTACACAAAACAGTGTAAATGCTGTGTAAATAGTTGCAATGTCTAGAGATAAATAATAAGGAAACAGATCTGGGCGTGCTCCATAGAGACACAGTTGAAGAGATGGTGCCAATCAATCTACAGTTGGTTGGATCCTCCAGAGCAGAACCTACACATGCGGAGGACCCGCTGTATATATCTTAAAGGTTTTGGAATAACCAGCAGTGCTTGGGATTCACCAGTTTGGAGCACTGGGGCTCCAGCTGTGCACTTTGCTCTTGGGTGGTACAAAGGAATGTTTGTCTTTTTTGTGTGTAGTCTGTAAACAGCCGCCGGCCTCCACACCGTGTACTTTATGAGGAAGATCAGTTTTCCGCTTCCTGCAGCGCTCACTCTCACAGGATTGAGGGGCACCTAAGGGCAATGGTAAAGCCCAGTTAGGAATATGAATCCTGGTGTGCAGGGACAAGAACAGCCCCTTGGTGTCTATGTGGCCCTGGGCAGCTTATTTTCTTTTCCATCTGAGGTTGACATTGGAAGTCGCCTACTAGGAAAACGTGGGTGGCAGCTTCTAGCACGAAAGTGGATTATCCATCAGACACATCAGTATCTGTAGCCATGATATCCTGTGGGGGATGATTTCTTTATTGACTCTGTAAATGCTCCCTGAGTATCTGCTCTGTGCAGGGCTACAAGAGTGAGGGAGGTCACAAAGGTCAAACCAGTTGTTAAAGAGTGGGAGATTTACACTACAGATGTGCACAGCAGGGCGGTAAATGTTGTTGCCTAGTCCCAGCGAGACCCTTACAACAGCTTCTTTGGTGTCATTTGCAGATTGGCAAAGTCCACGCTGCTCCTCATTCCTTTACTGGGGGTTCATGAGGTCCTCTTCTCTTTCATCACCGATGACCAACTCGAAGGATTTTCAAAACTGATTCGACTCTTCATCCAGCTGACACTGAGCTCCTTCCATGTAAGTAACCTGACAGATGCTTCGGCTCAGAGAAGAAAAGTCTGCAGGGTCCAAACAGCATTGAGGACAGCTGTGGACCAGAGCAGTTCCCTAGCGTCAGCAGGCTTTACTGGTGAGGAGCTGTGATGTTAGAAGGGTGGACTGATGGGGAAGTGCTGCCTGGGTCCTGCCAGCACAATTCAGTGACTCCAAAGGGATAATCAGCCTTGTTCTTGGACTGTGACTCATGATTGTATTAACTGTGTCAACATGAAGCCGCTTATTAAGGGTCTATTTATTGCTGTGTTATCTGAGGAACACTGTACAAATCGAACCTTTTCCATGCATCCTGTGGTATGTATGCACACAGCACACCATACCGCTGGGGCAGGGAGTAAAGAGTCCAGATCAGGAGTCTTTTAATCTGGACAGATGTGTGTGCACCAAAACTAGAAACAGTTCAGCTCTGGTTACCTGGATGTAATGGTTAACCACTAACTACCTATGAACTGACAGCTTAGCGTGGCCCTCAATTTTATTCTTTCATGACTTTGGAACTCAGGCGTCCAGATTGGACATGGGATGGGATGGCTAAGCTCTGGCCTGGTGAAGCCTGCTGGGCTCCCCCTGGCTTCTTTACCCATCTACAAACAGCCTGAGCTGGGGCTGGCTTCATTTAGGTTGAATTTCTGGGACCTCATTTTTTACTGTCAACTTATGTTCCTTCCTTCAATTTGGTCTGAGGGTCTTGTGCTTTCCTCGTGCTCGCTCCTTGTGGTTCCTCCACAGGTGACTGGCTTTTATGTGGCAGCTCAAGTCTCCTAAGAGCATCGGGAATGGGGGCCTCTGGGCATTTTAAGTGCGTAAGCTTGGAGCTGACATCTTGATGATTCCACTGCATTCTGTGGTTTAAAGCAAGCCACTGGCCTGGCCTAGAATGAAGGAGGGTGAGATTGAAAATGGGCAGGGTGCAGAGATGCATGGCTCAGGAGCAAAGGCTACTAAGACAACAGACCTTGGGTAACAGTATAGGCATAGCCAAATGAAAAAAGAGGTTGTGAATTTGAAAGAGAGTGAGGAGGGGTATATAGGAGGGTTTGAAGAGAGGAAAAGGAAGGGAGAAATGATGTAATTATATCATTATCCCCACACACAAAGAGAGAACAACAACAAAAACCTGTAGTGTAAAGTAAGCTGCCACCCTGGCCTACAGTGAAGGGGAGGCACTGAACTGGACTTCCTTCCCACCCTTCCCCTGCTCCGCATGCTCTCAATTTCCTTGGGAGATCTCGTCTTTTTCTCCTTCCTAGGTGGATCCATGTATGTCTTCTTTGTTGTCTAGGTTCTCTCGGGTTGTGGACTTTAGGCTGGTTATTTTTTGTTTTATGTCTTTTGTTTTGTGACTGAGTACATATTATATTTGTCTTTCTGGATCTGGGTTACCTCACTTGGTTTGTTTTTTTCTAATTCTGTCCATTTGCCTGCAAATTTCAAGATATCATTATGTTTTACCACTGAGTAGCACTCCATTTTGTAAATGGACCACATTTTCTTTATCCATTCTTCCGTTGAGGGGCATCTAGGTTATTTCCAGGTTCTGACTATTAAGAATAAAGCTGCTATGAACACAGTTGAGCAAATGCTCTTGTGGTATGATTGAGCATCCTTTGGGTATATACCCAAAAGTGGTATTGCTGGGTCTTGAGGTAGATTGATTACTAATTTTCTGAGAAATCACCATACTGAAATTCAAAGCAGCTGTACAAGTTTGCATTCCAACCAACAATCGGGGAGTCTATTTAATTTGCTTATCTGGTCTTGATTTAGTTTTGATATATGACACTTATCCAGAAAATTGTCCATTTCCTTTAAGTTTTCCAATTTTGTGGAGTACAGGTTTTTGAAATATGATCTGATATTCTGGATTTCCTCCATATCTGTTGTTGTGTCTCACACCCTCCCCTTTCATTTCTGATTTTGTTAATTTGAACATTCTCTCTCTGCCTTTTGGTTAGTTTAGATAATGGTTTGTCTATTTTGTTGATTTTCTTGAAGAACCAACTCTTTGTCTCATTGATTCTTTGTATTGTTTTTTTTTTGTTTCTATTTTGTTCATTTCAGCTCTCAGTTTGAGAATTTCCCACCATCTACTCCTCCTGGGTGAGTTTTCATCTTTTTGTCCTAGGGTTTGCAGGTGTTCCATCAATTTTCTAGTGTGGCATTTTTCCAGATTCTTTATGTAGGCATTTAGTGCTGTGAGCTTTCTTCTTAGTACTGCTTTCATGTCCCATACATTTGGGTATGTCGTGCAGTCATTATCATTGAATTTTAGGAAGTCTTTAATTTCTTTACTTCTTCCTTGACCCAGTGGTAATTCAGTTGAGCATTGCTCAGTTTCCATGAGATTGTGGGCTTTCTGCAATAAGTATTGTTGTTGAATTTTAACTTTAAGCCATCATGGTCTGATAAGACACAGGGGATTATATCAGTTTTTTTTGTATTTGTTGATATTTCTTTGTTACCAAGTATGCTGTTGATTTTGGAGAAGGATCCATGAGGTGCTGAGAAGAAGCTGTATTCTATTAGGTGAAATGTTCCATAGATGTCCGTTAAGCCCATTTGAGTAATAACATCTCTTAGTTCCCTTATTTCTCTGTTAAGTTTCTGTCTGGCAGACCTGCTCAGTGGTAACAATGGGGTGTTGATGTCTCTCATTATTAGTGTGTGTGGTATTATGTGTGATTTAAATTTTAGTAATGTTTCTTTTACAAATGAGAGTGCCCTTGTATTTGGGGCATAGATGTTCAGAATTGAGACTTCATCTCAATGGATTTTTCCTGTGATGAATATGAAATGACCTTCTTCATTTCTTTTGTTTAATTTTAGTTTTAAGTCTATTTTGTTAGACATTAGGATAGCTACACTAGCTTGTTTCTTAGGTCCATTTGATTGGAAAATCTATTTCCAACCCTTTACTCTGAGGTAATGTCTGTCTTTGTAGTTGAGGTGTGTTTCTTGTATGCAGTAGAAGGATGGATTCTGTTTTCATATCCAATTTGTTAGCCTGTGTCTTTTTATAGGTGAATTGAGTCCATTGATATTAAGGGATACTAATGATCAGTGATTGCTAGTTCCTGTTATTTTTGGTTTTGTTGTTGTTGTTGTGTGTGTGTTTTCCTTCTTTGAGACTTGCTGGTGTGGGCTTATCTATTGCCTTTGTTTTTGTGAGTGTAGCTAACTTCCTAGGAATGGAGTTTTCCTTCTAGTACTTTCTGTAGAACTGGATTTGTCGATAGGTATTGATTAAATCTGGTTTTGTCATGGAGTGTCTTGTTTTCTCTGGTGGTCAGATGACTTCTGGAGGCCACTGCTGTCACTCCAGCTTCTTTTCCTGGCAGCCTGACCCACCATTCACACTGCTGCTCACGCTTCTCCTCCCTGAGGGATAGTTAGTTTCAGAGGTTCAGTCCATTAACTTTATGGTTGGGAGCATGAGAACATGAAGGAATGCACTGGTGCAGTTGCTGAGAGCTGTATTCTGGTCTTGAACTGTTCTGAATATAGAACTCAGAGGAAACTATGACAGAGGCACTCGGATTGTTGGATCATCTGGGCCATCTGCTCCTATCAGAGATTTTTTACAGGATCTTCCTCGATCAAACCTGATCTTTCTTAGCACAGAATGAACCCACAGCCTCTCATTTCCTTTCCCAGTAGGTCATTCTCATCTTGCTTCCTCTGCATCTGGCTGGAGACTCTCTACTTGGTCTTAATAATAAAAACCCAGAGTCAGATATCGAGGGTGAAAGCTGAAAGATCAGAGAAACAGAGCAGCCAACCACTAGAGAATTCTTACCTCTACAGACTGTCAGACCAATTAGGACTGACCTCCTGTCTCTCCTGCCTTATATTCCTCTCCACCCAGATATATCACTTCCTATCTCTACCTCCCAATTGCTGGGATCAAAGGGTGAGCTCTGTCTCTCTTTTAGCCTGGCTAAATCTCACATAGCCTAGTGTGGCCTTGAACTCCTGATCTTCCTACCTCCTCCTTCCAAGTGCCAGAATTAAAGGTGCATGCCACCCCTGCCTGGCCTCTATGGTTAACTAATTGCTAACTCTGCACTGTGATCTCCAGGTAAGCTTTATTTGTTAGAGTACAAACAAGATATCAGACCCATTGGCAACAAACTTTTTTCCCCATCATTGAGGCATGATTAATTATTTCAATCTTTTGGGGGATTTCAAAAGCTAAGAGTTTGTAATTTAACTTCCCTATGTTGCTTGGCTGTACGCCTCTGTAAAAGGTAATCTCAAAAGAGAAAAACAAAGCCAAAACAAATCCTTCAGCTGTTTGGTTGGTAGTATTTAGGGGCCTTTTGGCATATTGGTTAACGTAAACCCCAAATCTCCTGATATCGCACCTCTAAGGCAAATTAAGGTTCAGGCGGTTATGCGGAGATCAGGGAACCAAATTTTGAAGGAGGAAACTTCACTTGCCAGACTCCTTAGACCCAGAGGCTGCTCCGGCCATTTGTGTAATGAGCCGCTTCTGGATTAAAGCAGTCATCAGTATTATTGTTGATGATTCTGTGGGCTGGGCTGTCCTCCATAGACGTGATCTTTTGGATGCACATAATTTTGGCTGGACCTGCAAACTTCTGAAGGCTTGATCAGGCTGGAACATCCTGTCAACATGTAGCTCGTTCACATGGCTACACATCTGTGGGCCTGGAGCTCACTAGGACCACTGATCAGTGAGCTTCATTGTTTCTCCGTGTGTCTTGGGCATCTCATGACACAACAGCTGGATTCTTGGAGTACCCCAAGAGCAAATGTGCTAAAGGGAGCAGAAGGGGATCTCCACACTTTGACGGCAGAGGTTTGGATGTAAGTAGATGGATGCTTTTACCACAGTATGCTGGTAAACAGTCATAGGGTCCTCTCAGACTGTAAAGGAGGGAAAATGGAATTCAGGTTTTGATGTGAGGAACAGCCTGAGCCTGTATAGTGAGGAGAAATGCTGGGGCCTTCTTTGGAAAGGAGCTGCCAGTGGCTCCTGATCCAGCCACTAGCGAAAGCTCTGCTCACCTGCTCGTGCTACTGAGAAACGCGAGGATTCATAGTGAGGATTCACAGTGGCTCGTGTTCTAAAGCAGGATGGAGACAGAAAGCGTTTGGCTGTAGACAGAGGCTCCCCTCTGTTCAGTGCACCCGATACTGCTCCCCTCCACCTCACCAAGCAGAGATGAGGATGGGATGGGCAGACAAGGAAAGGCACGTCTGACGTGGCCCATCTTAGTGACTTTACAGAAGAAATCCGGCAGAGCAGGCGTTTGTCCCACAGCTTTCTCTCCTAGCTGCCTTGGAGGCCCCGCCACTCCTCAAGCCTTTACCGCACAGAGTGCTTCACCAGCCTCCTGCTGTCAAGAAATTGCCGCACGTTGAGGACATGTGACGTGAGAACCATGTGTTCCGTGGGACCTGCTCGCTCACACCTGGAGCAGGAGCCAGACTGCAGGGCGTTCCTAAGCCAGAGAAGGGAATCCTATTTTAGCCTTTGTGCTGAGTTGGGCACACCAAAAGCCGGCTCTTCTTATTCCACATTCTCAGAGGCAATTATGACTTTCCCCTTGACCCCACAGCAAGTTCTGTTTCGATTGCATGTGTGGAAAGGTGGACTGTGCTACCAAGCCCCCACTCAGAAGCATGGCTATGGACTCCACAGGTGCACAAGAAAAGGGAAATGCCACACGTGCAGGCTGAATCTGAGCTGGGAGCCTCCTGGCCTTACTCAGTAAGGGACGTATTGCTAGAGGTGAATAGAAAGGAGATCAGAGACAGCATCCTCCCAGGGTCATATTTCACCAATGTCAAAAGATATAGGAAGTCTGGGCATAGTGGCACATACCCTGTAGTATCAGGATTGGGGATGCTTAGGTAGGAGTTTCGGACCAGCCTGAGCTACAGTGTGAGACCATGTCTTAAATGAATAAATATATCAGATATAGAAAGAGTCAGCTCATCCTTGTGACCCTTCAGTTGGAGATATGCCCTTTCCTTGTAGGGTCTGGCATTTTGAGATTTTTCCTTTAAACCCTCAATGCTCAGGCCCCATACGTACCTGTTCCCATCTGTCAGACACACAGCACAGACTTCACAGATCTCCACAGCAGTTAGGGAAAGTCAAGACATGTATTATAAATAGCTATGAAAAAAATAGAAAGTAAGATGCCAACACAGTTTAGAAGTAGCTTGACACTGTACAAGATAAAAACCCTTCATCCCAAGTGAGAGAAGCCCAACTCATTAATTAATTAATAAGTTAATTAATTATGTAATGCATTTCTATTATGTGCCAGGTATTTTCAGGTGCTGGGGATCTAGCAGTGAATTCTATACGTGGATACCACTCTCACTGTGCTTGATACAGAGAAGGGCTGGCAGTAGCCAATGGCAATAACTCCAGTCCTTAGTACATTGGACAGCCTGCAAAAAACTCCTTGTGGTGATTTTGAGCTGAGATCTGAATTTTAGGAAGCCAAATTTGGTAGATTTGTGGAGAGGGCATCCCAGGAAGCAGAACATGTGAGGGGGCTCGAGGAATAAGTGAGCGGTGGTATACCTGAGTGGTATCCACACCCGTGTTTAGGCCCCAGCCATATTGAATGGCACTGACCCCCGTTGCAATTAGGTTTCGTAAAGAGATTGTATATGACATCAGAGGCTTGGTGATTCCTTGAAAGTGTTGTGACTTCTGCCTGATTCACCCTTTCTGGCAAACTTGGGTGAGCCAAGCACCAATCAGGACAGTGACCTGAGATCCGTTGCCTTCAGGCTAAGTGAATCTGAACAGAAGCAGAGATTCTGAACGCAAACACCTTTGCCTAGGGCACATTCTTCAAGACCCTTCCAACATTAATTGATACATAACCATTATTATGTGAAGAGGGAATCACTGTTTCTATGACTGTGATCATGTTTTACTGTGCAATCAACAACTTCCCAAGGTGTGGACCGATTTTTAAGCTAACAGTATGAGAGCTGAGGAGATGGCTAAAAGTGCTGGCTGCCCTTGCAGACGGCTTGAGTTTGGGTTCCAGCACCCACAGCACATGGCTCAGAACTCCTGTAACTCCAGCTCTAGGGGATCCAACACTCTCTTCTGATCATTGTAGGAACTTGAGCATGTGTTCAAATACACACACACACACAAACACACAAGCACACATGTGCACACACACATACATATAATTTAAAAATCTTTAAAAAAATAATAATTTGAAGGAATAATCTATAACAATATAGATTATTATAACAGTACAGCCAGAGCCACCAGAATAAGCTCACTGGTCACATAAGCTCCAGCAGTTCAAGTCCGTACGTTAAGTGCCTGTTGTGCATATTTGGTGACAGAAACAGTACAGATTTGTTTTCATGTGCCACACCCTTTGGATGAGGGTCTGGCAGTCTTTCACGGGACATTCTGGCTCAGGGTTGTCAAAGTTGCTGGCCTGTAGTGGCTGAGAGAAAATGGGGCATAAGATGAAGTCAGCCGCACAGAGGCCTGAAGCCCAGCTCACTGCACACCTTCCACGCTTAGGGGAGTTTATTTTGTGCTAAGTGAGATGAGAAACGACCAGAGGGAAATAATCTGTCATTTCAAAGGAAATGGCTTGACAAGAGCAAAGGGTGTTTATTAAGGCACAGAAATGAAGATTTCAGGACCAGGCATAACTGGTTGCTGGTCCACAAACTATCCACGAGCAATCTGTCTCCCACCGTCACTGGTCTCTGTTGCTAGATTCATGTCCAGGAAGGCGCTCTCTCCCTGTTATGGGAAGATACCAACAGTATCTCTGAGCTTACACTGTCCATAATAATAATTATTATGTCTGACATGGGGAAGTGAACTCAATCTCCTCTCCTTTCTAGTGGAAAGAGCTCTAATTGACCTCGATTATGTCACAGAGTCTGTTTGGGCCAATTATTATGGTGACGGCCATCCTAAAACACGAGAATCTTATGACTGACAACTATGCCATAACCTTAGAGAATGAGGCAGGGGAAAGAATACAAGTTGGCAGCACTTGAGGAGGCAGATGCAGGCAGATCTCTGTGAGTTCAAGGTTAGCCAGGACTGCATAGTGAGACCCCGTGTCAAAGAAAAAGAGGAGGAGGAAAAAATGAGCTAGTCAGTAACACCATGGAAAGCAGAAATGGGGCTGTGGCCATCCCTGTATTTGTACCATTGAGTGAATGACCCAGGGTCTCAGGAGGTCAATTACCACGGACTTAAGGGCACCCACAAACACCCAGGAGGCGACCTATGTGCATAGTGGGTGTTGGGGTAAGAAGAGACATCCATCAACATGGCTGACACCAGTCTGTATAAGCATCACACTAGTAGAATACTCCTTCCGGGGGATTGTAGAACATCGCTGGTGACTCTCAGACACATCTTCTACCAAATAGGACTTCACACCACATTTTCCTTCTGTTCCAGGGATTTCTGGTGGCCTTGCAGTATGGCTTTGCCAATGGAGAGGTATGTTTCCCACACTGCCATCCCAGCTTCCGGTGGGGTGGGGGCTGTAATTCTATAATCCCTAGGGGTTTCCGTTTGTGAGATTGCACACCTGTCCCTGGTATGTGTTGGTACAAATTTTCATTGTGAGCATCCATTAGAGAGAATAGGAGGCAGCTTAGACTCACTGAGTGGTGTGCAAAGTTCGGAACTCAGCCCCTCGGTCTGTTGGGGACATGGAAGGGTTAAAATGTGATGGATGACACAGGCTTGGATTGCAGGGTCTAAAAAATCCACACCAAAACATTGACTGAGCACTCAGAAGATTTGTGGCTTAGTCATTTGACTTCAATTTTCTCATCTGTTAAATATGAATAACAGCTGGCCCTGTTCTGTGGCGCCCTGGGCATACTCAGCACAAGGTAAACACTGAACATCTGGGAGTGATGCTTCTTTTTATGTTTATTGTGCTCTGTTTCCTGTGTGCTAGTCAGCTGTCTGTTACTGTGACAAACACTCAAGACAATCAACTTACAAGGAAGGAAAGGTTTATTTAGCTCATGGATTCAGAGGTTTTAGTCAATGGTTGTTTACTTGGCCCCCTTACCTTTAGGCCTGTGGTGAGACCATTCATAGTGATAGGACCACATAGTGGAATGAGATGCTCACCTCATGGATGAAGGAGGGAAGGAAGGAGGGAAAGGGAGAGAGGGAGGGAGGGAAGAGGAAGGAGAAAGGGGGAGAGAGAGAGTGTGCTGAGAGAAAGCTCACATTCTAAGCCTCTCCCAGAGCCTTAATTTCCTTCCTTCCTTCCCTTAGGCCTCACATCTTAAGTTTCTACCATCTCCCAATAGGGCCAAGGGCTGGGGAGTAAACCTTCAATGCAGGAGTCTTATCCAAACTATCACACCTGGGGAAAGGCTTAAAGGGGCTAGAAGCAGAGGCCAGGATGCAGACGTTTCCAGCCCCCCTCCATCCTTTCCACTCTCTCTTCCGGTAGAATGTAACCGTCTCGGCAGCAAACCCCACTTCTACTTTGCCTGCTGCTGTTTCCGTGTCTCCACCTGGGAGCCCCTTGTCCATCAGGCACGGTCCACCTGAAAAGCCACTATGCAAAGCCCCCACCCGAACATTGTTACCTCGAACTTCCCGTGGCCCATCAAAAGGCAGAAAGGAAAACAATGGTGGAAGATTTTAAACTGGCTTTCTGTGAGTCCAGAGCCAGGCAGTGCTCCATTCTGTGAAATTAGACATTCCAATAAGCAGGGCAGAAGGAAGTTGTTTTAATGATAGAAAAGGAATAAGGGAAGCAGAAATTAAGAACAAACATGATTGTTTCAAAGTGATTTTTTTTTCTTGGAAGACGGTGTTCTGGTTAGGGTTTCTGTTGCTATGATGAAACACTGTGATCAAAAAGCAAGCTGGGGAGGAAAGGGTTTGTTTGGTTTATACTTCTACAGAAAATCAGGACAGGAACTCAAACAGGGAAGGAACCTGGAGGCAGAAGGTGATGCAGAGGCCATGGAGGGGTGCTACTTACTGACTTGCTCCCCAAGGGTTGCTTGGCCTGCTTTCTTACAGCACCCAGGACCGCCAGCCCAGTGGTGCAGCCACCTACAATGGTCTCTAGGCTCTTCCCCGTCAATCATTAATTAAGAAAATGCCCTACAAGCTGGCTTATAGCCTGATCTTATGGAGTCATTTTCTCAAATTGAAGTTCCAGATGAGTTTAACTTGGGTCAAGTTGATATAAAACTATCCAGCACGGATGCATTTATGTGGAGAAGTACCCAATGAACATGAGATTACTCCAGGTAAACCTTTTTGTAGACGGGTTAAAGCAGAGGGACCTTTGTTACTATACCAGACGAAACTGACCTTTTGGGCAAATTTGGTGGTAATTCTTTTAGTTTATTTTGGTAGAATAGAAACTTAGCATGGGTGGCTCCATTTTGATTTTCAGCACAGGAACTTCGAGCCGGACCATGACCTTCTATAGTGCTCATTACCAGCCTTTACCACATTCTCTAGGGCTTTTTGCCTCATAGCATCTGTGCCTGTGTGTCTTTCTTGTCTTTGTTCTGCTCCACCTGTGAAAGCTAAAGGTAGCCCCGAGGTAGCCCCCAGTAGCCGTGTGACCAATACTTGCCGAATGGACATGTGATCAGGGACACCAAGATAATCACCACACCTTTGTCTCACCCGGCAGGTGAAGGCCGAGCTGCGCAAGTTCTGGGGCCGCTTCTTGCTAGCTCGCCGCCACTGTGGCTGCAGAGCCTGCGTCCTGGGGAAGAACTTCCGGTTCCTGGGGCAGTGTCCCAAGAAGCTGTCAGAGGGAGATAGTGCTGAGATGCTTCGGAAGCTGCAGTCCTCAACCTGCAGCTCACACTTGGCCTCTGAGACCCTGGGGGAGCTGGGGGCTAGGCCTGTGCCGGGTCGTAGAGCTTGGCCCCGGGGAAGCAGCCTGTCTGAAAGCAGTGAGGGGGACTTCACCCTGGCCAACACCATGGAGGAGATTCTGGAAGAGAGTGAAATGTAGGCAGGGTCCATCACCCCAGCTCTGCAGCTGGGGATTCCTGAGAGCCCCGGATGTTGCTGAGCCGGGGATCTTCCTCCTGCCCACTATGCCCGTTCTGATGTGAAGTCTCTCCTGGGTCATCAAGCTCTGTATAAATGAGTGTAATGCCCACAGCTCTTCCTGTTCTGGTCACCCTGCAGGCTCACCTGCCTGGTGTATTTCCCAGAATGTCCACTGGTCTCTGTGGCCTTGCCCTAAACTCAAGTGAATGGAGCCTGCCATGAAGAGAAATTACTGATTAAATAGGGTCCAGCTAGTGTCTCCTTCCCGCTCATGCTACATGGATGGCTGCCTCCTGGGTGTAGGGTACACTGGGACCCCACAAAAAAGTTTAAAGTGTCAAGGCCTGGGATCATGGCTAACACTCTGAGAGAACAAGTCTGAGATGATGACTAAGAATTGGAAGCGTTTGCCAAGCATCTGAGGAAATTCTGGAAGGTTCGCCCTTGGCAAACCCTGGGCAGGATGGATGGAGTAGCTAATTATGCACTCACTGGGGACATACCGCGCTCCTCAGACCCAGTGTGACCCCGTGTTGTCCCCAAAGCCTCTCTCCCCCCCGTTTCTCTTCTCTTCCTCACCTGTCAAACTTCGCCCCCTTTCTCCATCTCAAGTTCCATTGGGGTTAACAGAAGATTGAATGTCACAGTACTGCATGTTAGTGTCTGCCCTTGTTGCTGAGGACAAATACCTGACAAGTAGCGGTTTCAGGGAGGAAGTGCTATACGGGCTCCTGGTTTGAGAGTGTGGTCCATCAAGGTGAGGAAGGCACGGTGGGAAGAGGGGTTCTCATGGAGCTTCAGGATCGTGAGGTAGCTTGTGAGGTGGTTGGCCACTGTCTCGTCAGCATGCTGGTTGCTTTCTGTCAACATGACACAAACCTGGACATCTCCAGGAAGAGGGAGTCTTAACTGAGGACTTCCTCCATCGTATCGTTCCAGAGGCGGATCTATGGGAGCATTTTCTTGATTAATGGCTGATGTGGGAGAGCCCAACCCACTGTTGGCGGTGCTGCCCCTAGGTCCTGGGTTGTATAAGAAAGCAGGGTGAGTGAGCCATGGGGAGCAAGCCAATTAGCTTCACTCCTCCGTAGTTCCTGCCTCTGGACTTCACTTAGTGCAGTGTGCATGTAGAAGTGTAAGCCAAATAAACCCTTCCCTTCCCAACCTGTTTTTGGTCATGATGTTGATCATGGCAAATAAAGCATATTAGGACAGAAACTGGTACCGAGAGAGGGCTACTGCTGTGGCAGACCTGACCATGTTGTTTGGAAGAGGACGGTAGATGTGTCGGGCACTTCAGGCTGGAAAAGCCGCCGAGCCCTCAAAGGGTGATGGGTGGTACTGTGAGAGCCGGACAGTTGGAGTGTTGAGGGAAGCACAGTCGATGAAGGCCTGGCTTCTGAATTTTCAGAAGGAAGCAAAGACTCTTCCAGGGTTGTCTGAGCTGTTTTGAATTGAGCCTGTAGTTTCTGGTCAGCTGAGGCGGAAGAATCCACTTAGTAAGAGACCGGCATCATTGAGGCAAAGTCTTCCAGGAAGTGTTTCTCGGATCAGAAGCTGTGGTCTGGCAGGAAGATGACCAGGCTGTACATCAGGCTGGCAACAAAACTGGGTGAACCAGAAGTCAGGCACCACGAAAGAGGGATGCTAGTGTTCTCGCTCCTCGGCTGTCTTATTCAGCTGCGGGAACAGTGCTTCCTACGTCCCGGCTCTCCCCTCCTCAGCTAAGCCTCTCTGGAGATGTCCTAAGTCACAGTGAAAAGTGTGTGTCCTAGGCGATCCTAAGTCCAGGCAGCTGACCGTGAAGATCCATCATCACGCTGTCCTTCCTTTGGCCTCCGCTGCCGGGAGCCTTCTGAATGTCGTCATTGGTTCTGTCCTCTTCTTCCCGGTTCCTCCTGCCCTTCTGAACTCAGCTTCTACCAGCCCGCTTGTTCTATCCCTCAGGGATAGGAATGCCCTTCTTGGTTCACCATTGATGGATCCCCTGACTGTCAGGCTTCCTGCTGCAGGAGGCTGATCCGCTTCTTTCCTGACTCAAGTCCCGTGGACAAGAAATCTTCATCCCAGACAGGTACCAAAAGGCAGGTGAGCGAAAAGGACTCTGGCTGGGTGTGGACTTGCTGAGGATGCTCAAGAAGTCCTGGTCAGACTTATTGGACCTTCATGCCAGTGGGAAGTCAGCTGCATTCAAACTGACCCACAGAGGAGCCAAGGTCAGGCTCAGTTACAGAAGCCATAAGACAAGAGCTTGCAGGATGACTAAGGGAGGAACTGATTGTAGAAACATTGTGCAGATAGCAAGGAGTGCAAAGTGGGCAAAGTGTGTATTCCATGGTGAGATATGTTGCCTGGGCCGGGTGTGTGTCCATGGTGAGGTATGTTGCCTGGGCCGGGTGTGTGTCCATGGTGAGGTATGTTGCCTGGGCCGGGTGTGTGTCCATGGTGAGATATGTTGCCTGGGTGGGGTATGTGTCCGTGGTGGGATATGTTGCCTGGGTGGGGTATGTGTCCGTGGCAGGGTATGTTGCCTGGTGGGATATGTGTCTATGGTAGGGTATGCTGCCCTAGACAGGAACTTGATACTTCTCAAGCAGGGCTGCAGGGCTCAGCAAATGAAACTCATGATATTCCATTATATGTGATCTTCAGAAGGTATCCATGGATAATCCCCTTATATAAGTTTATCCCATAATAGATTGAAATTCAAGTTTAATTGTGCATCGTGTCTTACCTGGCCACTCTCTTTATTACAAGGAGATGTGAAGACAAGGCCAGGACTAGGTGAGCCACCCAAGGCGGCTGCTTGCCAGGACAAGAGTGAACCACTTAAGGTGGTGAGTTGCCTATGAAAATCACAGTGATAAAATAAATTGTAACTTGATGCAATATTTAAAAACATCAAACCCACTAACTATAGTCCGTAGGGTCACTTGTAAAGATAAAGTTTGTTGGCACCAGGGCAGGGGTGAAAGTGCAGAATAAAGCCCCAGGATGCCATCATAGGTTCTAACCAAGACCTCGCCTACAATGTTGATAATGTGTTCATTTTATCAATAATTTTGGTGTTGATTGGTTGCATTAAAATATTATTTATCTTGACTATGGAGCTTTTTTGGTGTCCCCTTACCTTTTATGTTATCTCCAGCCCTGGTTTGCAAGGCGGGAACAGAAGCAAAGACATTAAGCAAATGCATAACAAGGGTTTTTGGTATCTAGATTTCCAGAATTCATATTCAAATACATATCCTATTTCTTTTCTTTTTCTTTTCTGCAAATGCCCTTCCTTTCCCTGCCATTGGGCAGGCAGCTCCAAGAATGCTGGGGACATCTTCCTTTCCTAGCATGTGCCCAGCCCAGGGCTGATGGAAAAGTGGCTCCAGACACACTGGCTGAGAGAGGGTTAAAGTGCCCCTGGGGAGCATCAGGTGTTGCCTAGAGCAGGCTGTCTGAGATCTTTGCAGGAATATGGAGACCCTTTGTCCTAAATCATCTGTACTGTCTCCTCTCCCCCTCCCTCTGCAAACAGGGCCACTGCTTCCTCTTTGTGCTGCTGATAAATACAAGTTCATTTAAGTTGGTTCTCCTGCTGTCTCTTAGTTGTTTCTCATTGACCTGGAACTCTCCCACCTGCCTGGGAACCTCTTGAACTGTTCCTGAGAAGTGGGGAGGAAAGGTGTGATCCGTTGTTTCAGAGGGGCTGGAAGCAGAGGTCAGCTGTCAAAGGGGGAAGGCCAGTGTCTCCATTTTTCCAAATCAGCCCTTAAATCACCCAGTGTTCTTGTTGCTTTCAGGTCTTGCCTGCTGCTCATAGTCCTTCTGACACTGGGTAACAAAACTGGGCCTTGTACATGTCAAGCAAATTCTGTACCTCTGGGCTCCACTCCCAAATTGTGCCACCCCTCCCCCCAATTAAAAAAATTTTTTTTTGAAACAGAGTCTTGCTATGAAGCCAAGACTGGCCTAAAAACTCAATATGTAGTCATAGTGGCCTCGAATTTACAATCCTTCTGCCTCAGCCTCCCAAGGGCTGGGATTACAGCCTCGTGCTATCATTACAAGCATGGAAACCTTTTAAATAGAACCATGGCTGAATCTGATTCCATATATTCGGATGGAATAGCCAATATTTAGAAGCAGGAATCCAGGCATGTCTGGATCTGATCACGGATATTCTGATTGAATACCCCAAGTCTGGAGCCCAGCCATCTACTTCCATTGACAGGAGCATGATTCACAGATGCCAAAGTTGCAACAACTGGGTGTCTATCATCCCCTGGCTCCACCCCCTGATCAGTATCTAAACCTGATGAGAGAAGCAAAGCTACCGACCCCTCCAGAAGAGCTGCGTCTCATGACAAGTGCCATTTCCACCCTGGAGACATTCTAACAAAGTCAGTCTGCAGAAGACTTCACAGCACATCAGGAGCCCTGCACCCATGCCCCAGTGGGAAATCTGGTGCCTGGGGGAAACAAGGGCACCAGACACTGAAGAACTTATTGGTGAATCTGTGGAAGCCACAAGGACTTTGTGATTAGGCAGCCTGTCCTTTTAGACTCAAGTGACAATGGTATCCAGTCCTCAGATAGAAATAAGAAGCCCCAGTTTCATAGTCCACCAGGAGACTTAATCAAGGAAGGGATGGAAAGAAGGCTGGAGGGAATCCCTAAATGAGCATGGCTAGGCTATTCCCTGTTCTCCTCCCTGCACTGGCTCCCAGCTGGCCCGACATTTCTATACCAGAGAAGCATCTTAATTAAACAAGTTATCTGCCAATAACTCTCTCATCCCCGAATTGCTCAGGAGATGCTGTGTGTTGTGTCTCTGTTCTACCACAGATGATAAACCCTTCAGGATTCAGGATCCTGTCATGTCCAGGACAAAAACTTCCAGGGGAACCCTGGTGTCATCAGAGAGGCGCTAATATAAATCCTAAGTCATATTCTCATTCCCTGGCCTCAGTATTTTCATCTATATTGCAGATTGGTAATACTTCCATCCCTAAAATAATAACTATAAAGAGCCTCACACTGGGCCCGACTCACAGAGAGCATCCAGGAACTCATTGTCTTGTTGTCTCTCTCCTAAGAGCAGTGACCCTGAGCTGATGGTCAGGACATCACTATGGCCGAATCTTGGGAACTGGAAAGGATCACCCCCAAATACCAGCAAAGGGAGACACCCCAGCCTCGGGAGGTTGTTTTCAGGTCGGTGAAGGGTCAGAGCAAGCATCCATGTAGTTCCCTGACTTCATTTTGGAACTTGAGGCCGGAGAAATAATAGGCTTTCTACACAATGAGTCTTGTGGTCTTAGAGAACCCATGTGAGGCATTCTTAGATATCCCCAGCCTTGGATCTTCAAGGAAGTCATGCATACTAATGCATGTCCCTGGCTTATTCTCTTCTTCTCAGCCAACTGACCTTGGGCAAGCTGCTTCTATGACTTCTATTTCCTTGTGTCCAACACAATGGCCTTGCGGGTGGAGGGCATCCATGGCTCATTCTTCACACTATTCACCCAACCTTAAGCAGGCCTGCTCTTCATCCCCGGAAGTCTGTACCACTCTCAGAGTTTTCTGTCCCAGTAGATGGCGCTGCTACTTAGCCAGCCACAGGCCCATTGCTGTCTTTGCTCCTCTCCTTTCTCATGTGTCGGTCTTAGGATGCTACTCTCTGAAGCTGTCCTTTTGTCCCTCCTCCACTCATGAACCCTGGCCACCATTATCCCTAGTCTTGCCCATGGATTATATCCACCCAGCTAGGAGCTTGCTCATAAAATAGACAATACTTCTGCTGGCATAGTGGCCAAGGCTGCAGGGGACCTTTTAGGATCCCAGTTCTCTAGAAACAGAGACTCCCTTTCCTGCATCCATGACTGTATCAGTCACTCTGTCTGGGGGACAAGCTTTCCCCCTCCCCCCCCATCTCCCTCTATAGTCTGCCGTGAATAAGTCTGAATGTATCACTTCATTGGAATAGCTTCTCTAGTCATTACTGATAAGTCAGCCCCTCTGTGTTATGTATTCCTTTAGTGCTCTGCATGTCACCATGGCAACCTTGGTCCTGGCATCAAGCTCCATCAGCCATGGTGGAGAGGCTCATGCATGTAATGCTAGCTCATAGAAGGCTTAAGCAGGTGGATTGTCCTGAGTTCAAGACCAGCTTAGGTTCCAAGGTGGGGCTTCATTTTGAAAAACCTAACCAAAAGAAACAAGATCCAACACCTTCCCTCTGGACCGTTAGCTCTCAGGAGAGCGCAAGCCAGGGCCACGTGCACCTCCTTCAGCACCCTGGTGGCCTAGAGTTGTAATCACATCAACCCCTCAAGCTGCCAGGGAGCATTTCCTTTCCAGGTGGAGAATGACCAGCCAGCGGTGTGCCCAGTCGTTTTGCGTTTATTGGAACCTGCTTATTGCTTACCCAGCAATCCCCAAAGGAGCTTAAGCAGGGCTGACATTTGGAACTCCTATGACCTAAGCCTGGGATTATCACAAGGCTACCTGAGCAGGGGAAGGAGACAGGTAGGGTGTGAAGTGAAGGGAGGGTCACTGAAGACAAAAGGAAGCTGTGTCCTGCTAAGGACCTTCAGTTGGCAAGGAGGGGTCTGGTTCCCCACCTCTCCAGGCCCAGGGTGTGTGTGCATATGTGTGTGTGTGCGCATGCACGCATGCTCATGCTGACATATGAGCATGCTCACACTGTGAGTGTTTTTGTGAGCGGCGGAGGAGGAGATGAGCAGTTCCCATCACTGATTCTTTTCCTTTATCCTCTCCTTCACTTTCTGCGGTTCAAACTGGATCAGTCGTAGAATTTCCTTATTGGTCAGGGTGCCCTCGATGAATTCCTTCTCTGTAAGTTTGTCTGCATGGTAGAGAAGTAGCAATCAGTACCAGCTGTCTCAAGCTGCAAAAGGTGAGACCCAGCCTCCACGCCTAGGAAAACTGCGAAAATACGGAATGCTCAGCATTTCCAGGGACCCCCGCTACCCTCCCAGATAGCACCCTTCCTTCAAGGCTCTTGAACCCCCTCCTCAAATCAGCCAAAGACAACCAAATACTGGCATCATAGAGGGCTCCTGGAACCTATTCCTTTACTCTGTTCCTTCCACTTGGGCAGAGCTCTTGCCTTGCTGGTTATTACACATTCACATCATCAATGATTATAAACACTTCTTTCCATAAGTTTTCAAAATTACCCTACAGCTGTAGCCTAAAGTTCTAGGGGGCAATTCTAGGAGACTGAGAGAGGCAGGCCAAAGTCTCAGTGCTGGAGCAGGAACTGTGCCCTCAAGGGAATGCTAAGTGAGAGGTCAGGGGACAGTGGCATGCCAAGGATAGCCTGGGTTGCAGGAAAGTCTCTTGTGTGCCCATAATACCCAGACAACCTTGTGACACCAAGTGACATATCCTCTGTGACTGCCTTCCCTGCTTGTAGTTCCTCATCCCTCAATCTGTTCTACCTCATTTGAGATGAGAATGGAGAGAGAGCCTTTGCCTCCAGTTAGCCTGGCTTCCGTGTGTGCATGCATGTGTATGTCTGTGCACATGCATGTGTGAGTGCGTGTATGTGTGTATGCTCAGTCCAGTCAAATGCATGTCACTGCACCCTTCCTCTGTGTGCTTCATGTTACTGTTCTTGGGGTTACAAGCATCTCAGAAAGTGGGGTGTAGCAGAAAAGAATGAGACAAAGCTCATCTTAGGGGGTCTAGCATGAAGAAATTCCCATGTAGAAAGAAGTCGAGGATGAGACAGATTCTTCCTGTTCGTGGTCCCTCTCATGGTCCTCAGCACAGGGTGGACACAGTACCGCAGAGCTAGATTTGACTTTATTGGCTTATACTCAGGGCCTCTGGACATCCTTAGTTCTTGTTGGGGTTGGGATCCAGGGTACTTCTCTGCCTACATCTGGGTGGTGAAATTTGGACTTCAAAGGTCTAACTGCCTGTCCATCCTCACTCCAAGCTCGAAAGTCCCACCTCTGGAGCCTGCCACTACCGTAACAATGCTGTCTTCAGAGGAGGTATGTTACACACACACACACACACACACACACACACACACACACACACCAGCAGGAGTAACAGCCAGCCTTCTAACACCAGCCTCTCCTGTGGGGCAGTTTTCAGGGTAGCAAAAATCAGAGAGGACCCCGACACTTGGACAGACCCAGAGGGAAGGAAGGGGATTCATAGCCAGGGGAGTGCTAAGGCCCAACATTTAAGGAGTTATTCACTTTAGGGGGAACCAAGGACAAGGCTGCCACTTGAGAGTGAGCACCACTATGAATTGTGCACTTCACGGAGAGCCTGCTTGCCTCAGCCTGGCTCCCACCGTCTTCCCGTTCTGTCGTCATTTGTCTCTGGAGTAGGGATGGATCGTTTCCACCTTTGCTTTCTATGCTCAGGAGATGCTGCTGGTACTGGTAAGAGTGTGCCCAGGGGACACACAAGGGTCTAGCCCTGGCCACTCTGATGTGCTTGAGCCATGCTTTACGGAGACCCTTCAGGCTTTAAACAACACAGATGCTGACATTTCTTAAAAAAATAAAACAGTTATCTGAAATGGGAGCAATAAGCCCCATATTTCCCTAGGGAAAATGCAAAAACTGAAAGAACTCTTCAGGGTTGTTTACCAGTTCCTCTCTCTCAGTTGGGGCTACCATCCACTGCACTCAAGTTCACTATCCTAATACTGTGTGGCTATGAGTCTGTAGTCCTTGCCAGTCAGTCTACCTCTGTCTGTCTGTCTGTCTCTCCCTGTGTGTGTGTGTGTATGTGTGTGTGTGTGAGTGTGTGTGTGTGTGATGATACCAGTTCTTGTATCCTGTACTATAGCCTTCCCATAACAGTTGTGTGTGCCATGGACCAACAGCTCCAGCTGCCACACTCTGGAATTCATTCCTCTTTCAAAACTCCCAAGGCTGCTTCCAGCCAGCCACTAAGCAGAGCAAAGATGCCAAGAGGCCGAGTAAGGACACCCCACTGACTTCGCCAGCTCTGTCTTAGAGTGCCACAGCCTAGGTCTTTCTTACCTGTCCTTCCTCCCCATCCTTTATCCCTGTACTGATTCCCCGGTTGGGGCCAGGTCCTCATGACGTGGGCTTTCCCAGTCCCTAGGTCCCTTCTCACTTTCCCTTGGTGGCTGTTTTCTCAATAAATTCTTGACTATGTAATTGAATTTAACCCTTTCATGGTGGAGTTTTGGGGTCACGGAAACTAACTTCCTAATTAGTCCTGAGTCTCTGCTGGGTGAGGTGCTCTCGCTGTGCAGGAAACATCTGGACAGCAAGCAGCCTGAAGAGAGAAAAGGCTGCCTTCCCCTGAACTTGCTGTAATGTACACATGGCCACCCAGCCCACACACTTTACATTAGTTCTACATTAAAGAACTGCTAAAACTGACACCCCAATACTCATGAAGCTGAAGCAGGAGGACCACTAGTTTGCTGCCAACCTGGGATACAGAGTGTTTTCCTTCCTTCCCCCGCATCCCAAGCAGTGAGTGAGTTTCTGTGGGTAATAGGGATGTGTTGGTCCCCGCCCCCACCCGCCATCACCAGCATCAGCTGGAGGGTAGGAGCAGACCTAACCATAGCAGATGCTTCTGGTCAACCACTATCCATAACTTTGAAGACAGTTTAGATAGTTTGGTGACAAGAAGCATTCCCCAGTCCTGCCCGGGCACTATGACTCAGAAGCGGGAATCCTACTGGGGTCTCCAGGAGACAGCAGGCACTGTAAAGGCAGAGATAACAAAGACAAAGGAGTTCACCATCATCTTTCTTTCCAAAGAATGCCCAGATCTTCTCAGCCCGCTTTTCTGGGGTGTTTTCATCATCTGGAAGGTGTTTCACGTCTTCAGGCTTGATCATTTTGAATATAGCCTGTAGGAAACCAAGAAAGAGATCTCGTCACCAGGAGCGGTAAGGGCTTGGTGGTCCTGAGAAATCCGTGTCTCACATCACACACAAATGTCTACCAGAGATGGACTGAAGACTTAACTTTCTAGTCCGAATTATATAATTCCTAAAGGTCGCTAAGCTTCGTGACATCGGTTGTGATAATAATTTTTGAATTATTGGTATTATAGTAAAACTTAAGAAGCTTCTACAAGCTAAAGAGACAACAAAATAATTTGTTGGGGTAGGAGAAAATATTTACGAACCTTTGATAAGGATTACTTTAATATGGGATTAGTATGGAACATATATGAAGAACACCTACAACTCAAGTGTCATTGAGAGTGGTGGCACACACATTTAATCCTAGTGCTTGAGAGAAAGAGGCCAGCCCCGTCTACACAGGGAGCGCCAGCCTGGCCAGGACTACAGAGTGATATTCTGTCTCCAAACAAACAAACAAATAAAAACAAGACCAACCACACATAAAAGCAAACAAAACAAAAAATAACTGAATTAAACACAGACATTTCCTTTAAAAAATAATGATAGGAATGGCTAAAAGGTATGTGAAGAGGTGATCAGCTCCATTAATTATTAGGTAAATGGAAATCAAAACCATCCTCCCACCTGTTGGGACTGCCACTCTGGCAAAAGCTTTTCTGGATTGTGTCTCTTGTCAGTTGGGGCTGGGGACATGGCTCAGTGGTACAGTTCTAGCATGCAGGAGGCCCAGGGTTCATCCTGATCACGCAACAATAAACACTGCCACCTCAAACACAGAGACAAGGGGCAGGTGTGGAGAGGATGTGTAGCAAAGGAAGTCCCGTCGTTATTTGGGCCACCGTATCGTGGTTTTCTTGATACCCCAAAGCCTGCAGCATCAGGTGCCCTCCAAGCCCAGAGGCTTACAGTCCTGGTGCCTACCAAAGCCCCACAGGTTCTACTGCCTCAAAATGCCTGGGGGGCAGTGCCCAGGCATAGCCAGTACCTTGAGAGCTTTGTAAGGGCAGAGACTATGGAGGAAAAGCTGCTTTATTGCACCCTTTACATTTTCTGAGTAGGCGCCATAGTCTTGTTTAGAAAAAAAAGGAAAGAAATAGAAACTTCCCAACAATAATCCCACCACATTAGCCCCGAGGTTGGAATTTGGGGGCCACTAGCACAGACCCTGCCTCCCACAGGCTTGAGAGAATCAAAGGTGTCTTCTGGGTCTGCGAGGTGTCCCAGTTCTCTAGCCGGACTGGCTCATGACCACACAGGCTAACATCTATCGGACACTTACATCCGTTTCCATAACATTTTTAGATTAGTTCTCAAGAGAACCTTGCAGGGAGGACATTGTTGGTCCCATTTTACAGGCAACAAACAAACCCTGAGACATCAAACTTGCCCCAAGTGACCCACGACAGGAGAGATTCTATCACAGGCAACTTGGTTCCAGAACCTGCATTCTGGAGTATACCTGAGTTTGCTTATCCGTTTCTGAAGGTTATAGACTAGACTGGGGAGCGGGGAAGAGAGGTGTGAACAAGACATACAGAGGTTTGCTCCAGGACGTAGAGATCCCCTTAGGAGTAGCTCAGGAAGGAATCTAGAGGAGGGCTGGGTGTTGACCCTTAGCCCCTTCTCTCTCCTATTGAGGACAAAGCCAGAAGTGCTCCTGACCTATATGAGATCAGAGAAGTAGACAAGGCAGTCTCTATCCTTTCGAGACCAGGTTTCCAGGAGTCTACTGGCTCAGCGGCTCCAGTCTCAGCCAAGCATAAAGAGGACAGCCTAGATCCTCAGGTGTGAGGCTGGCTCAGACTGCGGGTAGATACATCGACCTGAGGACCCGGGCAGCTGCCATCTATGACCAAAGCCCCTGTCCCCGCTGGAGATTCAAGGACACTACAGAAGGGTAGCAGTGCCTGTGAAACCAGCCTGGGCTTTAGGAATGTTAACATCCATAAGAATGCCCTTGTTCAGTGGTGCTACGACAAGAAGGAAGCTAACCCTGGTAGTTCAGTGAACAGGCTTTATAGGTAGCACAGAATAAACTTAAGTACAGATGACTCCCAGAATTCCTCTCTCTTGATCTACCTGCACTATGTCCAGGCATGGTGGCTAAACACTGGCTGTGACTGGCTGTCTGTGGCACCTCTCCTCCAGCATTGGACTGGTTGGTGGTGGGATGGGAGGGAGTCAAGCCTTCAGGGTTCTGGGAAAGGCCATAGAAGGCATCAAAGCCTCATCCTGGACCCGGGGGGGGGGGTTATATGCCTTTCCCAGGGTTGCATAGTGAGTTGGTGTCAGAGCTGGCACAAGAACTCATCATTTCTGACTTCTAGATCGTGCTCTCACAATGGCCTTGTGACCCGGTGACTAGCAAGGCAAGCTTGCACACTTTGTACAGCCTCGGTTTCTCCTCTCCACCTCGTTTCCCTGCTTCTTTCCCTCCTCTTCTAGAAGAGCATCAACCTAGCACCTTTAAGTGGCTTTGAATTGGTCCCCATCCCGTGCCATCCAGGGACCCCAAAACTAACCCAGAGGAGGTTGCTCTGCCTGCTTTGCCCCACGGACAGTGAGAGCACCACTTGTCACCCCTATTCCAGAGATGACCCAGTCTGCCCCGAGCTGCAGGCTTTGCTGTTATGTCTGTGGTTTGTCCTAATAAGGGAGGGGGGAGAATTCTGCAAGTGAAAGCATGATTACAAACACACCAAACACTGCACAAAATATGAAGAATATTGTTCCTTCTAACAGGAATGGAATTTGAGAAATACAGCAAGTGACAGGGACAGGAGGGGTTAGGAGGAAAATCAGAAGTCAAAGAAAGAACTTAAGTGGTGCAATATAGAGAAAATTGAAGTTCTCTGATGTCTACCTTTATAGGAATGTTTGACTGAATGACCTTATGACATTTCCATAGGGTGAATTTTTAAGTAGTCCGTAGCATGTTTTTAAGTCGGTGTGGTCACATCCGTCGCATCCCAGCTACAGTGGGGACCGAGGCAAGAAGGCTGAGAACCCGAGGACAGCTGGACGGCAAAAGGGAGACTCCACACAAAAAAAGTTCCTGAGAAATTTGTGATGATACAGAAAATATTCATGATAAAAGAATAACAGAAAAAGCGTGGGAGAAATCACATGGAAATACGTTAGGAATCCAGAATTGTCTTAAAGCAGATAAAACCCTGGAAAGTCATGTAGCAATGAACTGACAGTTAGTACATCGGTGATAGATTTTAGTCTGCGAGATTGCTTTTGCATCTTTTCTAAATTTCACAGACTGCTTATATAGTAGACAAAAATAGAATATCTTGTGAGACACCAAAAAAAAAAAAAAAAAAACACTCAGAACAAATTGTAGGCAGAAGGGAGAGGAGACAGAGGGGGTGGGAACCTTGAGGATCCCTGCGGTAGGTCCACCATATCAGGATTAGGGAGAGAACCAATCAGGACCTAGATTCCATGTCCACACTGTGGTCAACGCTTTGTAATTGAAACATATATGTTTCTACTTTACTGTTGTAGAACCTGAATGTGTGTTGCTGGGAAAAAAAAACCCTGAAGACTTAATGGAAAAAGGGAAAACGTGTGAGAGGGGAAAGGAGGAGGAGAAAAGAGGGAGAGGGGAGGAGAAGAGAGGGGAGGAAGAAGGAATACAATTACACTGTATTGATTAGGAAATATCAGGATTGTTTTTGGGGAAGCAGATGATGCTATGGGGGTGCCATCTATTTCTCTCAGTACTTTGGAGACCCTTTTTTTCCCCACTCTTCTGGCCCCTGGCCCGGCCCCCACTCCACTGGGCTACACAGCATCTGTGTCCTCCTCCCCATCACACACAGGCAGCAAGGACGGAGACACACTGACCATGACGATCTCCAACACCTCGTTCTTGCTGATGGCACCGTTGCCATCGACGTCGTAGAGTGAGAAGGCCCACTCGAGCTTCTGCGTGGGCTTGCCCGCCGTGGTCATGTGCAGGGCGATCACGTACTCCTTGAAGTCCAGCGTACCGTCGCTGTTGGCATCGAAGCTGCGGAACACGTGCTGAGCGTAGGCCTTGGGGTCGGAGTCCGGGAAGAACTTGGAGTAGATGCTTTCAAACTCCTGCCTGGTGATGCGGCCGCTCGGACACTCCTTCAGGAAGGACTGGTACCAGGCGCTCAGCTCCTCCTCGGTGAACTTGGTGTTCAATTGCAACTCCTCCAGGATCTCCTTGGACAGAGCCCCGCTCTTGCTGTTCCCCATGGTGAGGGAGAGTGGGCTCTGTGAGGGCAGGAGGGACTAGTGGGGCCGCCTGGCTAGTGGGGCCGCCTTGCTAGTGGGGCCGCCTTGCTAGTGGGGCCGCCTTGCTAGTGGGGCCGCCTGACTAGTGGGGCCGCCTGGCTAGTGGGGCCGCCCTGTGCAGCTGTGGGGTGGAGACCCAGGTGCTGATGGATTAGGGGGGATTTGCAGACGGTTCCTCCCAGTCCTTGGAGGGAGGAGGGGCACAGAACCCTTCAGAGATTAAAGTAAAGAGCTGAGAGTAGTCGCTCACCTCCTCTGTGCCTGCTGAGAAGAAAGGACCCAAGGGGGACCCTTGAAGCAAGCATCCTCCTGCACTCAAGTCCTGTTTGAGTTCACCACCCCAGGGGCACCCATAGGACTTTATAAAGCAAGGGATTAGGGGCTCAGGGTTTGAGGCAGCTAGGTTTAATTCCCAGCTCTGCCCCTTAGCCTAGGGCACGCTCTTAACCTCTCTCTGCATGGGATGTCTTTCTAATCCTTCCCTCAGCCACCTTTTCAGCAAAGCCTTTTTTCCAGCACTCTACCGTGGCACCCTCCCCTAAGTCCATTGGTAAACCCTAAACTGTCTGCCCGAATGGAAGCTTCCAGAAAGGCAAGGGAAGGACTGTGTTCCTATCGATTGTTTTCCCCATTGCCAGAACAGTGACAGAATAGCTCAAACTGACGGGCAGAAGTGCTGAACACACACACACACACACACACACACACACACACACACACACGGTCTCCAGACTCACCATGAGCCCACTTAAATGTTTTTTCTTTACCACAGTGCAAAACATACCTCTGCATCTGTGGGAGGCGACTGCCCTGGTCTTGTATAAGTGTTCTGAGCCGATTGGTTGGAGTGAAAAAGCCCAAGTGACAGAATTCAGTGGGTTGGGTGAACTACATTCACTTTTACTTACCGTGTGTTCAACTAAAGATGGGCCATTGAGACCTGGCCCCATGGTAAGTCAAGCACCATTGTTACTGTTCCTCGGTAACAAGGGCAATAAAATAAAACAGGCAGACCAGGCAGGTGGCAAGGGAGAGAGGCCTGTCACCCAGGCAAAGGAATGTGTCACTTGAATGTAGGGTGTAATATTCTGTTGTCATTGTCTTTGTTTTCATGTGCCATTCATGGCCGCCCCTCCCCCACCCTCTTGCTATTTCCCATTACTACCAGCTGATGCTGGCTTTTAACCTGAACCTCTCTACAATGCGGACCCTCGCAAACCAAGATTTCTCTTTTCCAAGCATCCCCTACAAACTAAATATTTATTACCATCTTTCCTTGCTTTCGTCAAGGAATTCCCTGCCTGTCTTAGGGTTGCTACTGTTGTGATGAAATACCATGACCAAAAGCAAGACGGGGAGGACAGGGTTCACTTGGCTTATGCTTTTATCATAGTTCATCATCACTGAAGGAAGCTGGGACAGGAACCCAAACAGGGCAAGAACCTGGAGGCCGGAGCTGATGCAGAGCAATGGAGGAGTGCTGTTTACTGGCTTACTCCCCATGGCTTGTTCAGCCTGCTTTCTTATAGAACCCAGGACCACCAGCCCAGGGGTGACCTCACCCGTGATGGGCTGAGCCCTCCCCCATTGATCACTAATTAAGAAAATGCGCTGTGCACAGCCCAATCTTATTGAGACATTTTCTGAGCCATGGCTCCGCCCTCTCTGATGACTCCTGTGTCATGATTAGCATGTGTCAAGTTGACATAAAAGCAGCCAGCACACTGCTCTACCCTGTGGGATAGCTGGGTGACAAGATGCTTATTTTAGAAAGCTCTTGTTTATTATAGAGGCCAGGATATAAGGCTGGTTGTGTGAAGGGAGGGCTTGGGGATGGCGCCCTCAAACCGTGGCATCCGACGCATTCCCTAGGTTCACACTGTCAGAGCTGATTGTACCAGGGGACATCCAGCTGTTGCCCAGGGCACAATGACTGTCTCTCACAGGTGGGTAAAAGCCCCACTCCCCCTGGGATCCCATGGGAGCAGTGCTGTGAATAAACAAGGGGAAAATCTCAGTTGGAGTTGGGTTTTTCACTCCAGCATCAGACTGACCTTTATGGTCCTCAAAAGAAATGCTGAAATCATATTTTAAGGAAGTTTTGGTGTGTGTGTGTGTGTGTGTGTGCGCATGTGCGCAGTGTCTGAGCATGCATGTACATATGCGAGCATATGATGGCCAGAGAAGGATATCACATGTCCTGTTCTATCACTTTTTGTCTTACTCCTCCATATGGGGGTCCTTTTACTGAAGTTAGAGCTAGACTGGTTTCCAGCAATAGACTGCTCCCTCACAATACTGGGGGGACAGGCTCATGAACAACCACACCTGGTTTTCTCTGGGGAGTCTGAGTATTTGAACTCACATTCTTCTGCTTGCATGGCAATTGTTCTTAACCTCAGAGCACTCCCAAGCACTGAAATCAACCTTAGATCTTTCAAATACAATTTCTTAAACATTAATCTATATGTACGTATATACATGCATATATATGAGTGTGTGTGTGTATGGACATGGATGTGGCATGAATATGGAGGTCAGAGGACAATGTACAGGAGTGTTGGTTTTCTGCTTTTACCACGTGGGTTACAGAGCTAGAACTTGAATTATGAGGCTTGGCTGCAAACCCCTTTATTCACTGAAGCGTCTCAATTTCAGCCAACAGGAGGTTTCTTTGCAGCCCAGCATGGTACTGGGGGACTCTGGAGGCTATCACAAGCTTGCTAAGTAAGTTATGGACAAACCATCAGTCCTGGACAGGGAGTCGCACACTGTAGTGGCTCTGGTATGAGCCCAGAACCCAAGGAAGGACCCTCATGGGCATTGTTAGATCCAAATCCTTGCACCAGGGGCAAGGTGGGCAGACCCCTTCACTTAGCTTGGGCAGGGGAGACTTCTGGAACCCCGGTGTTGCTATATAAGATGAGGAGCAGGTGCTCAAGGCAGGAATTATGAAGAGCAGATCCCAGAAGTCTCCAGGCAGATAAGTGAAATGTATGTATAGTCTGTTTGCTAACTGGCCATTGGTGGAGGAAGCAGGTCTTCACTTCCTGGCACCGTCACCTGTCAGGCCCCCTGGGAACCAGCTTTCTGTCATTGTAGCAAAGTGCCCGAGGCAGCCAATGAAAACAGAAGCTTCTCTTGGCTCTCAGCTGTTGTGGTTTCTGTCTGCAAGTCAGCCATTGCTCTGTGGCAGCCTGTCCCGGTGGGCATGGTGGGTGGAGGAAGCTGCTTATCTCATGGCAAACAGCAGGAACAAAGAGGAGGGCAGGAAGAGGCCAGGGTGTCAATAGCCTTACCAAAGGCGCTCTCCCATACCCTTAGCTTCCCAACAGTGTGTTATGGCTGAGGATGGGGCCTCTGGGAGGACAGTCAGTATCTAAAACATTACCCACCTTGGCACTGCTCAGGGAAGACCTAGGTCACACATCAAAGTGGTGGCTTATGCCCCTGTGCAGTCAACCAATGTGTTACCAGAGGCCTTTTCAGGGACGAGAGAGAGAGAGAGAGAGAGAGAGAGAGAGAGAGAGAGAGAGAGAGAGAGAGAGAGGGAGGGAGAGAGAATCTTTCCCCACAACTTTGGAGAGGGAGTTCTTTCTCTCCTGCACTCTTCCTGCCCTTGCAGGAGGCATTTGCTCACAAACAAATCAAAACAACTCTGAGATACCATCTTACATCAATCAGAATGGCTAAGATCAAAAACACTGATGACAGTTGATGCTGGAGAGGATGTAGAACACTTATCCATTGCTGGTGGGAGTACAAACTTGAACAGCTGATATGGGAATGAGTATGGTAATTTCTCAAAAAATTAGGAATCAATCTACCTCAAGATCCAGCAATACCACTTTTGGGCCAGTTACCTCGAAAACCCAGGCAGAACCCTGAAAGCCTGTGCAATTGCGCAATAGCAGTACAGCCTAACACCGCCCCGAGGGAAGGGGAAACTGAGTCCTTTCTGAGAGCTGGTTAGAAGTGCCTCCAGGTGAACGGGACAGAGGGGCCACTGTGAAAGCCTTTGCCCTGTAGGCCTGACACCTGACAACGAATTTGGCCCACAAAACCCACACCAGAGAGGGAGAGTCCGCTGTCTTCTAACCTCTACACATGCACACCAATAATACATATATTTTAAAGTACCTTCGGGGCGTCAGGCTGTCTTTAGGAAGCTGGCCTCTGAAGCAAGGCCACCAGGTCACAAGGAAAAGCAGTGGCTCCAAAGACTGTTTCCGGCCATGGCTTATACTGCTCCTGAGTGGCAGTGTCTGAAACAGCCCCCGATTTGCCAATTCTAAGCTGTGTGTATCACAACAGCCTGCTCCCCTCCTCCTCTCTCTATTCTGCTTGCTCGCTTGTTCTCAGAGAGGCTGACTTCAGCGGCCTGACTCTCCCTTTCCCTAGGTGAGGATCTGAGGTTGCCATGGCGATGGAAGAGCTGACAGTGAAGAGTCCCAAATGATCTCCAATTGGGTTGGGAGGATCTAATGGAGACCTGGGCTTTTCTGTTGGGGAGGAAGCAGGTGGGATGCAGCTGGATCCAGTCTCCAGTCTTCAGATTGCTGTGCCCTGGAGGCACCCCCTGCAGGAGGGGATCCCTGGAAGGACGTGGGGCAGCTGTGCTGATGCTGGGGAGAGTGAGGGGTCGTGACCCAGAGGTTTGTTTGAAAACCTGCATAAACATCTTCTGTCAGAGGCTCCTTGGCCAAACAAGTTTGCTGGAGAACCGATTTGTTAAGTCTGAGCTGGGCCCGTAAACTTTGTTCCCTGCCCCGAAGAAAGACCAATGGGTGTCCTGCAAGGGAGAAGGCCATTTATGTCATTCCCTTTGGCCTTGCCTGGACCAAGCAGCCTGAGGTCCCTAGAGGCCACCTCTGCATCTCATCCTTAGGCAAAGCTCAGCAGTTTATGAGCTCAGACCCCAGCCCTCAGCACACACTCCTCCAGGTCTCCTGCTCTGAGCTAAGGACAAGGTGAACTCTGCCACTTCCTGGCCTGGAGTGTGGGATTCATACAGTCTGTATTGGCAGGGGAAGGGGGAAAGGAAGCAGTGGGAGCTTCAGCCTGGTCAGGGCTCTCAAGCCTAGCCATCCTCAGTGTGGGAAACAGCTGCTTGTCCCTCCTTCCTAGACCCAGATTCTCAGAGTCACCTCAGAACTTCCCCACCTGCTAAGGTATTGGCTTTACCTCCAAATAACACCCAGATAGACACGGACTGCCCTTCTAAACTTACCTATGGCCAACGCCCCCTGTGGGCAGTGACATGCCATGAAGATGCCTTCATCTTCTAAAGTAAACATCAAAGGTTTATAGCAGCTGGTGTGCCACTCTGTAGACCCTCCCTGCCCCATCCTGCTACCATTTCCCTGAGTGGATTCTCCCAGCTTTCTCCTGTGCTCCAGCTGCACTGGTTGCAAACATTTAGCATGGCTTTCTCTTGATCTAAAACAGTGGTTCTCAACCTTCCAAATGCTACAGTCTTTAGTACAGTTCCTCACGTCTTGGTGACCCCCAACCATAAAATTATTTCATTGCTACTTCATAACTATAATTTTGCTACTGTTATGAATTGCAATATAAATATCTGATATGAGCTGGACGGTGGTGGTGCACGCCTTTAATCCCAGAACTTGGGAGGCAGAGGCAGGTGGATCTCTGTGAGTTCGAGACCAGCCTGGTCTACAAGAGCTAGTTCCAGGACAGCCCCCTCCCCCCCCCCAAAAAAAACCACAGAGAAACCCTGTCTCGAAAAACCAAAAAAAAAAAAAAAATCTGATATGCAGGATATTGAAAGGGTCGTTCAACCCCCACAGGGGTTGCAACCCACCAGCTGAGAACCACTAATCTAGAACTTTCTTCCTTGGCATTCATCAGGCTCCCTCCCTTGTCTGCCTGTGCCTAATTAGTTGAGACCCTCTCTCCAGGGCCACTCCAATCACGCTGGTATAACACGCAGCCTTGCCATCCTGGTCCCTCCACACTTTGTGTTCTGCAGTCTGCTCAGAGCGGTGCCCTTAAGCAGCTCTCTGGGCTTTTTCTCTCCGGTCCTGTTATCCAGCAAGCATGAAGGCAGAGCTGTTTGTTCCATACACCGAGGTAATCCCAGCACTCAGAGAGGAGAGTGACAGGAAATGCATGCTCAGTATTCGTTGGATCCATGAATGGATGAATGAGTAAAAAAACAACAGCAGCAACCCCAAAGGAGGAAGGGAAGCCGGAAGTCGAGGAGTGGGATGCACAAGGCTGAAACCAGTAATGCTGTGACCATCTGGGCATCCAGGTCCTGGGGTCCTTTGTCTGTCAGCTATGTCATCAGAACTGAAACCATCACCGGTGTCTAGAGTCCAGGAGGAATGATGAGACTGTGTGTGGGAAGGGAAGCAAGCGGCTTTCTAGGAAAGAGGGTCTCTATGGGACCCATCGTCTCTGCAGAGTTTATTTTTCATGGGACAAACCTAAGCATCTCAAGTATAGACAGACCTGAAGGAGGGGGGGGGTGAGGGAAGGATGGCACTGGATTTCCTGAAAACACTTTGGAATAGCGTGGGTCAATTACATAGTAAAAACACCTTCAAGGTTTAAACTCTAATTTAAACATTTAATTCTTCAGAATTAATACACACAGATGCGATTAAGGGGTGGGGAAGGCGGACGGCCTCCATTGGGATCAGGGATTTGACAGTGTTACTTACAACTTATATTACATCCATTTTACTTACTGGTCTAGGCAGCCAGAGCATGGAGAGATAAACAGCGCGGAATAAACACATTCATCCCGGGCGAGGAATGCTGGCAGGAGACACAGCTTTTCAACATTAAAAATGTATAAAGTATTTAGCAAAAGTTACAGAAAACAGACCAAACAAGCAAGTTTATTTTGTTAGAAAATTCCATGTTCTTGGGGTTTGCTGATGTGTTCGGGTTGCAAGGGGATGCCACTGGACATCTTGTTCCCCGGGGAAGGGGAGGGACATACAGAATCGGGCCCTCACCCAGGTTGGCTGGTGTCCCTTGGAATGTTGATGCCTGGGTCCAAGAACCTGTCTGCTGAGGAAGCTGTAGGGAGGGACAGATGAGCACATAGAAGTCCCGACAGGGTATGACCTCAGGGTGCGGGTCAGACTGGGAAGCACGGCAGAGCCAGGCCCAGCTCTCTCTTTGTTACTCTCTGGCCCTTCACACTCTACCATTGAAGTCCTGTTGGGAGCTCCCCTCAGATACAAAGGGGCCTCATTTCCAATATCACCCAGGAAGTGTCTAAAGGCCATCCCCACTCCCCCAGCCCAAGCCTCCATAGTTCTGTCCCCAAGAGTCACCACTCAGCACTAGAAGGTTAGGACAGTGGAGTCTTGATCTTGAGCCCCTGTTGGAGCCTGTCCCCTGAGGAGCAGGTCCCTCACCTCAGGAACTTTCCCGCAGAAACGATTAACTAGCAATTGAGGGATTGGACGAGTCCCTTCCTCTGGGGGTCTTAGCAGCTTTGCCTCTCATATGAGATCCTTGGGTTCTGATTTCCCAACTCTGACCCTCATCTGAGTCTAGGAATGCCTCAGTTTACCTGGAGCTTCACAAGAGCCTTCTAGGATCCACCTTTCACTCGGTAGTACCTCACTAAGACAGCTTGGAGGAGTAGGCGCCAAGGGGTTAAACCCACAGTCTGGCCTGACCTCAGCTGGGCTAGGTCCTGTCTCTGTCGGTTGTAAGGTGTAGGCTTGAGCTAGTCTGTGTGAGTGCTGGCAAGTCAAAGACACAAGGACTTGATCAGTTGGCCCTGTCTTTATAGCCATCCTAGCTCCTGTGGACAGACCCAGAAGGTACTGGTACTGACTTACAGTTTCTTTGAGGGTTTGAACTAAGTACTTCTCAGCTAGTGACATGATTCAGTTCCATTTGGGTTTACCTAGAAAAGTGTCCATCATGAGGATTCTGGCCACAGCTGTGCAGATGACGCCAGGTTACACATGACCACGTGCATAGGGTACAAATAGGCCGTGAGGGGATGGGGGAGAACACTGGATCTGAAGGCTTCAGAGAGATCCTAGGACAAGCACCCTCAGTTGGCAGGTGATACAACAGATTCAGGAAAGGCTCAAGCTGTGCCCAAGAGTCATTACTCAATAAACGCCAGGCCCTGACGACTAAGGTGACAGCCCCCTGCAGGAGAGGATTTTCCTGCACGGAGAGATAGTCCACTGCTGCCGCAGTGGAGAGTGACATTCTGTTGCTACCCCTTCCTGCTTTCCATACTGACCCAAAACTAGAATCACCAACCAAGTGAGTGCAGCATCAGAACCAGCCAAGGGCACAGCTGGGGGTCTGGGGAAGGAGTCTCTGGAATGTAGGAAGCAACGATGGGAATCAGTCAAACAAACAGGAGATCTGGGGCTATGACTTCCAGGGCATAAAAAACTCACTTTAAAACTAAGGGAACCCTGGGGTCCACCCATGGGATGGAATACCACTCAGCAGTGAAAGGGGACCCTCTACTGACACACACGACATTGTGGCTGCCTCAGAAGGTTGTATCCGTGTCACTCCAATGACAATGGCATTGTAGGCAAAACTAAAGGGACAGAGCATCGATCTGGTTGCTAGATCAGGGGCAGGTATGGGAACTGACAGGAAGGCATGCCAGTCTTGGTTGGTTGACAAGATCATCCATGTGAAGGTTCAAAGAACTGCGCTCCTTTAAAGGATGGATTTTACTGTATTTTAATCACACCTTGGTTACCTTGAGAAGGGGGATAGAAGGGTACCTTTCGGAGTGTGGACAACTATGGGGTGAGGGGGTCTCCACGCTAAGCCATCGGGCAATTGACCTGCTTTCTTACTCTGTGTCTGTACAATGCCTTCCCTAGCTTCTTCAGACTCCTGCTTAAGTTCCTGTCAAGGCGACCCACAGCTGGGAGCAAGCCCTCCAACAAGCCAAGTCTTTTGACACCTTTTGACTTTTACGGCTTGTGTTTCTATGAAAGGACTTTGGCTTAGCCAAGAGTCTCACACACCCGCCCATTACTCTGGTAATTGGCTGGATTTCCCAGAGGGAATGGACACAATCCCGTCATGAATTTGGGTACTTTGTTTCAGCTATTAACCAACCATTGTGAGATCCTCCTGAGACAGCAGGGTCTCGTGTGGAGGTAGAAAGGTGGCCCCCACAGCAGTCCCAGAGACAGCTCTGGGCTGCTGTCCATATCCTTCAAATGGCCTGTGCACCGTGGGACTGTTCAAAAGTACTAGAAAATAATGAAGGGTAACAAGTGTCTCTTCCTGGAGGTTGCCATGGCAACTAACCCATTTTTTTTTTTTTAACATCATTCATTTTAGAGATTTTTTTTTTTTTTTTTAAAAAATCAGGCTTTTGCAGACAAAGCGTAAGTGCACTGGCACTCCCGAGCAAGGGCAGGTAGAAAGGGTTGTGCACCTCGCAGCCTGGACAATGGATGCTTGCTCACCCTGAACAAACCCAGCCAAAGCCTCTCAGAACCTAAGCACTGACATGTTCACAAAAGAAAGATAACAGGGCTGGGTGTAGCTAAGTGGGGGCGCACTGGCTTAGACACACGTGACTCTGGGTTGGGTCCCCAGTACCACAAACAGAACAAGGACCCCAACGACAGCTTGAACACTCAACCTCAGATATGCACTTTCAGTTTTCAGACGCCATCAGCATCTTAATTTCACCCACAAGGTGGCTGGACACTTGACTCTGGGTGTCGTTTCCTGGCACCCTCATCCTCCATGTTCTCGCTCTTTCTATTTGTAGTACAGGGGAAGGTACTGAAAAGCAACCAAAACTGTTTCTGAAATTGGAGCTAGGTATGAGCTGAGAGTTCGGTAGTGACAAGACTCGAGTCTTGCTTCTGGGTTAAGACCTAGTAGCGTTAATACTTTAAGATCCCAGTGCAAAGTGGGATTGCACCTTCTCTCCAGAAGGGTCTAAACACACCTGTCCACTTGTGGATGGACAGTGTCCTCTTAGACACAGACTAGTTCCAGCACTCAGCACCCAGTTCCAAGCATTCGCTGAGAAAATGAGTGTGCAAAGCGAACAGATGCAGAAAAACCAGCACACAGCCAGTACCTTCGAGAACTCAAATGGGCAGAGAAGGAGAGACGACATTATCTCGGGAAGAGGGGCGTCTACATAACACAGGTCTGAGGATATTTGGATGACAGAGCTGTAGCCTGTCCTCAGATTGATGACACATTGCTTGTCTATAACAAAATGCTTCCTGAATGAACAATAGGAGAAAGTCTATATGCAGATAGCCTAAAAAGGAGGTGAGGTGGCCATGGAGAAGGAATGGCCTCAGAATAAATTGGCTCACATCAGCCAACTGGGGTTATGCTGGAGGAAGTGACAACTTTGAACCCTTTGGATGGGGGTAAGGGAACAAAGTCATGAGCCACATTGTGGTACCCCAAACCCCTGTGTATGACAAGACTTGGAATTTGACCATCACTCACAAATTAGGTTGCCAAACCACAGCACCCATTTTTAATACAGAAACGAGGAAATAATATCCGAATATTGACAGCTGGTGTCATGGTTCATGCCGAGTTCTAGAATACAGAGCACAGGTTGGTGAAATGTCCTCATGATGGCCTTTATGGTTGAGATATTTCAGTAAGAAAAGTGACGATGCTTAGTTTGTTTTAATGTATTAGGCACCCTTCTAAGAAACATGACAGGTTCTGTAGATGAGGTGCCACAAAGGGTCGAGATTAGTAAATTGTCTGTTATTAGCACGAAAGACTAAAAGATGCGGGCTGTGCTCAGAGGATTCTTCCCTTGGGGGAGACAGACAAGTCAAATATTAAATCGCCTGTGGGAAAGATGAAGAAGGATGACCTCCCAGGGACAAGTTCCCAGCTAGAATCTGGCCCTCTGCTCACTATGTGACTTCCCAAAGTTCCTTCTCCTAGTGGCAATAACCTACAGCCTCAGAGTCTGAACTGCTGTCCAGCGTCAGTAAGGAGGACATCAGTTCCTACACCATCATGTACATACAGCTGGACCCATCAGAGAATAGCCTAGGCTGACCCTGACTGCCATCCCAACAGGACCTGGTCATGTGGTCAGCAGCCTGGGAGAGCTCGGGACAAGGTTGTCATAGTGTTGAGGGGCAGTGGGCATGTTGCAGATTAGATTTTTCTGAGACCCCACCCACAAAGCCTTTGGACATGCACACAGCTATCTGAGGACTTTGGAAACATTTTCTGTTGAGTCTGGGAAGGGGTGTCAGGGTGAGAGTGGGGAGCTTCTTCCTTGAGAAAGAGGCTGAAAGGGAGGGCAGGTTGAGTCTTCCATGACAGACTTTACAGCCAATGTCTGATCGGAAACTGATGGGAGCCATGATCTGGGGGTGCCAACTGAGGTAGTTCTGTCCTGACCTCTCCAGAGTTGGGTTGAAAAGATACCCCCCCCCGCCCTGTGTGGGGAATGAAAAAAATAGATACGGGCTCTTGGAATGTAATGGGGGAAAGTAGGGAGGGGTGAAAAACGTTGTGGGTGTGGGCTGTGAGCTATTCTGTGCCTCCCTATCCTTGATTCCGGTCCTGACATTGTTTAGGGACAGAGACCTCCCTCTCTTCCTCTTCTTGTTGCCCTGGAGATGAGAAGTCAGCTGGAGGGACATGCCCTGGATACCTGGGGCACAGGCATGTGATGGCTACCCCATTGGAACTCAGCAGGGAGATCCCAGGGCTCTAGCCTCAGTTTGTTCTCAGAGTGACAAGCACAGAGTGGGAGTTGGAGGGGAGGCTTCAATCTTTAAGATGGAGTCAGGGCTGTGAGTCCACCTTTATGGCCTGGGAATATTGGGGAGCCCCTGGCTAGGCCCTCTTTCTGGCATCACCGGCTCTTTTTTTCCTTCTCTGTGGATAGGTCAGCAGGTAATAGGGCAGATCCACCCCTTCTCCATGGGACCCCCCGTCCCTCTCCTCAGCAGAACCCCCAGGATCACACAGGCAGGTCTAGATTTCCATGTCCACTGGGCGAATATTGCCTGTTTTGTGCTCTCGGACCCAGAGCTCCCTGTCTTTGGCTGGGTCCACTTTTCGCAGCAGTTGGTCCACGGGCTCGACTGTCTGCAAGGGATACAGAGGAGGGGTCACTGTCAGAGGTGGTAGCTGGACTGGGATGTCTCCTGCCTCCCACACTGCTGCAGTTGGAGAGCCACCTCAGAGTAGCCCTTCTAGAAGGTTCCAGGCCCTTCCAGAAGGTGGTTTGAGGATGCAGAGCACTGTGAGAGGCGGAGCTCACCTGCAGACCCCAGGCCTGGAGAAGAGGGCAGGCCGTCTTAAAGGGGACCTCTTCCTCCATCTGTCTTCCCTTGGGTAACAGACCTGCCTTCGGGCACTGTTTTAGAAGCTGTGTATTCGGTTTGTTTTCTAAAGCAAATTCACATGGTGGTCAAAGGTCTTTAGTTACTTTAGCCATTGTAAAGCTGGATGAAGTACATGCCTGTGATCCTAGCACTGGGAAACTGAGGCAGGAGAAGCATACATTCAAGGCCTAGCCAGAACCAGCCTAAGTCAGGAGAAGCTGCCTCTTGTACTAGGCATGAATCATGTGAGCCACCTGGGGCAATCATGCCATGTCTGTCCTGCTAGTCTTAACGCATAGACGGGGCACTCACGCTTTGGTTAAACATGTCTGTCTCATGGCGCAGCTGTGTGTACTGACACAGATGTTGTCGGATCATCTCCACCCTCTCCACCTCCAGCCGCTCCAGCTCCTGCAGAGGAAGAAGACCAGAGGCCCCTGAGCCCGTTTTTAACTCAGGGACTGTCCCACCAGGCAGGTGTCAGACCACCAATATTCTATATACAAAGTCCTGGCTGTGCATCCCCAGCCCATCTGACCCTCTGGATGCTAAGGAAGAAGGAGTCAATCTCTAGGGGGAAGAAGAAGGTCATAGGAGTGTCTCTGCCAGTTCAGTATGGAATTCTGCACCTGCAGTGTCTGAATGTCCTCAAACCAAAGAGAGGTTCTACGATTGTCCCCTTGGCTCAAAGTGTCATGGAGTTAGAGGAAGAGCAGCATTTAAGGGGGGGAATTTGTGGTGTTTGTTCTCCAGCTGATGGGTGGAGTGCAGGAGTGTGTGTGGTGCTCTCAGTTTCTCAAGCTCTCTGGCTTCTACCCACTCCTAGTGCCGAGGGTCAAGGAAGACCAGGTAGGAAGCAAAGCAGGCTGGGAAATGGGGCAACCGTTGTCAGAAAAGAGCGGAGAGGCTTGTTGTTGGTTTCTAGCTGGTTCCGTGACTCTAGGGGATTAGGCTGTTTTTCTGTGGGGAACTAGGTCACTGCCCAGGTGATTAACCTGGAAGGGAGGTAAAGAAGGGGGCTTAATTAGGGGATTAAGGGAGGAGAGGAGAAGCAGGACACTGACCCTGAAGGAGGCTGATAATCTTCCTAGGTGGGCTAGCACCTGGAGAAGGTAGCTGGTTAGGGACGGGAAGGGTGACATTGGACACTAGGATGATAGATTGTACAATGGGCATGATGTTGTCCCCTTCTCCCACTTGTTCCAAGTACCAGTCACTCACTCCTGTCCTGCCCAGGCAGGTCTGGCCAACAGGGAGAGATAACTGATCCTTTAAAAGGATCATATAGGATAGCATGCACCGTCTGCCACCATGGTCTTCCTTCATAGCTTCTCTAGAGCTCCCGGTCTTTCTGTTCATGTGTCAATTACCTGAAGTTCTGAGTGTGTGTGTGTGTATGTGTGTATGTGTGTTTATGTCTGTGTGTGTGCGTGCATGTCCATGTGCATGTGTTCATTGGGGAGAGAGTGTCGGCTTTCAATTGCTTTTCTGTCTATCATAGCAGGGCCATGGTTCACTGAGATGAGGAAGTTCCTGGTGGCTCCTGACACCTCAGTGAACAGACAAAGGAGAACTGAGCAAGACCAGGCCCTTGCTGAGTTGATAGAGCAGGGAGCGCTGGAGCAGGAGTTTGGATTCATGGGTGGATATTAGATTGAGGGCTGGACTCCAATGCTGATAGAGATCTAAGGACCATCTCTGCTGTGAGCGCCCCTCCGTCCTCCCATGCCCATTGTCCCCTGCCCGGGGCTGCTTGCACATCCTCCATCAAGCCTCTTTACAGTTTGCTCACACATCTCTGGTCACATACCAGTGTGGTGGTCACCATCTCTTCAAACCACTTGGACTGGGCCTGGTTGTAGAGGTCCACACAGCGCATGAGGTCATCTCCTGGGAAAAGCCAACAGCTACCATCAAGCCCTGTTACATGTCACCCTGTCTCCACTGTGGATGCCCTTATCTTCCTGTGCCCACGGGCGTGCCCGTTCCTCTCCCAGAGTCTCAGTGGTCATTGCAAAGTCAGGGAATGAAGGGGGAAGAAGAGAAGGGAGAGGATGACAGAAGGGGACAAACCCCAGGGACATGTCACAGAGTGTTATCTGAACTCAGCTGCAGACCCCAGGAGCTCTGGTTCTCAGGAAGAGACCACACGTGACCCTGGGTGCCAAGGTACACATCTGTAATCTCAGCACTTGGCAACCTTCCATTTTATAACAGCAATCTAAACACACAACCACTACAGCTCAATGGCTAACATACTACTTTCTGTAATCACATCTGTATCTCAAACTTTTTAAAAAAAAATTAGACCAGAACTATGAGGTAACCACAAAATATTAGTAAGGATGCCGGCGCCCAAGACCCTTGCTACGCAAATCTTAGTTGGTGCACCAACGGCATCAAGTGACCCTGGGAACTGGTGACAAGTGCAGGCCGTCAGGATGTGGCTCTAGACCTGCTGAACCAGAAGCCAAGTTCTCCCCAGACCTATGGTGAGGAACATGTCAGAGGAGCAGACACGGACTGCACAGCTCTGTGTAAATTAGGCTCTGGTGAGAACGGAGCAGCATGGGCTCTGCTCGTGCTGGGAGAAGCTTATGAGTCAACCCCAGAGCCAAGTGACTCACTCTAATACATCAACAAGCGATTCTAGGAATTCTCAGAGTTGAATGCAGCCATCTGAATGGATTCAGAGCCATTCCTTTGACACAACTCTTACTCATGTGCCTTCTGGTGGGAAAGTGGGAAAAAAAAAACCGAAGAGGCTTGTCCATATTAAGTCCAGACCAGCTCTGCATCCTTAGGCCCTGACCACAGATAAACCATGAGTCCTGTGCTTTGGAGAACAGCTGTGCTAAGTGCTTTCTTCATTTCGTTCCTGGCCAAAATCACTGGCTACCCCTTGGTTCAAGGAGAATTAGTCAGAGGGAAGCACATAGATGCATCTCACTCCCTGGATTGCCTCCATGATGTCCCATGCTTCAGGGTGGGTGCAGCATGCTGCCCTATGAGCACTCACTGTGAGGCTCCTGGTGCCCTACATGTCCGTCCTGATTCTGAGAACACGTTTCAGGAAGATCTGCAGCCCCTGAGAGTGGTGTGGGAAGGCTGCTTCGTTTCCATGGCAACCCAGGAGATGGAGACTGGGCCCCCTCAGAGAGTGGGTCCTGGAACTGGAATGCCAGGGCTGCTTCGTTTCCATGGCAGCCCAGGAGATGGAGACTGGGCCCCCTCAGAGAGTGGTGGGTCCTGGAACTGGAATGCCAGGGCTGCTTCGCTCCACAAGGAGGCTGCATGACTCTGGGTGTACCAACTAAGCAGCCCATGCCTCAGTTGCCTCACCATGAAACAGGTATGACAGTTGCAGCTTTAAAGAGTCATTGTGGCTGGGCAGTGGTGGCACATGCTCTTAGTCCCATCTCTGCCAAGTGGGAGGCAGAGGCAGTGACTCTCTATGAGTTCAAGGCCAGCCTGGTCTACAGAGTGAGTTCCAGGATAGCCAAGGCTAAATAGAGAAGTGCTATCTCAACAAAACAAAACAAAACAAAACAACAACAACAAAAGTCATCTTGAAGAAGAGCTGATTGCGCAACATGCTTGGAATAGGGACTAGACAGACAACAAGATACTCCTCATGGCAGAGATGATGACTTGAAGTCAGAGCCCCCGTCTGCCCCCAGATCCAGACACTCTTCCTCCCAGGAGCATTGTGAGAGATGGCGGAGGAGAAGAAAAGAAACAGAAGGGAAGAAATATCAGTGCTTCCTTCCAGGTGGAGGCCTCCCCAAGTCAATCCTCCTCAAACCCAGACCTGGCAGAGAGAAGGCCACTGTACAGAGACCTGGCAGAGAGAAGGCCACTGTACAGAGACCTGGCAGAAGAAATCAGGCAAGGAAAAAAACAAAAGCAAGCAAGCAAACAAACAAAAAAAAACCCAAAAAATCAAAACAAAAAATAAAACAACAAAACCCAAGCACAAAACTTTATTTTTTTCTTTAAAGAACAAAAGTAAAAGACAAGCGATGACCATAGGAAAATATTTGCAGCTGGGATGACCAGGAGTGACTCCCCTTAACACACACCTGACCTGTCAATCAGTCACTAAGAGTGACACACAGCATTCAACAAGGATTTGAGTTTCTGGGGCAGGAGGTTGGGGGAGCTATAAAAATAGTAAGTGTATTTTCAGAATGCTCAACCCTTTTATAGAGAGAATTAAAAGGTAATTATATATGTGTATATATATATATATATATATATATATATATATATATATATATACCAGCACACCGGTGATTTCAAGTTTGTTACTAGGCAGTGTGGACAAGAATTTGAGGAAGAGGTATTCACAGGTATTAACTGTGGAGCCCTCTCTGGAAAGCAATCTGGAAATATCTGTCAAAATGAATCAAACCTTCTGACCCAGCATCTTCATTCTGTCCATGAGGACCTGGTCTTCCATATGCAGAGAGTTACAGTCCCACTAACAAACACATTATCTCTGGTCCTGGGCGAGCACTCAGAAGCAATCTCTAAGTCCTACAGATATTTGGATACAATCCTGGGGCCTGGGGCTGCAGCTGGGTGGGAATACTTGCCTAGTATGTGTAAGGCCTCAAGTTCTCTCATTGGCTCCACAATAAAACATAGCAATAAAAATAAAAGTGTCCGATGCGCATGACTAGATGTATAAAGAGGTTTAGCGGGAATGAGATAGGGGCTATTTCTAAGACACATTAATTGAAAAACAAGATCAAAGATAGAGTATAGCATGATCCAGTTTATATGAATTCAGAGAGTGATTTGGGGATTATTTCTGGTGAATAACACGCTCTTGAGCACGGATGAAAATATCCTGCTGTTTCTGTATAGCTTTGTTTTGTAAGTTAATGAATTAATTTGAATATATGTTCTCCCTCTTTGGGTCCTTTCTCCATTTACAATAAACATGTCAAAAATTTATGAAAATGTTTCTGGACCCAGGATGTGTATCTAATTTTTGCCAACTTATTTCTATCCCATTTTATTTCATAGCATCTAAGGTGGCTACTTCATTCTAGAATGACACAAATTGTATCAGGTTCATCAGAAATCAAGAAGAAGGATATTATCTAAAGCTATCCTTGCATGGGGAAGACTCCGGCATCTTTGAGAAAGTTGTCTTCTCGTCTCTTGAGAGCCTTTATCTTCTTGCCTTGTGCAGCAGCCAATTGCCACCACTAGGTGGCAGCAGAAACCCGCTCACTGGAGCAATATGGGCAAATTCTGAAATAAGGATGCTTTTAAAACTGAATGCTGGCTTCTGTCCTCAGGGCAGGAATTCACTTCCACAGTATAACTAACTTCCTGGGGGAAGTGGAGCATCTTGGATAGACGGGTTTGAGGTTGTACTCTTCAAACAGGGACAGTGCCCTGAGCTCTTGGTGCATGGAGGAATCTATCTCTGGACCCACATCTGGACCAACCCAAAGGCCGTGGAAGGGGCAGCATGAGCTAGACAGCCCTCACTGCTTATCTGCTTCCTTCCTCTTTCCTTGAGATTCTTGGACATGGGGCAGGGAGGAGGCATAAGGGACACTTCAAGGGGAAAGATGGGAAGTGGAAAGGACCATGCCCCTGGAACGGGAGCCTGACCGGAAGACCTGTCCCTTCCCTCTGCGCTGGTATTGCTCGGACACTACTGGGCTCACCAGCCTGCGTGGACTTCCGCCGCGCCTTCTTGATGTCCTCCTCAGTCTTGTTGCTCAACTTGATCTCCAGCTGCTGGGTCTTCATCTCCAGGTCCTTCTGCCGCTCTGTGAGGGCTTTGCGGGCCTGTGGGAAGGGGTAGCCAAGCCCAGGGAAGCTGTTCATAAAGCTGCAGCAAGGCTTCAGGGTTCCACCACCCGCCTACCTATGCCCATATGAATAATGGTACCCTGGCACAGAGGAGCCAGAGGGCTGACTCCTAGCTGGTTTTTTTTCTTCACCTGTCCTCTTCCAGCCATGTCTGCATGTGGCTTGTCAGTCCTGCACGTGTTCCCTCCAGAGCCTGTGCTTATACTGTGATTCTAAAACCACTGGCTCTGAGCTGGAGAGATGGCTCAGCAGTTAAGGACACCTGTTCTTGCAGCTGACCCAGGCACTGATTCCTAGCATCCTCTTGGTGGCTTCACCATCATCCCTTAACCGTAGTTCCAGGGGATTCAATGCCCTCTTCTCACTTCCAAGGGCACCAGGCAAGCAGGTGGTGCACAAACATACGTTTGAGCAGAACACTCATACAAATAAACACATATAATTAATAAATCTAAAATCATCATCATCTTCATCACCACCATCCTCCTCCTCCTCCTCCTCATCACCACCACCACCATCATCATCCTCATCAGCACCACCACCACCATCATCCACACTCAGCCTTTGGTACCTGTCATGATTTGCCACTCCTGTTCTATAGGACACTCAGGCCACTGGGGAGATGTCTATTCCTCCAGGGCTGGCCACCAGCAGCCTTGCCTCCCATAATATGGCCACCCACAGGAAGGTGATTCTTTGCACATCTGGGAGGGGAGATTAATTCAGGGAACACCAGGAGGTGAGGCCGAGACACAGGAGTCATGTAAAGTAGCTGCGGCCCATCTGACTTGGTGCCCATGGAAACGGGTTGACTTGCTCCATGTGGCCATCACCACTTCCACTTCACCCGCAGCTTCTCCTTGCTCCCACTTGCCCTTGGGAGAGTCATCCGAGTATCCTGGGGTAGCAAGTCCTGCCTGCTGTATGGAGAGGTAGGGGCTCCTTGGACTCTCCTCTCCTCACCACTCTGGCATCAAGGACAGAAGTTCCTGCAGGGACACCCACAGCTGGCTTCTGCCCTAGAGGTCCCCAGCGGTTTACCAGGGTACCCTGGCCTCTCACCTTCTCCACTGAGGCGTAGCGGCTGGCCAGCTGCTTGCGGAGGTCAGCGATGTGGTGGTCACACTTTTTCATGTCCTTCTTGAAGTTCTCGCGGAAGTTCATGAGTGGTTTCTCCACCTCGCTGTGGAGCTGTGGAGGAAGGCAGAGAGGGCGGGCTCAGTACCAAGGCATTAGCTGGGCAGGGTGGGAGAAGCCAGGCCCTGGGGCAGTGACCTGGATGGCTAGACCATGCAGAGAAGGCTAAAGAGATGGGCATCTTTATCAGCTGTTTGCATTGCCCCTTTAGCTCCCAGATGGCATAGCTATGTGCTGAGAGGGGAGCCCGGGATTTTCCAGTTCTCCCATTTAGCTCACTGCTGCCTTTTCTTGACTCTATGGCAGCTTCTTCTCTTTCTGACGTTTCACCTTTAACTCTTGGTGGCTTGAAATAAGTAGGTCGTGCAGAGACGAAGTCACATGAAGGAACCCTCGCGTGGGTACCCTCACCTGTGTTTCATGATATGTAGCTGTCTAGTATAGCTTTGTTGGCATGTCCTCTTCTCCTGCCCTTTTCAAACTGGGACCCTTTGGGGGCTAGACCATGCCACCTGCCTGTGACTGCTGTGTGAAGTAGCTGGCAAGGCTGCCCATGACTCAGGTGATATGGGGTCATTTCTAGTTGTTGCCCATCTGCTGCAGGCCTGGGGTACAAAGATGACCCGGGCCTGCTCAGACCTCCAGGAGACTGTAGCAGGGGCTGTCCAGGGAGTCCTTCGGGAACTCGCAAGGACAACTATCCTGAGCGGTACTAAAGGGAGCAGGTGCACTTCCTGTCCCAACCCTGGTCAACTGTCCTCGTGTTCCTTCTGAGGACCTGAGAAAGAGTTCTCTGCAGTGAGAACTGGTGGCACCTAGTTTTAAATCACCCTCCCCTTCCCCACCACGCATAACACTCTCTTGAGATTTCTTTTAAGATATTTGTTTTGATGGTAAGCAAGACGTGTTTATTTTTGCAAGAACGAGGATCTGCTCAGACAAGAGGGCAGCCTAGTACTCTCCCATATTCTTTACACAACCTATACACAACCAGGAGCTTGCCAGCCCTGCCCAGACTCAGCCCTCTATAACTCCACCACGCCGTTCCCTTGGAGACCCTCAACATGACCCACATGTCCCATCAGTGTCTGTGGCTAGCCAGCACTGTCTCCTAAACAGATGACTCCCAGATCTGAGGTTCTGTAACCTTTCTTTTCTCCTCCAGCTTAGTTTGTTGTGACACGGTCTTTTTTCTAGAGATCACCCAAGACTTGAGGGTTCTTATCTTAACCCCTAGTGTCATAAGCTGTGGGTTGTTCCCCCTAATGGGGACATAAAACTGAAAGTGGAACTTACACAAACTTAGAGACAGTGCAAGGTTTGTGAACATGCGACGACCAAAAGTTAATTCAAATTCAAAAGTGTGATGAACCTAAGCTGTCCACGTCACGTGACTTCATAGCAGCCTTGCTCTAAAAATGCATGGCACTTTGCACTGCACAGGCCCCTCACATCACGCAACACCAACGAACATGGCCTAAAACATCTCAGCTGAAATTCAAGGCTATTGCTATGAACTGCAGTGTTTTTACCCCATACACCAAGTTTGGGGGATTTGAACTCAGGTCCTCACAACTGCACATTATTGAGGGCTTTATTCATTGAGCTATTTCTCCAGCCCATATAGTAAGGAATTCTTAAAACCAACAGTTTTCTTTAAAAAAAAACAATGGTTTGGTGTCTTAGGATTTGTTCTTAGCTCTGAAGGCTCCGCTTCAAGCATGGCATTAGTGAGCTCTCTCGAAGGTGTTTCTGGGGATGTGTGGCCAGTCTGGCCTGTACTAGATGGGCTGGGCTACTGGGGCTGATTGGTGGGGGGAGGGACATGGCTGCCCCCAGTACCTTCTTTTCACTTCAAACATCCGAAGAGAAGAATTCCAAGCTGGAAGAGCATTCAGCAACTGTCTGGTCCAGGCATTTCCAAGTGGTGACTGACTAGTTTTGTGACATCAACTTTGCGGGTTAGGACTAGGTTTCTTGAGATAATAGGACCCAACTTGGGGAGCAAAATATCAGGCTCCGTTTTAGGCAGAATAAAAGTAGGGTATCATGAAACATCTGTTTTGGCTACATACATGTGCCTCATTGAGTGGGTATGGGGGTGGGTACGCACATACACTCGGTGAACACGTGAAATGCCTCCCATGGTCACAGTCAGGGATGATTAAAGCCACAGACAGGGTTGGAACTCTTCATTTCACACATGAAGAAAGTCACCTTCCCATGCTCGCCAAACTTGTTCATGGCAGTGCTGGGCTCACGTTCAGCCTCTGGAGCACAGATCTGCCTGTGCTCGTGCCTCTACTGCATGGCCAGGTCTCCTTCCATCAGGAGGAACGTGTCTATTCTCCCTGCTTTCACAGGGGCCAGGTCTGTCTTCCAATAGAGCGAGCTCATTTCTTGAGATTGCTGTTGCTATTAGCACTGGCTTGAGCTAGGAGACTGGCGAAGCTGGAGAGCTTGCCGTACGCAATCCCATTTCTTAAAAGGCTTTTACCCTCGACAGTGAGCATTTGGATGGAGAAGAATTTCAATAAACCTTTCGGAGCTGACATCAAATAGGTCTGTGCCTCAGGAACCATATTCTTCAAGGCTGACAAATCAATCCTCAGAGTCTCCTTCCTCTTAAGAAAGGAGGCTACTGGGGTAGCCCGGAGTCACCAACACACCCAGGCCAGAAGCAGCAGAATGGCGTAAAGTTTGTGCCTCGTGTTTGCAGCCCCCTCTCTATGAGCCATCCTTAGTTCTGGGGTCTGTGAGCTTGTGAACCTTGCTTAAAATGGCCTGAGCATTTGGGAACTCAATCTGCACTGCACCACTGGCTTTCCCTGCAAGGGCAGGAGCTCCCTTGGGTTAGGGTTTCTCCTGTGTGTAATGCCAGAGATTGAACCCATTTGCTTCTTGTTGGTGGCCTCCGCTCCCACCTCCTGTGGGGAAAAGAGCACTGTTGGGGGCTGGGACAAGAGGAGGGAGGCCTCGGAGGGAAGCTACTCATGAACCATGGCTTAAAAATAACCCACCACTTCATCTGCAGCTCTGAAGGCAGCAATTCAGGGAGCTCCCTCCTCATGGAGGGAGGGGCTCCCATACCAATGTGCTGGCGAAGGGCTTGGCTGTATGCGGTGAGTGTGCTCTTATGAGCTGGGAAATTTCACTCACATGGGGATATCAGGTCCATCTCAGGCACTCACCCCCTTCAGAAGCCGGGAGTCAGAAGCAGTGCCATCCCCTGTAAGGCTCTCCCATGGTCTCAGCCATTCCCCTTCTGTGTACATTGTACATGATAGATGGAGGGCTGGGTAGAGTGCCATATTCCTGTCCTTCAAGAGTGTGCATGGCATAGGACCTTAATGCAGGGAACTGACAAATGGGAACAGCATTGCAAAGAGCGGGCTAGCTAGCGGCAACTGTGGACGCCTCCTGAAGGAACAGTGTCTTGGAGAATACAACCTTCAAATGACAAAGTCGGAACTTAAACATGGAGGCTCTGGGTGTTCAAACACTTGAACAGATAGTACCTGGGGCTGTGGTGGTTGATAGGTGGTAGCAGGAAGTCAGAGGGAAGAGAGGGTCAGTCAAGATGGTAGGTGTCATTACCATCATTTCCTTTCTTCTTTTCTTTCTTTCTTTCTTTCTTTCTTTCTTTCTTTCTTTCTTTCTTTCTTTTTTTTTTTTTGGTTTTTTGAGACAGGGTTTCTCTGTAGCTTTGGAGCCTGTCTTGGAACTAGCTCTTGTAGACCAGGCTGGCCTCGAATTCATAGAGACCCGCCTGCCTCTGCCTCCCATGTGCATGCTAGTGGGCAGGCCTGTCAGTCACACAGGCTTTAGTGTGAATTCTCACTGAGGCATTCAGGTGACCTCTCACGTAGAAGGAGCCAAGAGTCTGAGAGGAAATGTGGAGAGATAAGCCAGGAAGAAGAGACAACGTTTACTTGGAAACGGGGAGAAATCCTGAGGCAGAACAGAGCTGAAAGCCTGGGGGCGGGAGGAGATCACCAGCAAGCCCTGCACAGTGGTTCTCAACCTTCCTAAGGCTGTGACCCTTTCTTTAATCCAGTTCCTCATGTTGTGGTGACGCCCACCATGAAACTACTCTCGTTGCTGATTCACATCTGTAATTTTGGGGCTGTTATGAATTGTGATGTAAACATCTGTGATTTCTGGTGGTCTTAGCGACTCCTGTCAAAGAGTCATTGGAACCCCAAAGGGGTCACAACCCCCACTGTTGCTCTGTTTACTCATTTCTTCTGGAGGTGGCTATTAAGCGTCTCCTATAGGTGTTCAGTGTTGACCATAGTGACGTGACCAGGACAGACTCATGCCTGAACTCAGAAAGTCCTGGTCCTAGTGTCTTTGGGATCAGATGGAAGTAGGGGACGTTCAGAAATTCTGCAGTAACAAATCGGTTTTGAAAAGTCTTCCCTTGGACATAGCCTAGTGTTACAGGCACAGGGCAGGCTACCAACTCAATCCATTCCTATGAAACCAACAAAGAGAGGCTGGGCTTCACCGAGTGAACCAGGAGGCATCCACTCTTACCACACAGACCCTGAGATCCTGCCTTCCATGGCTCCTGAGAGCTCGCTGTGAGCTGCTTGTTAAATTAGCCATGACTAAAAAAGAAATTAAATGAGCTCACATTATAGTAAGTATTAATTATCACAAACCTAGACTTATATGTGAAAAGGGGATCCTTTCCCAACATCCACACCATGTTTTTATCTGTGCTCTTGGTGCCCACTTCCGGTCATTTCTGCTGCTGTCTGTTCAATGGAGACGGTGTCTACAGGTGAGCTAAGGGTATCTTCTGCAAACTTTGTATTTAGGGATTTGGTGCCATGGAAATTGGCAAGCAATATAAGCTACAGAGAGTTGGTAACCAGTTATCAGCATGCTTTGGTCTAACTCTGGAAGGAGAGGAGGGTTACCTTGGCGGAGAACTTGAGATGAACTTCAGCCTCGTCTGCCAGGCTCTTTTTTACTTGGGCCCATGCCTCTCCCAGGGATCTGCAACAGGAAGGGGTTTGTTAGATTGCAAGATGGGGGAGAGCAGCAAGGACTCTGGTCCAAAGCTGGTCCTAAGAAGGGATGGTAGTTCTAGGCTACATATCTCGTGGAGGTATAGAACATTCAAGATTGTGGGCTTGAATAATGAGACTAGACTCAGTCACCAAGGCCAAGGTAAACCAGCCTTGTTTCTGGATCTAAGATAGCAGCAAATATCTCTGTAGCAGGAGAAATATCTGGAACCCAGAGGCACTCAAGGACTTGGGGGAGGTGTGAGAGGGTGGGGGTCTTTCCATAGCTTGTGCTGCAGCGGTGTTGACACCTGGCCATCACTGTCCCCAGTACCCTTTGACTCCCTCCACACCCTGGTTTGCTGCCAAGGGGACAAATATATGCTAGTAACTAAAGGAAGAAAACCACAATTGTTTCCAAAGGCCCTTCCTTTGCAGCCAGCACATAGGTCTCAGTCACTTGGCCTCCAGGAGAGGCACAGATGGTCCACTTGGGTCTGGGGACATCCCAGGTGCAGCCACACACTGGGAAGAGTCTCCCAGCCATCTGCAGAGGCATGGCTTCTCTTTAGCAGATTCTGAACTGTGCACCCCACTGGGGCTCACAGTGCACACTCTAAACTGTACCATCCCTCTGTTCCAAAGAGATGCTCCAAACAGAAGGCATCTCCCGGAGTCCTGGAGACTTCTGAAGGCCCCAAGATACAGAATTCATTATCTGGACCCTTCAGCCCTAAGGCCATTCTAAGGCCGACTCCTTCTCCAGACTTTTCATGCAGCCAGCAAAAGCCACTTGTCTGGGGAATTCATTAAATGTTGGTGGCAAAAGCTGACCAGAAGACAGCCCGCTGGGACAGAGCACTGGAGATGGCCCTTCCAGGTTCCGAGGCAGCAGCTAGTAGCAGATTTGTCCTAGGGATCCAGTTCCCTACCTGGCTGGTGGCAGTGCTAGCCTGGCCTTGGTGAGTGTGCATGAGAAACCATCAATTGATATCCAGAGAGTTTGGAAGAAGGAAGAGTGTTGTCTGGGGTCCCATCAGAGAAAGACTAGGTGGGTCTGGGGTGACCATGCTATGTGGGCCTGGAACCTGGGAACCTGTGAGCAGAATGCACAGTCCTGAAGACCTGCACGGACTGGGCTCCCCTACCTCACTCCACAGTGGAACTGTCATGGCAGCTATATGAGTCAGGGGTGAGCAGAAGGTATCCCCTCAAACCATGTGTAGCAGACTTCATCCATGGCACGGCAGTGTGGGGACTCTTGGGGCCATAACAAGATGCTCGGGGGCCCTAGGCTGGCCGTCTTCCTTGCAGTTGACATGTGGTGGCTTCTGTCACATGCGAGGGCACTGTGTAGGCACTCTGTAGGTGCTAGCCCTTGATCTTGGACCTCCCAGTCTTCAGAACCATAACCGATCTCTTTTCTGCATACATTATCTGCTTACAGTGACACAGAAGGCTCTCAGACACAGCCACACGGAAAGGGCACGCTTGTGAGCCGCAGGGGCATAGCTCTGTAGTTCACTATGGAAAGGAGCCTGGGGCTTCCCACATATCAGGGGAGGGCTCCACCACCAAGCTCCATTCCTAGTCCTTAGGCAGCTGTTAGGAGATGATGTGGTGACAACTGGATGTCACATGGCAAGAAGGAATCTTGAATTACTTCCTGCCACTCCCATGGGATCTCAACACTGATCCCAACTTCCTACTGACAGCCAAGAAGCCATCGCCATCACGTGCAAGGGTGCTGTCCTAGGAGCTGTGTGATATCCAGAGGGTCCTGGAAGTACAGGAGTCTGCAAAGGCCCTGGGAGAGGTTGAGCCTCTTCCAACATGGCGGCAAGCCTGCTGCCAGCAGAGCACATGGGGTAACTGGCTAGGGTCAGGCATGGTGACCTGAGAATGTTAGTTCAAGGATATTGGGGGCAAAGTGGCACCATTCCCATCCTGGACAATGCTTTCAGCCCTACCTGCAGGACTGGCATGATCCAGGCAGAAGAGTGTCACCCCTACCTTTCAGATGGGCTCAGCCCCATGCCTATGTTCTCCTCTCCTCAGTATTCCAAAGTACTTCAAATGTACGGAACCACTGCAATCGGCCCTGTCAATATGTCTAAACGAATATATGTTAATTAAAAATAAAATTTAAATGTTTGGGAAAAAGCTATTCAAAATCCTCATTTGAAGATGATATCCAATGAGAAAGAGATAAATAAAAACTGCCAGCTGAACCTGGATCTCAATGTGTAGTCTGAGGCATGCCAAACCACGGCCCAGGCTCTTGGCAGAACTCCAGCCAAGAACGACCAACATTCCATGGCCTTTCCACACACTAGAGGGTTGAAGAAAGAGCTAGAAACCGAAGGCTGCTGCTTCGCCAGTGTGCACACATCTTGTGACATCGAAACTGGACAGCGCACCTAAGTTGCCAGATAGCTCAAGTGTCCCCTACCTGCCCCCTTGGGTTTCCAAGCTCTCAAATCCCTGCCCAACCTTCAAAGTGCACCAGGTCAAATGTCTAGAGCTGTGCTGTGGGTGCAAGATACAGCAGTGCTGTGCCTTGTGCTTGCCAGTGGAGCAGTAACGGGGCAAGTGCATACACACACTCACACACACACTCACTCACTCACACACACACATACACACACACTCACACACGTGCGGCAGGGATTGCTGTACCTGAGCTTGTGTGGTTGACTATGTTCGTGTGTGTGGCTCTGGCATGAGGAGCAGGCTGCTTAGCTTAGGAGCATATGCTGTGTGCTGGCAGGACAAAATGTCCCTGGCAGGAGCCCAAGCCGAGGGGGTGGAAGCAGGAAGGCTCCAGAGCCATAGAGTGATGCCAAGCGCAGGGACCCACAGGAAACTGCTTTCTCTGGTGGCAGGGCTACTTCCCGTGCACTTCCTCCCTTGTCCCAGGCTGAGGAGGCAGTAGGTGAGGCCAGGAGCTGGCTAACCATGTTTCTGTCTGGAGAGGGACATGGACCCTATTTGGTCATCCTGCGGCTGACTGGGAGGAGATGGCCTGGTTTTAGTCAGCCCCGAGGAGCCCTAATCAAAGCCATATTCAACTGGCAAAAGTCTCCATCCTAGGCAGACTCCAGCCACGAGGCAGATTATGGCCTGTTCACCATCAGAGCTCCCTGCAGATCCCGCCTTCTTTCTTAGGTTCACCTCTGGAGGGTGGTGGCACAACAGAGGCAGCATTTGAGGACCCTGGTGGTGCTAACTTCCCAGGAGCCTTGAACATTTTTCTTTTGAGGTGAAAACCAACTGTGATGAAATTCTCCAATTTAAGGCGAGCAATGGAAAAGTGTCTACAACATCCACACTGGAGAATGGCCTACTCTTGATGGCTCCAAACCCTTCATCCCCCTTCAGAAAGAAAATTTTGTCATTCCTCCCTCTCCTTAGCCTCCTGTCATATCTTGAAACCCTGATAGCGGATAGAGGAATGGGGTAGTAATTAAGGTTAGAGGGAAAAGCCCTGATCCAACAGGATTATTGACCTTGTAAGACCCTCTTCCCGATCTCAACCTACACAGCGGATGATATGTAAGCCCACAGTGATTTTTCAGCCACCTGTGAGCCCAGGGAGGGCCCATGCCAGACACTGACCCTACTGGAACCTTGATACTGAACTCCCAGTCTCTGGAACAGAGACAAAATAGAAGCCTTTTCTGTTCTTTTTCTTGACAGGGATCTCACTATGTAGCCCAGGTCGGCCTTAAACTCATGATCTTCCCATCTCTGCCTTCTGAGTGCTGGGATTGTGGATGTGTAAACCTCCACGCACAGGCATGTTCTTACAGTTTAAGCGACTCAGTCTGTGGAATTTTGTTAGGGTAGCCTCAGTGCACACATACCCTGAATGGAAAGACGTGCCTAGTAAGTTTCACTCCTCATTTCCCTCTTTATCACCAGCCAGTGAGTTTGTCTCTGTGTCTTTGCTTATTCTGGACACTACATATGAACGGGAGGATAGACTCTGTGACCCACGGTGGCTGGCTTCTTTTACTTAGCATCACGTTTTCGAGGTTCACACATAAGGTGGCGAGTCTCAGTATTCTATTCTTTTCTATGGGTGAAAAATATCCCATTGTGCATCCATGAATATCCATTTGTGAGCACACCATGGTTTGCATAGCCGTTCACCTCCTGTTGAAATTTGGGCCATTTTATCTTTTAGTCTCTGTGAGTAGTACTACTTTGAACATGTTTGTTTGACTCCTTGTTTTTTACTCATTTGGATATAAACCTCAGAAGGGGTGGCAACATTTACTACTTCCCTGATTCTCTCCTGAGGAAGGCCACGTGATTTTGCACAGTGCCTGTGTCGTTTGACATGCCTCGCAGTGATCACGAGGGCCAGGGCTCTGAAGACAGAAGAGAAGGCATCCATCCCTGCAGGATTTCTTCCACTGGACATCCTTGCATGGCTGGGAGGGTTGGAAGTGTCCCTTAACCCTGTCTGGACTGTCACCATAGGTTCAGGAGATGAGGCCTTGCCTGGGGCTCTCAAAAGCACTCTCAAAGGCTGGATAGGAAATTCTCAGACTTAGTTTCCCTCTGGAAAAAGGGTGACAGAGCTGGACACCTAGAGGGTGCTGTTCAGCTACAGGGCACAGTGCAAAGGGGCTCTGATGTGCTACAGTACCTAGGAGACTCAGGTCACTAAAAAAAAATATTCAGGAGGGATAACCTGTGGTATGAATACTTGGACTTCAGGCCATGGGTGCCCACTCTGAGTCAGGAGCACCAGTATTTTTGTTTGTTTATCTGAGATAGGGTCTAGATATGTAGCACAGGTTGTCCCCAAATTCTTAATCCCCCATTCCTCAGTCACCAGCCTGCTGAAATTAGAGGCTACAACACTTAAGTATGAGTACTGTCTTAAACCACGAGTCTGAACCCTGAGCTGTGAAAACCCATCTTGAGCCATGGGTATCCACCTTGAGTTACCAGTCCCTGTCTAAGGCATGAGTGCCTACCTCGAGTCATGAGGATCTACCTTCGACTACAAATGATTCAAAGGCACCAATCCCACAGTGAGCCAGACAAGCCTACAGCAATGTCTCCATCCCAATTGGGCAGCATTGCTGATAAGTAAGGATCCCTTTCTCTGTGTCCCTTCATCCTCCCCAGTCCCACCACCCTCCTCCCAACTCACCCTTCCTCCTGGGCAGCCAGGGAGTTCTGAGAGAGCTTAGCCAGGTTCTTTGCATACTCCTCTTCAATCTTTATCCTGCGAAGAGAGAAACCCCGGTTTATCTGCTCCACAGTGTAGACCATAATTTGGCCCCACCACACCCTGCTGTGCCTCAGTCTTGTAAAGAGACCCTCTAACATGTCAGTTCCTGAGCTAGTAGTGCTTGCTGCTCTGTTTACACAGGGGGAACCCACAGTGGCAAGTTCCCAATAAAGGACTGGTTCAGACTTTGCTTCCCACTGCTGGCAGATGTCATCTGCACCACTCCAAGCACAAAGTGGGACATGAGAGCCTTCCAGGAACAAGAGAAGCTTGGGATAGACTCCCAGGGATGCCCAGGATGTACCCAGCCCTTCCATCCCTTAGTTCCAGGTTCACACGCTCCCAGATGGCCTCAGCCCACAGAAGCAAGAAGAGAACATCTTCCTCCACTTTCCCACCCACAATGCCTTCAATTGCAAAGCATTGCTAAGGGTGCAAGTGTTTCCATGGAAACCAGGTAGGGTCCAGAGCTGAAATCCCATTGGATTTCCCCAGAGGGGAAAACCTTCCATACCCCTCCAAGGCAACTCTCTGGGGCACATTTTGTACAGCTAGGCATATCCATGTTACGTGGGCTGTCAACAGCATGTTCACGTCTTAAGAGGCTCTTGGGGCAATGGTGGGAGGCAGAGATGTGCTATGATAACCAGAGGTGGTCTGAAGGCAGAGCCCTAGACAGTCCTTCCAGTGAATAGAGGAGTCCCGGGACATGGAATTGCAGCATGTGCTTCTTGCCTGCTAGGGTGCTGAGACCCAAAGGATGCAGGGACCCAGACAGAGTGACTATTTGGACCTGCTAAAGCCTCTGCACACCTTCTCACCCCTCACTTCTGGCTGGAGCCTGTCCGAAAGTTCCCAAGTTTCTCGCTAACCCATCTCTGTCCTGCCTTTGTCTCCAGCCCCAATAATGCGGACCTCTGCCCTGCAGCAACTTCATACTGGGGCCAAGACGACCTCCAGAAAGCGGATCTCATCATGCCACAAGGCCAAGTGCACATGCCAAGAGAGGGAGGTGCACACGCCATCTGCCTCCTGGGCCTCTGCTGTGAGCCGTCTGTGTTATCTCCACCTCCTGCCCACTTCCCTCAGCCCAGCAAAGCTGCAAGTCCCAACCCCACAGCCTGATTTTCCTGCCTCAGATGGCTTCCCCGAGAGCTCCAAAGGCGGGCTGAGAAAGGTTCCAGGGATTTGAATTCCCTCCGCTGGTTCCCCGAGACCTCAGTGGCCGGAGATGACAGAAACCATTCATTTGCCAATAGGACATTGTTATGAGTGAAAACCATATGCACATTGAGGCTTCAGCTCCTATTGCTTCCTATTTGTCTACTTTATGCTTCTGTTTTCTTGCATCTGAACAAAGCAGCCTTCCAATTTCCTACTAGTTTAATGGGTCATAACATAAAGATTTGATTATACAAATGGAAAATAGGCCTCCTAAGGAAAAAGCGGGCTTTAAAAATGCCAAAGCATTATTACCCAATTACTAGTGTTATAACGAAGAAATACTTTGAAAAGTTCTTTGCTATTTGCAATGGATCTTTCCAGCAAGTCTTGGAAACACTAGCTGGAAAGTTGAGCATATGTTTGTGAAAAAAAAAATGTGTTGATGGGGGTGTGTAGGCTCGCAGGTGTGTGGGTATACAGATGTAGGGGTGTGTAAGTACGCAAGTGTGTGGTGTGTAAATGTACAGATGTGTGTGTGATGTGGGTAGGCAAGCAAACAAACGTACAGATGTATAGACATGTATGAAGGCATGGATGCACAGGCATGTGGGTGTGCATGTACGTGGGTGTGCAGCTATAGGTGCACAAGGGTGTAGGTATGCAAAAGCATGCCTGTGCAAGTGTCTGTACCTGAAGGTGTGTGAGTGTGCGGGCACACAGATGTGCAGCTATCTGTGCACAGGGATGTGGGTATGCATATACTTGGGTGTGTAGGTGTGATGTGTGGGTACCCAGGGTGTATGAACACACAGGTGTGTGGGCATGCAAATATGCCGGTACACAGGTATGCAGTCACATGGGAGTACATGGGGATGTGGGTGTGTAGGCACATAGGTATGCAGGGACAGGGTAAGATGTAGGGGTGTGTGGGAGTACAGGTGCCCAGATGTATAGTTGTATGGGGATCTGATGCATGGCTATGTAGGTACACAGTTATTTCTGTGTTGGGGCATGTAGAGGCTAGAATGTGTGGGTATGTGTATGTGAGCATGTATGAGGGTATACAGGTGCATTTGTGCATGGGTGATGTGGGATTCCCCTCTGTATGCTGTGAATATCATTAGTTAATAAAGCAACTGCTTTGGGCCTATAGCAGAGCTATAGGGAAACAGAGCTAGGTGGAGAAAACTAAACTGAATGCTGGGAGAAAGGAGGTGGAGTCAGAGAGAAGCCATGTAGCCCTGCCAGAGATGGATGTTGGAACTTTAGCCAGTAAGTCACAGCCACACGGCGATACACAGATTAATAAAAATTGGTTAAATTAATATGTAAGAGTTAGTCATTAAGAATCTAGAGCTAATGGGCCAACTAGTGATTTAATTAATACAGTTTCTGTGTGATAATTTCAGGGCTAAGTGGCCAGGAACAAACAAGAGGCCCCTCCTTCTACCCATAGATCTGCATGTGATGCAGGAATATGAACAAGAGAGACAGAGAGGAGAAAGATGGAGAGGGGACTTCTCTGCAGCTCTTCATATTTTCCACAAGCTGAATTTATAGGATCTTCATCTATGACCCAAGTTCTTCAGGCACGGGGCTCTTAGGATCTCTAGTGGGGAGGGCAGTTCTATATCCCTTGGCCTGGGAAATGTTTTAGTTAGAAAACGGCCTGGAAGGACAGGAGTGGCACACAGTTCGAGTCCCAGCACTCAGGAGGCAGAGCAGGTGGATCTCTGAGTCTGAGGCCTGCCTGATCTATAGAGTGAGTTCCAAGTTAGTCAGGGCTACACAGTGAGACTTTGTCTCAGGAGAAAAAGAAGACCTGGAAGGTAAGGGACAGCTTCAAATGAGGGTAAAGAATGGAGCGGCAAGTCAGGGGACGGTAGGGAGGAGTGGAGACTGTGGCAAACAGGACCTGCGCTCCTTCCATGGACAGCAGCTACTCAACTCCAGCCAGTTGTTGCACAGGGCTGTGCAAGCATCAAGAGATACCAAGCATCCAGGATTCAATGCAATGTGTGTGTGTGTGTGTGTGTGTGTGTGTGTGTGTGCGTGTGTGCGTGTGTGAGTGTGCATGCACATTCATGTGTCTCAATACATATATTGAGGTCTCATGTAGTTCAGATAAGCCATATTACACAACTGAGGATGACTTTGAACTCCTGGCCTCCTTCTTTCAATTCTTTAGATATTGGTTCAAATCTTTAGAAACACTATCCATGTCTACACCACATATCTGCTGGCCACATCTGTCCCAGGGCTAAGCATGACCAGCTATCCACTCCCCTGGGGTCCAGGGTTCAGAGTGGGCCTGGTGGTGGCCAGCTCCAGGGCTACATGGGCATTGATCTCACCTTTCCCGGATAAACTCAGACATTTCTTTCTGCATCTGCTTGCCTTTCAGTTGCTTCTGCAGCAGCAGTTCAAACCCAGCCACGGTGCCATTGCCTTGTGGGTCCTTCTTATCCGCCTAGGAGGAAACAAAAGCCCAGTCATCTGGGAGCAGGCTGCATTCTGCATTTCTAGGATCCCTTGCAGATCATTGCCAGGGAGCCACTGCAGCTTGCAGAAACCCCTCTCACCGGGAAGAGCTTCATGGGCCCTCTTCCCTGTCCTGACCATAGTGACACTCTTTCTTCAGCAACACTGACCCAAAGCATACCACTAACACCTTTCCTTACAGGGAGATTACCACCATGCCCGCCTGAGGCTTCTCTATGGATGCTTAAGGTGTGCTCGCTTCATGCTGTGGATGCTACATCTTGATAGAATGGCAAGGAAGTCACCCCAATGACTAAGCCCAAACCTGCTTCCCTCGGGGGTAAACAGGCTGAACGACTCATTGGCTCTAAGAAAAACCTACAAGAACAGTGTGCTCCAAAGACTGTGCCATCGAGGAGATGTTTCTACTAAGAGGAAAAGGCTTTGACAGTCAGAAAAGGAAAACCACCGAGGGACCAGGAGCCAGAGTTCAGGTTAAGGTGAGAACTCTTAACTAAGCATGGCGGTGTAGGCCTGTGATCCCAACCCTTGGGAAACAGATGCACAGGGTGGCCAGGCGGTCTCTCAACATAACCCAAACTAGCAAAAGAAGGACATCCCCAGGATGCCAGTGAACAACAGGCAGGATCACATGCTCTGCCCAGCTCCACGACTTTCTTGTCTCCCCCCCTAGAGTCCTAAGGATGTCTTCCACACACATGACAGCCACTCTTTATTTCTGCAGCTGTCACCCATTCTTCCTGGTCCACTCACTTGCCTCTCACCCTCCATTCCCATCTGCAACAGACACAGCACAGGTTACACCCAAGTCTTTCTCAAAACTCCTTCAGTACCTCCCTACTACAGACAGCAAAGACACGACTTGGTTCAGGCCTCCAGAATCTTCCCGTCTCCTTACTGCATACATGTCTCTCTCCTGGGTCATCTCTCACAGCCCTCAAAGCTTCCATGTCCTCTTCAGACCTCTATCTTACAAGCAGGACAGCTTGAGTAGCAGGACAAGCAGGAAGCTTTGGGTGCTTCCTAAGGGGTGCAGGATTTGGGAGAAAGAAAAAGCACTTTGGGCTAGTATTTAGCAGATATAAAAAGAGGGCAGATAATCCATTCTGTGCCATAGTGAGAAGAGGTTTTATTTATTGATTGTTCCTTGGGGTCTTCCCGAAAGTGCCTTATAGAGATTTAGTCGTTTTCTATAGACGGCCGAGGTGCCGTGAACCCTCACTACTATGGCTGCAGAAGGGTCAGTGTCCCTGCAACTTCAAACCGCAAGTGCTCTGGGCTAGCTCTGGCATCCTTGATGTACGGGACTGTGCATACACGTTAAGACATCATTTTAACGGTGGGAAAATATACATAATGTGAGATTTATTGTTGTCATCATCATTTCTAAGTGCATATACAGTTTAGTGACACTAAGAGTATAGAGACTGAGGTGGTGACGTTCTGCCATCCATCATCAATAGAAACTTCTCATCTTGCAACAGGCAGCTTTGTACCCACTAAGCAATACACAAGGACTTGAGAGCCGCGGGTGCTGAAAGAGACAGTTTATACATCTCTGTACCCGACTTCCTCATGACTCGGCTGGGGAAAGCAACATGCCGAGAGGCAGAGCGTGTCCCCAAGGCCACTCACAGTGGTGTTGAGCAGGCCTGAAGCTCAGATTTCTTTATTAAAAGTAATTCTAGTCTCCTGCCTCCATCCAGCCCTGGAGGGAGCTGTCTTTCAGCTTTCTGGCATTCTGGCTGTGTTACAGGGCAGGAAAACCACACAGATTTCCTGGGACTGCCAGATGATCCAGAATCCAGCAAAAGTCCTGTCTGAGATGCCAGACTGGACACCACACTTTGCAGCTTCAACAAGAAAGGCCCCTTTCACCCTTCCCAGGTGTATGCTGCTGCTGGGGTCACAGAGGAGAGAAACTGAGGCAGGACTCACCCAGAAGTAGTCACAATAGCTCCACTCAGTCGGCTTGAGCAGCTGTTGTTCAGGCATTGTGTCTGGGTGAGGGAATGTCACACAGTTTATCTGCAAAGAAAGAGAATGCTGTCACTGCTGGATCAGGTGGCCAGAGCACAAAGGACACCTCTCTGGGGCCACTTTGGTGGAATGTACTCAGCAATCTTGCCCTTTGCCAGCAGCCAGTGGGTACTTTCTATAGGAGGCAATTGGCCCCCACACCCATCCTAGAGGCTACGAAGAGGGAAAGCTCTCTGGTGACAATTTAATCGGATCTATCACAATTGTAAATGCCCAGATCTTGCGACCCAGCCACCGTGCTTCTGAGAGATGGTGCTACAGATGTAACTGCCTATGTGTGCAGGGATGTATGTGCCTGGTATCTACCATACACTGGCTACGCTTTCAAAGGCTGGACCAGAACCACACTGTCCAATGGTGGGGGGAATTCGTAAGGAAAGTCTGAGACGAGTCAGGAGTGGTGGTACCATTTTCAACCCCAGCACCCAGGAAGGAGAGGCAGGAGGCTAGCGACCTTATAAGACACAGTGCCACGTACAATGAATGCGTACGTGAAAAACAAATCAGTGCTAGAGCAATAGAGTTCGTTCCACTGATGAGGAACAGTACCTGGATGCACTGCTAAGGGGCAAGTGCACCTGAGTGCACAGTGGTACACAGATGATGTGTAGAATGGTTTTAGCATCACAGTGTGCTCCATTTGTACGAAGAAGTGGGGCAATATCTGTGTGTTTGGTATGTCCTGTGTGGGATCATACTGGAAGCCAACAACTAAATCTGAATTTGCTTCTAAGAAGAGCCAAGGATAGGGCTGACTTAGAAGCACCTGGGGGTCGGGGGTGAGAGTTTCATACTGTGGTATGAACATCCACAGTTTAAACATATAATCCAGGGTGCAGGCTTGGGGCTGGCCCTAAGGATGGAGAATGTGGTGTGGAAGTTTCTGGGTGCTTAAAGCTATTGTTTCTCCCAGCTGTGTTTGTGATCCTCCCTAGCTGCCTCAGCTTTGTGGGAGTGGCTTGCCCCCCTTTGTGGGAGTGGCTTGCCCCCTTGTGGGAGTGGCTTGCCCCCTTGTGGGAGTGGCTTGCCCCCTTTGTGGGAGTGGCTTTGCTGCTTTTCTGATGGGATTGCAATTCCCCAGCCTCACACCAAGGCATCTTCCTCCAACCTCACCTCACAGACCAGTCATCTGTCACAGTGGGGAGTTCTGGTGCTGAATGGATAAGCCAACCAGGAACCCACAGAGGGTGGCAGATTGTCTTCAAGCTCTGACCTAGGAGGGTCATGCAGACAGCCAGGCACCCCTGTGACACAGAATCTACAACCAAGACAGGAGGGAAACAGCTTGTGCTTTGGGCAGGGGCTACAGGCTGTGGACACATATCTCATGGGCAGATTCAGATTCCTGCTCCACACCACCAGACTATGAGCTGATTCCAGGTTAGCCAAAGATTGGGGTTGGTATGTCAATTGTCTTAAGCTTTCAGTGATGGCAATTGTTTGAGATTAAAATTAAAAACAAAAACAAAATGCTATGGCCAACCAGCAAACTCCCATGTCAGTTGAATCAGACCCTGGGACCTCTGACTTAAGGGCGGGAGAGCCTGTGGTAGTTAGTGCATTGCCCTTCCAGCCTACCAGCTGTCAGGAGCAGCAGCTGCCCTCACAAGGCTGGGTGAGGAGACCCGGAAGTGCTGTCCAGAAGGAAAAGGACATTGACATTGGTGAGATAAGGCAGGGGCTCCTTTGGGAAGAAGCATGATGACATGGTAGGAAGGGGGCCAGGAATGTTACAGTGCCTTAGAGTTCAACAGCACTGAATTCTGCCCCAGTTGGTTCAGTGTGAAGAAGTTCTGGCCTGCAGCTGTTGTTAGGGGCTGGATGGCGGGGGTGGAGGGCAGGGGATAGAGCAGGCACCATCTCATGTCCAGCCTCAGGAAAGGGTCTCTCCAAGTTCTTGATCTAGGCTGAAGTCCCTCCCGGCTGTGAGGTGTCCTGATTTGAGTCTTCTTTAGGGGCCTTGCCAGCCTCCCACTGAGTGGGTGCTGCTTGGGGCCAGCATAAAAACAGGGTATGGAGGTTAAGCCATATTGGTGATGACAGTCACCTTTATGAAAGCTTCAATGTAATTTAATGATATAAGATTTCTAACAGTAAAGAAATCAGGAGCTAAGAATCACAGAATCAGGGCTGGAGAGGCAGTGGGTAGGAGCGCTTGCTGTGCGTGCATGAGGATCTGCGTTCAAACTCCTGCAACTCCAGTGACAAGTCAGGCATGGCCGCATGAGGCTCAGAGACAGGAGGATTGCTGGGAACTTGCTGACTGCCAGGCTGGCTCCAGGTTTAGCGAGAGACTATCTCAAGGAAATTTAGGCAGAGAGTGATAGAGAAAGACACACTTTCCTCTGGTCTCCACATGCATGTGAGTGTGTAGACATAACTGTGCACACGCAACCATGCACACACAAACACATCCATGCAAATAAATAAATAATCACAGAATCCACAGATTTAAGGCACAATTACCCCTAAGTATCTGGGAGTGGAGGGGTGGGGACCATTTTCAGGCCTCACATGGGTGGCAAAATTTATAGATACCAAGCTCCCTTATGTAAAATGGCACCGTATTTGCATATAACAAACACAGACCCCCCTGCATTCCATAGTCTTATAATACTTAATAATTTGAGCTGAATAGTTGTTCTACTGTATTGAATGGGGAGTAATATCAAGGATAAAGGTTGTACAATTGAGTACAGACACAGTTTTCAACCTGTGGCTAGGGGATCCTCAGCTGGCTGAATTCACAGATGGGGACCTGTGGCTAGGGGCCGTGGTACTCAAAGTAGGCAGTACTGATTTCTAAGGAACCTTATGATCTCCCCCGACCCTCTTCATCAGTCATCATCCAAACTGCTCTTGGCCTAGGCCACAAAGGAAGAAGTTTATCACAAGTGGCTTGGCCAATGATGGGTCAGGGCAAGCAGAAAATGGGTCTTGTTTAGCCATGCCTAGCATCCTCCCTGAGAGGACCCACATTCAGAGAAAGGATGGTACTATCTACCCCAGGATGCCCATGAAGAGAAGACAGACTCTGTTAGTCCAAAGCGGAGAGAGTAACAGGAATCCCCTCCAATGGCAATCCTCAGCTGGCTCCAAGGCACAGAAGGTCTATAGGATAGCTGGGATTTGATTATGTTCCATTTGACCCCTCCGTTGTCCTGGAGCCATGGTGTAATGTGTCTCAGAGTCACCTGGACCAGCCATGGAAGGATGGGGCCTGGGCGGGAGTGAAGGTGGGAGAAGCTGGAGACTCATGATATTTCCGCCACTCTGGGGCTATTAGTTCTTGGATGCCCTGGTCAGGAGCCCTGGGGTGCCTGTCACTGCCTCTGTCACTTCTGGTTCCTGTTACCCAATGGGACTTCCCTGAATCCTCAGTGTTCTTCTCCCCCTGGTGGTCAGGTAGAGAAGTGCACAACACTGAGGAAATCAGATCACAGAAGTGTTCAAATCCAGGTCAGGCTGGCGGTAGAGCTGAATGTTTACCGGATAGCTCCTCCATTGCATGTGCCATGTCGGGTTTTATCTGCTATGCCAGGTCTCCCCAGCACCCTGTACACATACGTCTTTGATGTACTCCTGATGGCTTTTTCTTCTTCCTTTCCTTGCTGACAGCTTGCCCATGAGGGCAGGTGAAGGGATGGAGACCATCCTATCCTAAGGTTTTCCTAGGTCCTGCACATCAGGCAAACAGCGGGTATTCAACAAAGCATCATTATTGCAATGACTAGGAACCAGGTCTGAGGTACAGTGTATGTTCTCAAGAGCCTGATAGTTAAGGGGTGATTATTCTTGGGATACGCCTCTCCATTAGGGCAGGCATGGGATGCTGAGGCCACAAGAAGGGCTGGGGCTGCTGGAATGATTCTTAGATGAAGTGGTACTTGAGGAGGATCTAAGCAAGCAGGCTGATAGAGGAAAGGGTATTTCAGGTAGGAGGGGGGCTGGAGCCTCTATGTGTGTGTGTGTGTATCTGTGTGTGTGTATTTGTGCACACATGTGTGTATGAGTATATGAGTGCTTGAGTGTGTGTGTGTTCACACACATGTAGGCTGAGTTTGGCTCAGAAGCAAGAAGGACTCCGGCAGATGTGTCCAGATGTCTGTGCTGAAGACAGTTAGCCACCAAGGGTCTAGTGTGAACATGAAATGGACAGGACGGTGCTCTCTGAGTGAGTTCCCAGCCCCATACGATGGAGGCTGCAGTTTGGAGAGGTAAAAGGATATGACTGTGGTCCCAGGGCAGGAAAGGCTCAGGACTGCCCTTGACCCCAAATGCCAACAGTGCCCAGGCGAGAACGCGAGGACCCGGGCCTGGCTGACGGTGTTGGGTTATAAGGAGAAAAATGAGAGGATTCCGGAGATCAGGAGGCTTCAGCGGGAGAGGGTGTTGTAAGTGAGGCGCAATGAAGCAACCAGAGCAAAAATGTCCACCTGCAACAGTGGTGCAAACACGCACAGGGGAGGAGACGAGGCACAGAGGCTGACAGGCCACTGTCACGCAGCTAGAGGGGCACAGGAGAGTGCCACTCAAGTACCCTCTCAAGTACCAGTCCATCATTCTCTTGCTGCCCCTCTGTGATGCTCAGGCCTCCATTAGCAGGGCCACAATACTCCAGGAAATAAGAGAAAGTCAGACATGTCTTTCTCTATGAATATCTCCGTGGGCAGGTTCCTTTCCCCTCCTGGAGATCACCATGCAGGAGCTAGGAATGTTCAGCTGCACCCTTAGGAAAGGCGTGCCTCCTCCAATAGCCTGCTGGGAGCAGTGGGAACCTCGGTTCCTCCTGTTGCTGCACGGGAGACAGCCCAGGGATTTACTTTATGCTCTGTGAGTGCTAATCATGTCCGGAGTCTCGCCATGTGTGGACTCATACAGTCCTCATAACAGCCATTCAAGGCACCCACCGAAGCACAGAGAGGTTAAGTCACTTAAGCAAGATCCCAGAGTTTGAATGCGGTAGTAGAGTCATGGCCTGAATCCAGACTAGGATACTAGGTCCAGACTAGCATTTGAATCCCGTCAACACATGACTTGTCTAACTCACTGGGGCGAAGTGTAGCAAGGCCCTGCTCATGCCAAAGACAGTTGTTGAGCAGGAAACAGAGGAGGGGTGTGCCCGTCAATGTGTGTGTATGTGGTGTGGCCACTTCTACTGTCTCCTCTGGGGATCCCCAGTCTTCGGCACAGCCACATGGAGAAACACCGCTGCCCACCCCCATGGATGGAACACTTCCTATTGCAGGGGCTGTTTGACTGAGGCACGCTGCAGATCAAGAGAATTGCTCCCAGCCATTCGCTGAAGGCACCAAAGAGGCGGCAGCAGTTGGTCAGGCATCTGACTGGTCCACCAGGGATGCAGAACACATGTGTGACCCACCTGAGTGGCTGACATGGGAGACCGGGGCACCTGCTCTCATTGTAGGGCAGTACAGTCTGTGTCCAGGGCGGGGTGATAGTCTCCTTCCAGCCTTCAGGTTAAGGTTACAGAGTTTGGTAACCCAGGCTGCAGCTAACAACGCTGTGTGACCCTGACCCAGGAAAGCGAGAAGACTGGAAAGGATCCCATGGGCTTCCCTCCAGCCACTAGCTCCCTCCCAAGATGCCATGCTTCATCACGCTGGGCATCCAAGCGGAGGACCACAGGGCCCTCTAGTTCCTCCTTCCAGGAGACTGTGCCTCGGGCCTTCTCTGCCATTATTGCTCAAACCCTCTATATCTTGATGTGTCAAGTTTATGCTGAGGGCAGTGAGCGGCCATTAATGCCTGCCACTCCCAATCAAACGGTGCCCTGCCCCCACCTGCCAACCTAACGCTACTGACAGCAGGAAAGAGACCCAGGCATGGCTGCCAGCCCTGTATCTGCTGCCAGTGGGCCCATGTGCCTGTTCTTCTAAACTAGCTCCGGGCCACTGAACTTCAAATCCAGCTCAGTCCCTGCTCCTTGACTGAGGACATGCATCCTGCCCTGGCAGGGCCTGTCAGTGGCTGCCTCCCAGGTCAGACGGCATGGAAACTGCTCACTACATTCCTGTATTCCCCCAGAACAGGAAGCTGGTGTCTCAGCCTTCTTGGTACAGGGCCGTCCCATCCTGTGAAGAAGTGCTGAGCTCTACGGGGCTTGCACATGGAGCTAGCGGGCTGGGTGTGGAGACAGGGTACCACATGAGGGAAATAATGACTCAGGTCTTCATTCTGAAGTGATAAAGGGTTGGGGTATCCAAGGGATACATGGGCAAGCAGCCAGGTTGCCAGTAGGGAGACCTGGATGTGATCGAGTCCTGGGTTTCTTTCTCCCTTGCTGTGTGACCTGTGGCCACTCCCTCTTTTGCTCAATTTTCCCAGCAACAGTTCTCCAGGGTGTAAGCATTCACATCAACCCTCTCTAATGTTGACAGAAATGCAGTTTTTGGTCCTCGCCCCCAGAGAGACCATCTATAGATGTTTTTCAGAAATCCACACCTTAAACAGTGTCTCAGGACCTTGGTACCAGCTGCAAGCTGCAGGCCATCTCGGCCAGAGGGAAAGAGCAGGCAGGAGTGACAAGCGACAAAGTCGGGCCATATTCAGAAGCTCTGACTGCAAGGACCCAGCAGGGGCCTGACTCTGACTGGGCTCCATCACCATGTGCCTTTAAGACAAGAGCCAGTGCTGCACGGGCCCATCTCTTTTCATTTCGGTGTTTGTTTCTAGAATGTGAAAATGTGTCTCCCTCTTATTTTCTCTTCTTCCTTTCTCCCCGTTTCTGTTGGCTCTGAGTAGTTCTCCTCTTGCTTCAGCATTTTGGAGCATTTAGTAGCAATGTGAAGATAGGGACCATGCCCTCCAAAGTCTGAACCTAGGTCGGCCTATGCCCTACCAGGTTCCTCTAGATTCTCTAGAAAGAGAAGCTGTGGCTGCTGCAGGGTTGCAGCAAGCTGAGCCGCCCTGCCCAGTTTCCAGGAGACTCCGAAGGGTCAAGGCAGGGTGATGGCCTGAGGGACCTACACCAGCTCAGGAGGGGCATTGCCAGTGGGCACGAGCTGAGTTTTTGAATCTTGAAGCTTCCTAGCTAGGTGACTTGGGCATAGTGCTACACTGTGCCCCAGTTTCCTTGTCTGTGTACAGTGTGATGGCCACGCTAATGCATATCAGGTACGGGGTGCATGCCCGACTCTGTTCTAGGTGCTTACGACTATGGACCAAGTCACTCCACTCCCCCACTGCCGAAGCCCTCACTTCCCTGCTTTGTAGAAACAGGCACCAGCAGAGGCTGGGAAACTAGCTCGAACTCACAGCTTTGTGAGTGAGGTAAGTGACACTCTGGCTTCAGAGTCCAGGTGTATAATCCCCTCCTGGGGTCGATTCTGTTAACCACAGCTCACACCGCAGGCAGCAAGCCCTAGGAGCAGTCCTGGTGTACCAAGCGGGCACTAAGTTGACGGCAGGTTATTACGATTGCTTGCTATTACTGTTTGTCTGGCTCGCTCTTCCCCGCACAGCAGAATGGTCCGATGCACCCACTCAGGGTTTTATCTTTGCAGAGGTAGTCAGGGCAGTTCAGAACAGGGTGACAAGGAGCCCAAGGTTATAAGTCGTGCCAGGAACTCATGCCAGGATAGCAAATCTACACAGACCTCACTTCTCAACTCTCTGGGTTGTTGGCTAAGAATCTAGGCAGCTCCCTCCCTTAGAGGCTAGGATAGAGATGTCCTGACCCCAGTGCATCACGGGGTTGTGAGGGAGGAGTTGGGCCCACGCTCCATCCCCACAGAGGTATCTGGCTAGCACTGGGGAGGATCCCTGAGAGTTTGGACAGGAGCTTTTCTCATCAGGGACTCCCAGAAATGCTATTTGTAGGGAGCTTTTTCTTGCTTTTAACTTTGACATCTTCCAGAAGTTTCCCTGCACAAAAGCAGCCCTGCGGTGGCTGTAATTTCCATGTCACATTTCTGCACACAGCACACTCCACCCCCTTCAACTTGCTCCCCCACAAGCACCTTCTCCTGCCCACCACACAGAAGCAGCTTCTGTCTCCTTACAGCCTCCTGCCTTCCACCCCTTCACCGGGGGAGAGCAAGCAAAAGGGGAAATTAACAGAGGGAGGGGATGGGGGTAACTTCAGCTAAACCCAAGCTTTGGCTGCAACTTCTTTATTTCCTAGTGAGCATCGATTCTGGGTTTGGCGGTCCACGTTGCCATGGCAACAGCCCAGTTGTGACCCACAGCCCCAGCCCTGGAGCCCTCCCCCCACCAACAGTCAAGCCACTTACTGTGATGGTGTTTTCCTTGCTCTGTTTCTTGCTCGGCGACGAGGATCCCAGGTTCTGGTGAGAGAGGTGAGACCCATCATCAAAGCTGTTCTCCATGTTGGACATTTTTTTCCCCATTCCCGTTCCTTCCCCAGGTGGGTGGAGGGATTGGTTAAGAACCCTGAGCTGGGGAAGTTCAGGGGTGTCAGCCTGCGGTTAACTCCTGAGTCACCATATTCTGGGCCAGGGCAGGCAAGTGCATCTCAGAGTCCAAGCTGTTCCAGAGTGCACAGGCTCCAGGCGAAGTAGAAGGAAGGCTGAGTTCAGGCTCCCGGGGAACCTCAGCAAACCAGGTCTCCCCTCCTCTCCTTTCCAACTGGGATTTGGGGGAGTTAACCCCTCCGCTGCCCTCTGCTGGTAACCAGACCACGGTGCCAAAGCAGGGGAGTGGAATAGCAGGGGAAGAGAGAGTTAAGGCAGATTGTAGGCCACTCCACCACCCACCCCACAGGGGCACAGGAGACTCAGCACACGACACCTCATTCTGAACCCTCCCGAGTCCGTAACAGCAAATGGTGAATGCTCGTGGAATGAGCACAGGGCGCAGCTCAGTCACTTTGGCAACGTGCCACTGTGCCAGCGCTTGGGAGTCGCGGCGGTTTCTCGCAAGCAGAGTACCCTCCTGGAGTGACTTTTCATACTGTCCCCATTGTCAGCAAGAAAGCTGGAGTTTTGGTTGCCTCTGCACCCACAGGTGATGCCCAGAGTCCCACTATTATGTTGGTGGAGATGGCCAAGAATGGCCAGCTAAAAATAGCGTCACATTTAATATGGGACAACGCTCAGTCCTTCAGCAGTTACGCTCAGGGTTACACTCCACGGCTTCCCCAGACAGAACCCTGAGATGCCATTGTCTTGGGTCCCACAATGCCCCTGGAAACAGCTCCCTCCAGGCAACCATGGGTGACCACTCTGTGTATGTTCTGGGGCTGGCATGTGTCCAAAAGTACGAAGGGCTTTACCAGTGCATCTCAGGGAAACTGGGTGATTCTAGTCATACTCAAGCCCCGGACCCTGGCTAGGTGAACATCTGTGGGGTGGGGGTGGGGCTGTTTCTGCCTCAGGAAGCCATCAGCAAGCCAGGCCAACTGGAGCTCACCACAGACCCTTCTTATGGACAGCCTTACTGTCTTGCTTGGGCCAGTAAAGAGCCTGTTTGGAGAAAACTCACATCCTTAGAGGTCTTGGTGGAAAGCAACCTTAAGGAGCATCCTTTCATGGATGACTAACTTTGAGATGAAGGCCATGGAACTGACTTCCTAGAACCTCAGGGTTTCCATCTGTAAAATGGGCCATCACCACCGGGTCTCACACAGCTCTAGCCAGCTTCCACCCTGAGCAGCTGGAACCCTCACTGGAGGCACACTGATCTGACCAACTTTAATTTCTTTATCCAGGCACCTGTGCTTGTGGCAGCTCCTCTGTCACCCTGACAGGTTATGGTGATGTCAAGTTTGTGGTCAGCTTCTGTATCTATTTTTTAAAGCATCATCATATCCGCCTGGTCTGGCCTGCATCCTTCCAAGCTACTATTTCTCCTCCGGGACATTCACGAAAAGTGCCCCTGGCAGACAACAAGCAGAGGATGCCCAACAAGAGCCCTGGTCATCAAGAAAAGGCAGGGACAAGATCTCTCCATGGGTCTTTTCCACAGCCACATTGGTCAAGCCCATACCTGCCAAAAAAAGGAGCAGTCCCACCTCAGGGCTAGATTCTCTTAGCAAGTCTCCCTGTCAAGGACCAACATGACTCTGCCACCATCCTTGGGTGCCTACTGCAGTCCAGGATTGGTCATGGGCAGCCAGGGGTCAATGGCCTTGGCCACAGGCGGTTATAGCTGCTGTTGTTACTGGAGGTGTGAGGGACTAAGAGGCAAGAAAGCCTACAAGAGTCACCCTCTAGTGGTGGCTTTTGTTATTCCCCACTGAGGGGAATGCAGGTTCCTGGGAACATAGGAACAGCGAATACAAGAGAATTCAAATAATGATGAGGAGATAACAAAAGGGCAAAGGAGCCAGTCTAAAGATGACCCCCAAAGGCTACAGTAGGGTACCACCTGAGCTCAGTAAGAATAATGACCTCAGTGGGTTCACTCCACAGTGGGCAGAGGGAACATGCCATTCCAGAAGACCCACAAAAACGTACGTAGAGTTCATTGCTCAGAAGTCCCAGGGTCGAAGGGGTTGAGACTGTGATTGTCACGGTCTAAAATCAGGCGGCAGGACAGTTCCACGGTGTCGTACTAGTGCCCCGCGGGTTACTGACCAATTAGAAAGAGAAATGAATGAAATAAATCCAGAAGTTATTTCAGTGATCTGGAGCCTCCCCAGCAGTGCACAGGTCTGGACGTGTGTGTCCCCAGAGACGCCACAGGCAGCAGGCAGCTCACCCCATACAGAGCTCCTGTCAAACCCCAAGTTGGGGTCTAAGAAGGAGAATGCCAGCCGATTAAGAATGTAGGTCGGCCTACAAGACAATGGCTAGGAGTCTTCTTCACAACATAGACTAGAAGTCAGTGTGAGGGCAGGCGAAAGAAAAGCCCTGGGATATCAGCCTAGACAAAGAGATTGGAGCAAGAAAGATGACAAAACTGGCCGTATCATGGCAGACTATTCAGCCGTAGGAATAAAAGTTGAGCACACTCAACACAGACATCAAACACGTTCTGGGTAAAAGCAATCAGCCTCTGAGGACCACATACAGCTGACCTTCCTGAAGATAAAAACGCCATAAAAAGACAGCTTGCAGTCAGAAAGTAGGCTAGTAACAGCCCGTTCTTGGGGGAGGCTTGGGAGTAATGTTAATTCTCTACGACTCATTGCGATAAGGGATGTGCGATTATGAGTCTGTTAAAAACAATGAATTGTCTAGTTGGCACGCTCCCTCGGTCCCTCCCTCCCCTCTCCCTCTTTTTCCTTTGCAGGACCAGGAATTGATCTCTCCTTTGTAGCCTACTGAGCTGTAGCCCCAGATTGTATTTTAAATAATGGAACTACACAATAATAATAATTAGTTGTGTCTACACAAACAAAGCTGTGTTTGAGAGCGAGGTAGATGGACAGACAGACAGACAAAGATAGAGAGACAGACGCTAAGGAGACAAAGTAACCAACATTTTCATGTCAAACACTTACTTGGATCCTGGACTGGGGAGAAAAGCAGGTGTAAATGGCATTTTAGGGATTACTGGAGAATTCGACTATGGAGTCTCTATGGTAATGTTATCAGACCGGTGTTTTCTTGGAGTGGTACTTTGATATCTTTCCCCCTTTGATTTACAATTAGAAATACTCGCATTTAGAGTAGTGGTTCTCAAACTGTGGGTCGTGACCGTCAGAGAACACATCTTTCCAATGGTCTTAGGAACTGAGACACCACTCAGTAGCCAAGTTACAGTTAGGAAGTAGCAACAGAAAGAAACTTATGGTCGGGGTTTCCTAAGACCACAGGAAATGTGCAGTTTTTGATGGTGGTGACCCATAGGTTGAAAACCATTGATTTAGAGCAATCAGTCAGGAATTTTGCTTTAAGAAAAAGGTAGGGTGTTGAGGCAGGGTGAGACCTTTCATGAACCGACACTGGCCTAATGCCAGTGACATGGTAGGTCCGTGGGACTTTGTTATGGAAGGCCCTCAACTTTCATAAATTTACAGATCCCTACAGTACATACTTTCACATTCTGCCCTTTGCCTATGATTCCAAAGAGTCATCCTTTTTGCAGGATTTTTTTTTTAAACTAGAGACTTGGTGATGCTCCTGATTTTGCACTCCTTGCCTGATTCTCCTCCACTTTAGTTAACTGCCACTTCCACATGCTGGTATCCTGACTGTCCCCGAGCAACTCTGTTGTCACCAAGAACACACACTACTTGCTAAGCCATAAGTGACGTCATGAGGGGCCAACAGCCCCTCTCCCAAGTGCCTTTTACCATCCCTTCCCCAAGGATCTCCTGGATCCTGTGCCTCTGGCAGGGATTTCCTATAGGAAAACCCTCTTCATTCCCAGCATTGTTGGCATAAACCTGGGCTCCTTGGGACGGGCCATGCAGACCCCTCCAGTCCCATCCTCTGCCCTCCTATGCCCACCAACTTAAAAAGTCATGCCATGACCCGGACTTGGCCTCTCTGGGCTCTTTGAAAGCTTCACCATCCTTCCTGCCGCTAGGCATCTACACGTTGTCCCCCTCTGTCTGGAACATTCCCTATCCCCATCTTTTTGTCAAGCAACCCTTTTTGCTGCCTTCCCCTCTTTAGTCTGGCATCTTTTCTTAAGAAGCCCCTTACTGCTGCCTTCAGCATCCCTAGCTTGGCTTCTCAGTGTGCACACTTCCTCCTGCCCTCACTGCTGATGAGATTAAACAACTCTTGACCCATTGTCCTCCCACAGCTAGGGTGGAGCCTTGCTGGACCTCAGAGCCTAGCAAAGGCCTAAATGTGCAAGGGGGCATGCATGACTGAAGTAAAGGCCTGGGGAAGGGCTGCAGAGATGCCGAAACTCGGCGCTTTCTCCAATCAAACTGTCTTCTTCAACACATGCCCTGAGTCCTGAGTCCCTCCTCTTTTTCTTTGTCTCTTCTGGGGCAGTCATGAAGCCAGAATAGTGGAAAGATGGATTACAAAAAGGCTCAGGTAAAAGTGTGCCGGAAAAGGACATACAAGCTAGGAGAGGTTGGCAAGGTTATTAGCCTTTGACCCCTGGGCTCTCTCCCAACCAGGAAGGTGTTTATTCTATCCAGGACCCAAGAGGCAGCACCCTTGATGACTGCAGTACTGAAGCTGTCCACTGGGCGGCACCAGACCACAACCACCTGGGCCCATCCACCCAGGTCTCGCAAGACTGGGCAGAACCCTCAGGAGCTCTTGGGCACCCTGCCATGGGTACTACTTATGACACAGAACGGTAGGGACATCAGATGCTCCTGCCCCTCCCTGCTACCATTCTTTCCCATTCACCTGCTTAAAGAGAGAGAAGCCAGCAGGTACTTTGCAAATCACAGGCTTGGTCACTGTGACCCCAAATCATGCCTCTCAAATTGTCAAGTAGCTCTTCATTCAATCATGTTTCAATTATTGTCCACATGCATGCACATTCCAGAGACTGAACCCTGGGCCTTGGAGACAGTAGAGAAGACTCTACCACTGACCCATGCCCCGAGCACTCGGTTATTATCAAGAGCAATTGAGAGTTGTGACTGACAGCCTGGGATGGAGAGTAAACCCCCTGAATATTGAAGAATGCTGTGTACGCTGAAACATCGGCTGGGCCCTGCTGTCTTTAAGGGAGATGCTCTCAACCTATTGATAGTTAGCCTTTAGAGCTCTTTGGATAATTAGCTCCAGTGGTTCATACACGTATTAAACAGTAGCAGCTTCCCTATCCAAATGCTGTCTTTTCATAGCTGGAAAGAATCCTAGAGGATCTACTGTACAGTTCTGGGATGCAGGAAGTAGATGCAGATTTATCCTTTCTATGTATACTACATTGTTTATTTTTGTTTCTTTGATGAGGCTTTAACTTCAGGGTTATTATCCAAAAAGAATATTCTGCTAACCTGCCTATGTAGAATAGTCACTGTGTACCAGGCCTAGGCCTTGGAGCTGGCCTTCCCTGGGAACCCAGCACCGCACGCCTTCAGCAACTCTGTGTGTGCTCACACACACACACACACACACACACACACACACACACACACACACACACACGTGAGCATACATGGGTAAGGCAGAGGCCAATCCCAATCATTCTCGACTTTGTTTTCTGAGACAGGGCCTGTCATCACCCTAGAGTTCACCAACTACACTAGGCAGGCTGGCCGGTGAACCCCATCAATCCTCCCATCTCTGCTTCCTCGGATTACAAGATCCCCACCATGGCCTGTCTTTTCTCTGGGTTCTGGGGACTGGACTCAGGTCTTCAGGCTGCGTAAGAAGCTCTTCACCGTCTGAGCTCTCTCTCCAGCAGCCAAATTTTGTTCTCTTAACCAAAAGAGTGTTTCTGCCTTTTATAGAGGTGAAATGTGTTGATCTTAGGAAACTTGAAGAAAGGAGAAACAAAATAAAAATTACTAGTGTCCTCTGGTCAAGCTTTTGCAAACTCAACGCTACTCATATATTCAAGCTAGTAACGCCTTGTTGAAGATGACGCCCTGCTGAGGAGGCTGCCCTGTCCACTGTACAGTGAGTGACATCCCTTGCATCTACTCATTGAATTCATTGACTCTGCAGTGATAACGATCAAAATCAGAGATGTCACCAAATGTCCCCAATGGAGAAACTTGGACTGAGATGTAGTTAGGCCATCATGGACTCTCTGGTCTTCCTTCCTCTCAGAAGCTCAGTTTTCTTCTTCTAAATAGGGTTGTAGGGCTGGAGAGATGGCTCAGAGGTTAAGAGCATTGCCTGCTCTTCCAAAGGTCCTGAGTTCAATTCCCAGCAACCACAGGGTGGCTCACAACCACCTGTAATGGGATCTGGTGCCCTCTTCTGGCCTGCAGCATACACACAGACAGAATATTGTATACATAATAAATAAATATTTAAAAAAATAAAAATAAAAATAAATAGGGTTGTATCCCCTTATGCACACACATGTATACACATGCACACACACATTTGCACACACACGTCCACACGCACACAATGCATGCACACATTTGCGCACATACCTATACATATACACACATGCCCACATACATGTGCACACATGCACACGCACATATGTGCACACACATGCATACATGAGTACAGGTTCTCCTGGAGGTGGGAAGAGGGTGCCATCCCTTGAAGCTAGACTCTAGTAACTCCAGCTGCTAGAGTTACAGACTGTGGAGAGCTGCCTGTCATGGGTGCTTGGACTTGAACCCAGGCCCTTGGTCACCAGGCCATCTCTCCAGTCCCTTCCACTTGATTCAAGTTGGAAGCGTTTCTGGAGTCATTACATTTTCTTCAAGGGGATGCTCTTTATTGACTGTGTAATGTCACTGACGGGCTAATGTCCAGCACTGGAGGCCATTCTACCTGTCCCCTACCATTGGACAGTTAGATTGGGTCCAGTGTTCCAGGGGTATAAATAATACTTGTATGAATGGCCTTCCATAGAAATCAGAATACATATAAATCTCTGAGTACATTCCAAGAACAGATACAGGAGGAGAAATTCCTCTGTCCAAGGCCTACAGCACACTGTTAAATCAGCTTCCAGATCCTAAGCTGCCCCAGAAGCAAGCATGTACTAAATGGTTGAGTTTCCCAGTATGTGTGGAGCTCGGGGAGTCACATCTCCTTGGGGAAGGAAGAATGGGGAGCTGTTTCCAGTGTCCTTCCTGATGGTGCTGGGGGAGCAACATGGTTTAATCATGGTTAGCTGCAGCAGGGCAGGCTCATGTCTTCAGAAATACTCTCAAGTCAGATGACAAGTCATCTTCCCTTCCAACACACTCATTGGCTCATGGAGAGGGTGGCTCAACAGGACACACACGTCAGGGGTGATTTGTGACAAGTGAAGTGAGCAGGGATTTGATGATATCAGGCTCAGCCCTGTGCACTGTTAACTAAACCTCAATCCCCACTAGCCAGACATGGTCTCCAGTAGCAGCACCACTACTGGTGTCTGGGAATGCACACCCTGCTCACCTCAGATCGTACCCAAGAGTCAAGAGACTTGAAAGGCCTGCCTAAGACTGGACCTTGAGTTCTCTACCACAGTTTACTGATCCAGGGCTCAGTCAATGTTCGGCTCCAAGAGGACAGCTTACTAAATTTCCAAACGCAACACCCTTGGCTGCACTGAAGTTGGCGGTCGCAGCTTAGCTGATGGCACTCACAGAGTTCAGGGTCTTTCCCTCAGTGACCACACGGAGGCCACAGCCTACACAGCTACTTTTCTCAACAGCATTACTACTGTGGCCATCAGCCATCAATACCATCACCCCTAAGGGCTGCCGCACTGATTCCCGAGAAAGTATGGCAGGGATTGGAAGTTTCCTTAGGAATCTCTTAATTTGTAAGGAGACTACCTCCACCCCCACTCCCCGCGCCCCTGCTTAGATGCAGCTTCCTGCAAATAAGGAAATCATAGGATATACTATTGGGTCCACTATGACCCTCCACTCAATCTCATGAGCTTGCTCCCCTGTGGTCCCAGGCTCATAGGAATACTAATGATTCCCATCTCATGATGTCACACGTGTCGGTTCTGATGGAGACAGCAGTTTGGGAATCTTAAAACATATTTCAGCTGGGTATGGTGTGCATGCCTGCAGTGCCAGCACTTGGGAGCTGCAGGCAGGAGGATCAAAAGCTAGAGCTACATAAGACCCTGACTCAAAAGTAAAAGCACACATTATTCTTTGCCTCCTACAGCTATGCTTACGCCATGTTAATGAGATGGTCGCATTTTTCTGTAGACAGCAGAGGACTACAAGGACAATGGCCTGGCTGGCTCACACTGCTAACTTGACAGGAAATCTGGACTCATTGAATTTGTGGGTAGCAGAGTGGATCTCCCTGCCCTGACAATTATAATCCATTAGCTCCTCTTCCAAATCTCCCTCAATTTCTAGAAAACCAATGAACTGCAATTCTGCAACCCATCCTTCATCAAAAACTGTTAGGGCAACCCTGGGCTACTTTCCACTGACAGCAGAAGAGGGCTACAGTCCCTGACTCCCAACTACATCCTTCCTGAGCTAGACACTCAGCTGCCCCTACCTCCCTTGGCAGCACCTTACCTGGGAATCACCGGTGGATTTTCGGAGACTCATGTGGGCAGTCTCTGGAGGGTGCGCCGGGGTCCCTGATGCGTGGTATCCATTCACTGTGGGGACAGAGACACAGCTCAGATGCTGCGGGGGCCACAGACAGGCACCCTGGACTTCCGGCCACAGCAGCCCTCGCTCTCCCACCTCCTCCCAGGGTTGTGGGAGTTCTCATGTGCCAGGGCCCATCTATTGGAATCTGATCTGCAGCTAAGGGCTAAAAAAGAGTGGAATCCTGGCAGCCAGTGTCCTGAACTCTCAGGGGACGGACTTTCTTCTAAGGAGCCCAGTCAGTAGAAGCCAAGGTCATCAGAGCCCAGCTGCCACCACAGGTGCTGATGAGGGGGCCTGTCTCTTCCTCCTGAATCAGGTGGCTCCCTCACCAGAGCTCTATGAGTTCTCTTCCTTCTCTTTCTTCCTGGGGGACTTTTCTACCTTCGGTCTCTGAATGCTGTCACGTACGTATGGATGAATATTCTTTATCAAAAATGTTAATTCAGAGTTTGGACCTTCCAGGACTTGAAAATGTTACACTAGGTGTGTAGCAACCATCCAAAGAACCAAACTCTGCAACACCCTCAGACTGGATGTAGAGTTAGAGGGACACACAGCTTTGAGCATCACTGGAGACTGCTTTCAGGGAGGTTTAACTGAAGAAAATGAAGTCTAAGTGGGCTTAGACTGACTGAAAGTCAGGCCAGGGGTCCTGAAAAGTCTGGGGAGCAGACTGGCTTTCCTCCCCCAACTCCCCCTTTCTCTCCAGATGTAATGTGACCGGCTGCCCCATACTCCCTCGCCATGCCTTCCCGGTTATGATGGACTGCATCCTGCCAAATAATGAAACAAAATCAACCCTTCCTTTCTCATTTGTATGTGTGTGTATGTGTGCACACACTCAAGTATGCACTCTCGGTGTGGGCTGTGTGTGTGTGTGTATGTGTGTTCTGTTGTTTCCCAGGTCAACCTCTGATGTTGCTTTTCAGAACCCTTGTTATTTAGGGACAGGGTCTCCCATCAGGACCTGGGGCTTATCAGTTGGGTTAGACTGATGACCATCAAGCTCCGGAGATCTGCTTGCCTCTGCCTCCCCAGTGATGGGGTTACAGACACACATGGCCATATTGGCTTTTTTAAATGTGGATTCTGGGAATGAAACTCAGTTCCTCATGCTTGTACAGCAAACACGTTCCCCAGTAAGCTGTCTCCCAGCCCCTTAGGTTGCTTTGCCACGTGGTTTTGTCACAGCCATGAGAAAATTACTAATACATGCTCTCACATCCAAAGCTCGAAAGTACATTAATGCTCAAAAAATTTAGATTTGGGATTTGGAGGATAGGATGTTCAACCTGGGTAATGGAAAGAGGATGGGATGGACTAGTTGTTGTGAAATTTGGCTCTTCTAATTAATAAATGACAATCAACAACATGAATTATTGAGCCTCAGTTTTCCTAAAACAAAAGCAACAGGGCCCGATGGCTCACACCTGTGATTCCAGAGTGCAGGAGTTGAAGGCGGGAGTGAGTTCTGGACCAACCCGAGCAACTTAGTGAGATGATGTCTCAAGATAAAAAATAAAAAAGGCCAGGCGTGATAGCATACACCTTTAACCCCAGAGCCTGGGAGGCAGAGGTAGGGGGATCTCTGTGAGTTCAAGGTTAGCCTATTCTACATAGTGAATTCTAGACCAGCCAGGGCTATATAGAAAGTTTCAGAGTTTTAAGATGACATCATGAGCGGAAAATTTTATGCCATGAAACAAGGTTTAAAATATTGTGTAAAATTATCTGTGAGTTTTCTATTTATACTTGGATCCCATCCCCCAGGTGGATCATTATGTATGTGTGGATATTCCCAACTAGGAAGCATGTCTGATCTGAAAGCATTTTAGCTAAGGGACACCAAGTCTGGAATGGAGGGTGGCCAGGGTTGAACCAAACCATGGCAGTGAGTTGGCAAAGACAGTTCTAGGTAGAAACATTTTGCGCTGGGGATGTAGCCCATCTTCTATTGCTGGGAGCAAACAATCCAGAGTCATTTGCAAGCAGGGCAATGCTCAATAGCCCCTGTGCAGCTTTGCCTCTCCCCAACTTGTAAGGTCAGCTCTAGACTCCTGAAGAAGTCTGGGCAGGCATGTTCACACACACACACACACACACACACACACACACGAGAAACTGATACATATCAGGGTTCCATCCAGCGCTTGGAGAAGAAAGTACAATAGTTCTGCTTGGCCAGCTCCATAGCCATGGCCCTCACTCAGCTCTCAGATGTTTGGCCAGATGTTCATCATATTAACTCAGTAAGAAAAGCAGCCAGAGAAGAGAGTCTGGGACTCTACAAGCATCAGAGACCGAGGGAGCCAGCTCAGATGGGCAAGAGGCTCTGTCAGAAAATCAGCCATAGTAGGGCACCACGTTGCCAAAGCGGGACACCCGGAAAACGTTTGCTTATCAAATAGGACAGTGTCGAAATGGAGAGAATGCAGATGCTAGAACAGGGCATGGAAGGCTACACCTGCAATCCTGGGACACACATACGAGCGTGTATACACGTGCTTGTGTGTGTATGTGTGCACACGTGTGCGTGTGTGAGTGTGTGTGTGTGCTGGGAGGGTTGAAGCAGGTGAACAACCTGCATAGGGAACACCATGCCTCAAAAAGAAAGGCCTGGAAGTGTAAGATGGAGGTGGAAGCCTTGGCACACACTTGGGCTCTGAGACTGATTAATAGGCAGGCATAAAAACAAATGAGATCTGAGCAATTTAATTTAAAGGACTGAGTGAGGGACATGTATAAAACATCCTACCCTATAAACAAAGAGGACAGTATTTGCCAAGAAAGCCATGGGACTTTTGAAAAGTTAACCACGCTTAAGCCACAAATAAACTGCCAGTGCACGGCAGAGGGCATGAATAATTCAGGCCACATTCTTTGACCAGGACACAATAAAAGTAGATATTAATAATGAAAAATAAACACACAGGGCTTCCAACCACTAAACTTCCAAATAGTTGGAAACTTAAGAAAATGCCCTCTTAAGGACTGTCAGCCTAAAAGAGAACTTAAGAACATAATTACACATTGTTTAGAAAAGAGTGAGGAAGAATGGGTTTAAATAAATGGATAAAGCCTGCATTATAGTTTTAGGAGAATTCATAGCATTAATTATTCTATTACTGAGCCCAAAGCAACAAAATTAAGTGGAATCAAAAAAAAAAAATTAAATGACCTCCAAAACAAAGCAAGGAAAACAGGAGGCAGGCCCAGCGAGGGAAGTTAATGTTAATAGGAAGAATGACACCGGCAACCTAGAGCTGGTGCTCTCTCTCCTCCTCCCCTCCTTCCATGTGTGTGTCATTGCATGTATAGACATGAGCGTGTGTGCGTTTAGGCTCTGGTAGGAATCATAACAATAAGAAAAGGAGATGAAGTAGCTTAATTTGAGGGTAACCACAAATGCTTAAAATTAGGAATTCAAATACTTAAGCACAACAAATACATGCAAGAGTTTTTTCTTTTTCTTTTTCTCTTTTTTTCTTTCTTTTTTTTAAACTATTTTTTTAAATGTAAAAGCACATGATTTAGGCCGGGCGGTGGTGACAGAGGCAGGCGGATCTCTGTGAGTTCGAAGCCAGCCTGGTCTACAGGAGCTAGTTCCAGGACAGGCTTCAAAACTACAGAGAAACCCTGTCAAAAAAACAAAAAACAAAAAACAAAAAAATAAAAAACCAAAAGCATGATTTCTAATCGTAGACGAATCAAAGCCAACCCTTCCATAAGATTCAAATTATCAAAATTACTTCAAGAACACTTGCAATGGGAGGGGAAGGAGAAGGGGAAGAGGAAGGAGGAAGGAGAGGAGGAAAATGGGAGGAAGGGGACAGGGACAGGGACAGGGGAGGGGAGAAGACATTTGAAAAGTGCATATCTACTAGAAGGCACCAAGCCTAGATGGTTTTACGAGCTAAACGTGCTGAAGCTCTAAGGAAATGGCCAGCCATAAGCTGTTATCCCAGACCAAGAAACATACGGCAGCTCTCTCAGCCTTCACACTCTGACCCTTTATAGCACGGAGACATACCATAGCTCAGTCTGGTGATAAACCAAATATTTTCTCTGAGTAGGTAGCGACGCCACTATCTTTGACATCAGCGGGTTCCTATAAGCCCAGGTTGTTCCCTAGCTTTTTGAGGGCAGAGGCTGCCCTTCCGATCCCCACTCACTCCCTTCCCAGCAACCACCAGGCACGTTCTATAAGCTGAATCCTGTCACCTAGTAGCCCTGGATCCCTGGGGCTCATCTGGCTCCCTTGGCTCCCTGCCCTGCCAGGAGCCAGCGGATGCCCAGGCACTCTGCCTTTAATCCGGCCCCTTGTTCTTCCTTCAGTTCTAGCCTGTCAGCTGCTGGCTAATTACTGCTCATGTCAAAACAATTACTGGGAAGAAAAACTAATTTTCCATTCAACCGTTTCTCCCCACACAGCAGTTTTCTCCTGACCCCATTATGTTATGTGTCCCTCTGCTCCAGGCAGGACTGTTCAGAAAGCCTACCAGTGAAAACGAGAACGGTTCAAACCCATGAGATCCAGGACCCTTTTCCACGAGCATCCCCACCCTCTGGGCTCCTAATTCACCAGCCACTGGCCACAGGATAAATGAAGCCCAAGTGGAAGACTTCCAAGGCGTCCTCCAGCCTCTGAGAGGGAAGTAAAACTGATCAAGGACTACACAACCATAAAGAGCATAGAGCAGGCTGGGGATATAAGAAAAAAGCATAAAATGCCAAACTCAGGGGTTTCTATGACTTAAAAAAGGGAATGAAAATCTCCAACTGGCTGGTAACTACAGTAACTTCAAAAATAAACGCAAACGTAGGCACCCACACATTGACTTCTGCTTCACGGCCCATCAGACAGAGGGCTTGAGGGATGAACGGTGAGAAGGGGCGAAAGACAGAAAGGAGAAGGAGGTTGGTGAGGGGATAGCGGTGGCACAGGGAGAGAGGGCACAGAGACACTGAGGAACAAAGCCAGCAGCCTCTGCTTCTCGGAACGCCCCCTCCCAGAAGCTCTGCCTTCTCTTTTCAGCCCCAATTCCTGTTCTAAAAAATTTCTTCCCAAGCCCTAGCACCCAGGGTTCTGTTGCCTGAGGAAACAAAGGGGCAAAGGAATAGCCCAGGACACCATCATGCTACTCTTTAGGCTCTCGCCTGACTTTCCATCTCTATGGAAAGAGTGCAGTCATTTATCCTCCTGGTTAAGAAACCCGGGAGCTCCAGCGCTTGTTGTTCTAGAAATCCATCTACTTGCTCTTATTCCTGCCTTCCAACCCCTCACAACTGTCCGTCTGTCCATTTGTCCATATGTACAGATGTACACACACACATATATATATATATATACACACACACATATATATACACACACACATTCACTTATCTATCTAACCATCTATTCACCTATCTATCCATTCATCTATTCATTTATCCATTTAGTCATCCCTCCCTCCATCCATCCATCCACCCAACCATCCATCCATGCATGCATGCATCCATCCACCCATCCCTCCACCCTATACATTAATCATATTGAGGCATGTGGTGTTTCCCTGGCAGTAACACAACACCACTTTTTTTTAAAAAAAGATTTATTTTTTTATTATGTATACAACATTCCTTCTGTGTGTGCTTGCATGCCAGAAGAGGGCACCAGATCTCATTATAGATGGCTGTGAGCCACCATGTGGTTGCTGGGAATTGAACTCAGGACCTCTGGAAGAACAGTCAGTGCTCTTTTTTTTTTTTTTTTTTTTTTTTTTTTGGTTTTTCGAGACAGGGTTTCTCTGTGGCTTTGGAGCCTGTCCTGGAACTAGCTCTGTAGACCAGGCTGGTCTCGAACTCACAGAGATCCACCTGCCTCTGCCTCCCGAGTGCTGGGATTAAAGGCGTGCGCCACCATCGCCCGGCTACAGTCAGTGCTCTTAACCTCTGAGCCATCTCTCCAGCCCCACAACACCACTTTTAAGAGAGTTCTTTACATGCACTTATGTGTGTTAAGTATATCATGGGCAGAAGTGTCCAACACACACACACACACACACACACACACACACACACACACACAGATTCATCTAGGGCAATGACACAGGCTCCCATGGAATTCACTCTTGAGAACCACAGTTGCAGCTGCAGAAGAGCAGGTTCTGCGGTCTGCACCTGGTTGTAAGCAGTCACAGTGCTGCACCTTCTACCCTCAGCATGCCCCAGCATGCTTGGCAGGAGCCTCTTCAACTCAACTTCTTCAGAGCATTCAGTCTTCCTTGGACCATTCGGAAGGATAGTTTTACAAGAATAACCTTTCGTTCCAGAAACTTCTGTCTGGCATGTTGGTCCTTACTACCTGTCTTGGCTGTCTAGGATGTAGACTGTGCTCCCAAAGATAAAGTTCCCAGTGTATTTTCTTCCCTCGGCTGTGATTGGGAAAAAAGGCTGTGGGATCAACCTCTTCAAACTCCCTGGAGGCTTATCCAACCAGGATCACAGGTCCTAAAGGAGTGCAGCCCCTTTCCATCAGGAAGCACCAGGGCCTCCTCGCCTGATGGCAACACGGAGGTATGATTGAGGTGGTGGAGCAGGCTTTCAGCTTGACCACGTGCTAATCTGCAATGCTGGAGAGTCCTGCGCCTGCATGCAAAGGCAAGGCATCCAGAGCTTCCAGGCTTAGGGCTGAGTACGAGGCCGTGGCTTGTAGCCACTGCACGTCTCTTGCTCAGAAAGACAGAACTGCCTGCTGCATATTCTCCAGGCTCACTTTTTGGGGTCCTCCCAAATCCTGGACCTCTCCCCTGTACCCAGGTCCCCTTGGGCTTCTGGAGACCTAAGAATGACCCCCTAACTTAGCCCAATGCCTAAGTCTGGCAAAGTCTGGTTCTAAACCTTGTTTTCCCAAACACCCTCCCCTACACTCTATCAGGGTGGCCTCAGTAAATAATAGGTGTTTCCATCTTTAAAACAAAACAAAGCAAGCAAGCTAACAAACAAACAAACAAAACCAAAACAGCAGTTCAATGCACACCCTGTGATGTGGGAGTGATTTCTTATTAATAAAGAAATTGCCTAAGCCCATTTGATAGGCCAACCCTTAGGTAGGTGGAGAAAACAGAACAGAATGCTGGGAGAAAGAAGCTGAATCAGGGAGTCACCATGATCCTCCCACTCCAGACAGAAGCAGGTTAAGATCTTCTCTGGTAAGCCACTTCGTGGGCTACACAGATTATTAGAAATGGGTTAGATCAATATGTAAGAGCTAGCCAATAAGAGGCTAGAGCTAATGGGCCAGGCAGTGTTTAAAAGAATACAGTTTCCGTGTAATTATTTGGGGTATAAAGCTACCTGTGCGGGGGTGCCGGGTGCCGGCCGCTCTTAATACAACAACCCCGGGGGCACAGAGGCTCAGGTAGGAGCTCCCTGGGTCAAATGCACTGTTAAATGCACCATCCACTGGCTGTAGGTGATTTTTTAGCAAACCTAATTTAAATAAAATCGTAATGCAGCAGAGCTCCAGGGCAGCACCCTAGACCAGAAAAAGTGCATCCATGGAAAACTTACGAAGTCCTGATAAAGCCTGGCATTCAGTTAACAGTAACAGGTGAGACTCACTTCCTGTTCGGACAATGGACTCTGGATGCAGTGAACATGTTTAGGGAGAGTGAGTGGACCACCTGCAGGGCAGCCTTCAACTGCAGCTCAGGGCAGAGCGCTTGCTTAGCCTACAGAGGCCCTGGGTCCCATCCCCAGTGCTATCACTCTCTTTGCCAAAATTTCATTAGAAAAGAAAGGCTGTATGGGGACTTTCTGTGCTATTTTTTTCTACCTGCTTATAAGCATAAACCTGTCCCCAAATATTTTTAGAGTTATTAAATTAAAGCAAGTTAAAAATTTTAGTTTCTTGGGCATACAAGACATAGGTGGAGCGCAAATGGCCCGTGGTCTCAGTATTGAGGACAAGCTACAGATTGTGTTCATGGCCCCCTAAGCCCTACAGGGAGGGACAGCGCTGCTCTCTGTGATCCCTTATTCTTCAAGAGACTCAGGAACAGCACTCAAAGAACGCCACTCCTTACTCCAGTTCCCTGCCCTGTACCTGGTATGATCTCTCTCTCCACAAACCAACCCTTCCACAATACACGCTAAACCAGCCCAGAGAGGGGCTTTGATGTTTCCAGCCGTTACTGAAATGCTCTCAGGAGTTCTGTTGTGGTCTGAATGGCTTTTCATTTAGAAAGCCTGGCAGCAGGCGGCCCTAGTAAAGCTGCTGAACGACAGGGTTTCTCAGCTCTGGTGTTGTTAAAAGAGGCAATGTAGGCCAGGTTCCCGGCCCAGTAGTCACCATAAATATCACGTAACATTTCAAAAGAAGAATGTGTTCTGAGGGCTCAGGTATATATCTAGATCTCTTCTCCCCAGCTGGAACCCTGGCTGACTTGGTTAATTGTGAGAGGAATGAACCATCCCTACCCTGAGCCTGAAGACCTGTGGAAGGCAGGGGGGCCCCTGGAATTAAAACTGAGCTTTCCAACCCCACCCACCCCTGTGCAGCTTAGTGGGGTTTAATCTGTAGTTTGCCATCATTGTTTAGAGTCTTATGTTTTCCTTCAGGAGGGGCTGGGGGATGTCTGTGGTCTGTGCTCAGGAAAGTTGACTTGGTTTTCTTCACTGCCCTGCACACACACACACACACACACACACACACACACACACGTATGCACACATGCATGCACATGAGCACACACAGTGTAAAACCTCACCACTACTAACATAAGCACAGAGCTAGCACAGCCTGGCAGCTGCTCACGAAGTCAGTACTGCTCACCCATGTGCTTTTCCCTCCTTTCCACCTCCACGTGCAACATGAAAATTAGTGCATTCCTCTTTCGGTTCACTTTGCTTGGCAGACCCGGTCTCCACCTCCCTCCTGCCCAGCCCCCACCCCCAGCTTCTGTTTTAAAGCCCATTGATATGACTGGAGCTGTTCCTGCCTTAGGGACCTCTGACCTGGTTGTTCCTGGTCAAGCTCACTGCCTCTGCCACTCCTCTTCAACCCTACCTTATCCTAAATCCTGTCCCTAAATCTTGTCCTAAATGTCACTTCTTCACTGAGGTCTCAGTCACTGTCACCTTGCCCCACTTTCACTCCGTGTTAGAGCGTGCAGGGATCGCCTGGCCTACTTCCTCTGTGCTTGCTTGTTTGAGTCCCCAAGGATGTCTGTCTATTCCCTGGGAATGGGAAACAGTGGCAGATTTAGTGATGAAGGTGGCTGACAGGGTCCACAAGATGGCCCAGTGGGTAAACACGCTTGTTTACCAAGCCTGGCAATCTAATTATGATCTCTGGGTGCCACAGTGGAAGGAGAGAATCAATCCCCCAAAGCTGTCCCCTGACCTCTGACGTGGCACACACACTGGCATTCATACTTTATAGACACACACACACACACAATAAATAAAATAATAAAAAATTAAAGAAGTTGATACACTACCACTGTGACTTTCACAGAAACAAACAAAACAGACAGCACTGAGATCCAGGTCCTGTAGAGTCTCCATGACAAGAGACTAGAACCCCAGGAGCCTAAGGATTCGGTCCAGCTCTAAAGCAACCTCAGGTTCCTTCCTGTGTTTGTTTCTCTTCCCATAATAAAGTCTAATCTCTGTTAAACTAAAATGAGAAAAAGAGCTAGAAAAACAGCAACCAACCAACCAACCAACCAACCAACCAACCAACCAACCAAAAACCTTGTGCCTTGTGATCCCTAGAGAGAAATAGAGTGGCCACTACTTCACTCCTCACTTAGGAGACTTGGATTCAAATATAAGGAAAGAAGACAACAGCATAACCAGACCCTGCTATCGCTGGCATGGTGCATGAGGATGGAGGGTTAATGGAGAGAAGATGGAGGACACAAGGAGGATGGAGAATGGATGGGGAGGATGGAAGAAGGATAGAGCATAGATGAAGGAAGGGAGGAGAGTAGATGGAGCAGGAAGATGGCAGGAAGATGGAGAGTGGAGGAAGGATTGAAGGCAGAGAGTGGGGGTTAGGAAGAGGATTGAGGGTTAGGAGGAGGATAGATAGAGAATGGATGGAAGTGGGTGAAAAAGGGGGAGGATACCGAGAAAGAGCAAAGAGAAGGTGATGGTATAAAGGGTGGGAGATGGAGAGAAGGAGGGTGATGGCTGGGAGATAGAGGATTGCTCTAGTCAGCTCTAAATGTTACCTTGACACAGCCTAGTGTCATCTGAGAGGAAAACCTCAATCTGAGAGGAATTGCCCTGGTCAGA
>NC_022014.1:31160593-31173722 GCF_000317375.1 Microtus ochrogaster
AGGCATGGCTTGTGGGGGCTTGTCTTGGTTATTGATCAGATTGGCATGCAGGCATGGCTTCTGGGGGGGCTTATCTTGGTTATTAATTGGTGCAGAAGAGCCCAGCCCACTGTGGGAGGCACCATCCCTAGGCAGGTGGTTCAGGGCTGTATAAGAAAGCTAGCTAATCATAAGCCAGGGAGCAAGTCAGCCAACAGAGTTCTTCCAAGGTTTCCATTTCAACTTCTTGTTTGAGCTCCTACCCTGACTTCCCTCGGGAATGGGCTATGACTTAAAGCTGAAATAAACCTCGTCCTCCCTTAAATCATTTTTGATAAGTGTTTACCACAGCAGCAGAATGAGATCAGAGCAAGGGTGGAGAGTCGGGTGGGAGGTGGACAGGGGATGTAAGGGAAGGGTAGGAGGGAGGTAGACAGTAGATGGACGGCTGACGTATCTTTGTGCTCCATAGCGACATTATCAGAGTCATGAAGCTTGGTCAGGCCCTCTGCCATGGTCACCTTCTGGGCTCCCAATATGTGAATGGTGAAAAAGAGGCCTGGTGGGGGAAGCAGCATCGCTGAGACCCCAGGGAACAAGTTATAATCTCACAGAGTAAAGCCGACACTGACAGTAGGCACACTTAGATTTTAAATCCCACTAAGGGAGGGGGAAAGCCTTACTTTCCCCCCCAATTGGAATATATTCTTCGGTATATGATACACTGATAAGCTCCCACACTACAATGGGTATGAAACCAAAGGGTGGGCCTTAGAAGCCAAAACAGTCTCCCTGCCTGATATTCCTCCCTGTTATCACAGGACATGGCCCAGAGACTCCAGTAAGACCGAAACTGGTTTCTTAATTCCCGCTGTGCTGCTGTAAGCTCAGGAGTCTTTGCTGTGGCCCTCTTCTGTGCCCTGTGGGACATTCAGTGAGACCTCTGGACTTTTCCTAGAAGATGCCCGTGGGACCTTCCCCCAGTGGTAGTCCCACCTCGACAGCAAAGTCTTTCAGAGTTGAGATCAGACAGGCTGGCAAGAACAGGGTGTGCTGTGACTGAACACAGTGCGAGTCCCTATAAAGTGTGCTGCTGCATCCGGTTCCTTTCAGAACAGGCTGTGTCCACCAAACCTCCAAAGAGAGCCTGACCGCTGGGCCTCTTTGCCAGAGTGCTGGTTCTGCAGTACTCTATGGCCTTACACTCGGGAAATGCCGTGCTAGGTCTCCGAGGTGTAAGCAGGTCCCTTCTGACCCTCTTAACTATGGCTCCACCATTCTTAATCTTTTACAGGCCTAGCACACTTGATGCTGGGCTGAGGCGTGCTCTTGAAATTTTTCTAGGTGGAGGTTCAAGCCAGCTTCATTCACCAAGTGCTCCATCCTGGAGGAGAGACCCAATGGGTGACAGCACAGGGCACTGATCAGCCTGTGTGTGTAGTCTCGGTGTTAGGCAACCGATGGCTTGTGAATGGATGCAGCAACAAAGCCAGGCTCTGTGTGGAGACTTAGAGGCGCCATCCCTCCCCTCAGTACGCCATGGGAGGACAACCTCGACAGGAGAGGAACTTTGAATGCAGTGAGGCCACACACTGGGATGCAGACTGAGAAGCGGAGGGTTCCAAACAGAGCAATCAGGGGAGGCTGCCTGAAGGAGGGAAACCCGGAAGAATCAAAAGCTGCTCTCCCTGCTGGCAAGCCCTGTCACTTTCCTCGCATCTAAAAACCAGAGGTCACCTAAGATGTTTCTAGACAATTCTCATACCTAGTATAGGAATGTATACCTCAAACCACCACTCAGCTACCCAGCTACCTCTGCAGACAACTCACATCCTCACAATCCCATTTTCTTTCCAGAACATTGCATCCAGGAATTCCCCTGCAAATTTCCACCTTCTTTTAGCTTCCACTCCTCAGTGCTGATGAGAGCTATGTGGTGCTGTTCTGTTCTGGACCTGGAAAGATCTCTGACCTCTTGCGGCCAATCCTCCTAAGTACTGCAGTCATAATGAGCCCAGAGCTTCAGGTAGTCCTGCCTGGATGTTAGCACCATGTTTGGAAGCAGGCTTCCGGGATCTGGTCTGGTCCACAAGATTCCACATCAGGTTTCAGGACCCAGGACCCACAGTCTCAGCACCCCCACGAAAGTGGGTATGTAACCCTCCCACACCCAAAATGCTGAGCGGGCCTTACCTGTTGTAGGCAGAGAGCTCCTGTGAGGGCCAGGGCTGGCTGAAATCCCAGGAGAACTGCTGGGCCGTTCCCAGGTGGTCTCTAGACAAAGGGAAAAATTAGATCACTTTGAGAATCCCATGGTGGTACCCAAGTGACACAGAGCAGAGAGAGCCAGAGGCAGCAGGTCACCTTCCTTTCTTACCTTAGCCCCACGGGAGCCTGTTTCCTGCCGATGACCCCTACTCTCCACCCACCCCTCTTGGCAGAGCATCTTAGCCAAGGCCTTCTTTACCTGAGAAGGTGGCTTCCAGCTAGAATCTTCTACCCTACTCCCTGAGGTAGTTTGAAATTAACATGGTTTCATAGGCTCATAGGGACTGGCACTATTGGGAGGTGTGGCCTTGTTGCAGTAGGTGTGGCCTTGTAGGAGTGGGTGTGGCTTTGTTGGAGGAAGTACCTTACTAAGAGATGGGCTTTGAGGTCTCAAATGCTCCAGCCAGGTCTAGTGTGACATTCACTTCCTGCTGCCTGTCAATCAAAATGCAGAACTCTCAGCTCCTTCGCTAGCACCCTGTTTGCCAGCACTTGACAATAACCTACTAAACCTCAGAAACTATGAGCCAGCCCCAGTTAAATGCTTTCCTTTGTAAGAGTCGCTGTGTTCACGGTGTCTCTTCACAGCAGTAAAAACCCTAACAAGACAGTGCTCCACTCCCCAAGTCACTCCTCTCTGCTTCTGTCCCAGTCCCCAGATGCAAACAGGGCATTTCTTCTCAAAGCCCATGGTGACCTCAAACCCCAAAGCACAGAGCAAAGAAAGAGCCTTGGTCTGCAGAAGGATGGTCTTTGGCCAACGGATGAGCCCCAGGTACCTTCAGACTCAACTGTTCTGTCCTGCTAGGTGGTTTTGTTTTGTTTTTAGTTCCATGGTGGCATCATGTAGGCAGGGTGACTTGTGATCCTTCTACCTTGGTCTCCCGAGTGTAGAGACAGTCACGTGCTCCCAAGCCCAGACCCTTTCTACGTCTTGGTTGAAGCACAGTTTTGGGTGGTCTTCCTGGCCACCTGTCCTGTAACTCAGCTATACCAGTTGATCAGAAATTAACCAAGTCTGTAGCTCTATCACTGTCCCCCAGAACTTAGGGCTGTGAACAGACTTCCTATGATACTACCTGGTACAAACTGACTTCCTTTAGCCAGGTCTGATGGCTCACAGTCTGCAATCCCAGCACTGAGGAAGCTGAGGCAAGAGAATCAAAAGTTTAAAGCAAGAGATTGGCAAGATGATTTAGCAGGTAAGGCACTTGCTCCCAAGCCTGGTGACCTGAATTTGATCCCTGGAACCTGAGCGATAGATGGAAACAACACACACACACAATAAATAATTGTAATAAATGTGTAATAAAGTGTATTTTAAAACTTGGGCCATAGTGTGAACTCAAGGCAATCCTGGACAATTTAGTGAGGCTCTATCTGGACACAAACAAATAAAACCCTTTCTCACTTACATATTTTGAGAATGCAGGAGAATTTTGGGAAGAAACAAGCATTGCCCGTAATCCCACTCCCAGAGGATGGCATTCCCTACAGTTTGGTACCCACGTGTCCACTTGTTTACTGTGCATAGGGTTTTTTTTTTTGTCATTTGGGGAATCTTTTGGTAGATTTTTGAGGGCCTTGTCTAGTCTAGCCTCAGACTTGCAGTGATCCTCCTGTCTCAGTCTTCAGAGTGACAGATTATAGATGTATGCCACCACCAGCAGCTGCTGACTGCATGTTCCTCTTTGAAAGAGAACATAAGCTCCCTGCACTCTCTAAGCTCCCTGCGCTCTCTTTGTGAGATTCCCCTTTCAGATCACTCTAGGGGCTGGGCATCCCTGGGGTCACGACAGTAGCAAGTGATGGGGTCTGCACGCCTGCTCTGCCACTGGTGATCAGTACAATCTGAGCGGACTCCAGGGCACTCAGGGCTTCGGTTCCCCCTTCTGTATCCTTGTGCAAAGTGAATTTCACAACAGCATCAGCACTCATTACGCTGCCACGCTTCGGTCACAAGTTCATTGCTAAAATTAAACCAAATACGGACGGATATAACATAATCCAATAATAACTTCTATCGCTGAAAAGTTCATTGTTTCAGACGATGACAACAAAAGCAACTCCCCTTTTCTGGCTATCCCGGACTGCGAATCCAACTTGGGTTCTCCCTCGGTTTCCACCTCAACTTCTGTGGAACCCCAGGTTAGCCACACCAGCCACAAGTACTCCTGCCTCCAGTCTTGATGGGCAGTCTTAAAACTGTGTCTGTGTTTTAGGGAGCATGAATTAAGGGCTTTGGAGAGTTGACTTAGCATGGTTACGTGGTCCTTCCTTTTTCAATAGAGAGAAGCACACCAGTGGAGAAGACCAGCTAAAGAGGGAGGAGGGGCATCCTTGAACAAGGAGAGGCGAGGTAGTGGTAGGACTCAGGCTTAGCATATGAGGTTCTGGGTTCCACAAAAAAAGGTGCTGCAGGAGCTTCCTTAGGAAGCAGACATGCCTCTAACCTAGCTCCTCTGAAAGGAGGGCTCTCCTTCCATCTGCCTGTGGTCAGCCTGCTTGGAAGCAAACTGCTACCAGAGTCTACAGCAACAGCAGGGGTCAGCCCTGCAGTCCAGGCCTCCTGGCTTCCCCAACCCAAGATCCACAAGCAGAAACCACCTGCTCCACCAGCCCCACCCTACTCTGCTTCCCCTCATCAGCTGCTCTGGGCCTGAAACTCTCCTCCCATCAGGGGGTCACTGTGTTCTTGCCTCTCCTGACAGGCTATGATCTCCCCACCTCTTGGCTCTCCCATCTCTTCCAGCCCCAGAGCTAGCAGACTGCCGGCCCCAGAACCTGGCCTTTGCCTTGAGTTACTCACTTGTGAAAATCCCTTCCCACCCAGGTACAAAGGTGACAGAGGACAATCCAATTCTCCCAGCAAGCTGCACCAGCATTCCATCCTTGTCTGTCTGTCCAGACCGTCTTCTTAGCAGGCCCTGTTAGCCCACCCTGCTGGTTCGTGAACATGCCTCTACTATTCTCTGCCCTGTCCCTGTGCCTCAAAATCACCACCTTGCTTATATAGGAAGTCTCAAGTGCCTCCTCTGCCATGCAGACTTCCAAGATTGCTTCCATTCTCTAGGCCAGATTTAAAACACACAAACAAATAAACAAACAACACCACCAGAGTGGGTATGGCAACTTGGCTCCCCATCTCTGCAGCTGCTCACCAGTGAATTCCTCTCGGGATGCTGGCTCACCCAAGGTGATGCTGGGGTGAGCAGGAGACAGAGGTGCACATGCAGACAGGAGTCAGTGTGGGGGAGTCAAAGGTCCAGCAAACATTCCGAGGTGCCTCCTCCCCCAGGACTGCAGAGGGCTTTCAGCATCACAGTACTGATTGTCTGTCGCCTGCCCCAGGGCGCCTGCCTCCCCAGCACCCTCCCTGCTGTCCCTTCTGCACTAATATCTGCCTCAGATTTGTCCAGGAACTTGAGCCAGGGCAGAATACAGCACACAAATCCAGCCCTTGGATGGTCGCTCCGCACGCATGGCCCCTCATCAGTCAGCAGGCCTGAACAGAGTGACAGTATGCTAGCAGCCCCCACCTGGTGTGCTCCTCAGCTTGTAGGGATAAACCCATTCCACCTAAACCCAGGGAAAGTCCCTGGAGAACTATGTCCCATTTGTTTGTGCTACTGACTCGGTTCCTTTGGTGGCTGAGGCCACTGACCTTATTTTAGAAGGAAGAACACCTTACCCGCTCCTATCTCCAGCTGATGTACAAATTCCGTTATTTCATCTTCTGCCTACCACAGGGTCCTACCTCTGGCCCCCATCTAACGGTCCTTCTGGTACCTGCTAACACAAGCCACGAACAAGCAGGGGAGACAAAAGCAGAGCCTAAGTAACTGTGGTCACTGCTGGCTCCCTCCAAGGAAGGCTGTGGGGAAAGGCTAGAGGGGAGGTTGCAACCACTTTGGGGGCCTCATATCAGATAGCCTGCCTATTAGATATTATATTATAATTCATAACAGTAGCAAAATTATAGTATTAAGTAGCAACAAAATAATTTTATGGTTGGGGGCCCCCACAACGTGAGGAACTATATTAAAGTATTGTAGCATTAGGAAGGTTGAGAGCCACTGGGCTAGGGTATCCGGTAGCTCAGGAGGCTGTTGGAAGTGTCTTGAAAGTCACAGAGAGAAGCTGGCAGGCAGATAGAAATTTGCTCTCCTAGAGGCTCCTGGTCAAGGTTTCTGTCTCTGCACTCTCTGCCTTGGGTCACTCCCAGTCCCCTGAAAGTGCTGTGTCCTTCCATTCTAGTCTTCAGCTGGACTTCGGCAAGAGCAGGGCCTCTGTCTGAAGCTACAATCCAGTCTGTCTCCTGGGCTTAGCCAGGTCTGACCTATGCAAAACCTGACGACAATTGCAAGCCCGGAGCAGTAATGGAAAGGAGCCAGATCATCTGGAGAGGCCAGGGCATCTGGGCAGCACACCAAGGCTCTGGCAGCGTGATCACACCAACAGCAGGCCCAGTCCTACAGGTGACACCATCCAGAGGGAGTAAGCCATTTCTAGGTCATCTGCAATGAAGACACTATTCTACTTGTAGTGACTAGTTTCTCTGGCCTACTCCAAGCAATACAGAAGAGGTGATTGAGAGCAGAAGGAGCCCAGATCAAGGCTCTCCTGCATTCTCCCGGCTTCCATTGTTAGGAACCCCCAGGTAACTGCCCAGACTGGATCTGAGCTGCTGTTACAAGGGCCCTAGACACTCTGTGTAAGTTGCAGTGAGGTCAGAATGGAAGGAGTGAACCATTCCCCAGGGACCCTTTTCCCACCCAACCCAATTCCCACAGAACAAACTCTGCTAATGACAACCACCCCTTCGGACCTCAACCACTGAACCGGGGGCAGCCATACACAAACAACTGGCCATGGGCGAAGCTGGCTTGGGGCGCTTGTTGTTTTCTGGTCATGCCAAGAGCCATGAATTGATTCCTCAGTAGCCTACAGGGTCTGGCCTTAGGAGACAACTTAGAAGAGAGCACAGTAGAAAAGTTGAAATCAACGTGAATCCAGCTCTCCAAGCACAGGTGTGCCTCTCTTTAATAATGGTCATTAAAAGGGTAAGACAGGGAATGAGGCAGGAGCTGCTACTTTGAAATTGTCACCTCTAGGCTTTTGCTCCCCTTGCTAAGACGAAGACTGTCTGCATTGGGGCACACACCTCCACCGGGAAACAACAGGTACCCCTGGACCTCACAACTGGTCCTGAGTGTCCGCCATGGGTCCTTCTACAAGCCCTTGCATCAAGTGGTTCTCATCGCACTCTCCCGCCCTGCCCATTGGCGTAGCTCATTTTCAGGCCCCTGTGGTGGCTTTCTTCTGCCCTCAGAGACCTCAGGTGAAATAACAGGTGCCAGCCAGCAGGAGCAAGCTCTGAAGCTCTGACATCCTCCCCCTGTCTGCCTCTTTATTCCTTTCTCTTTCTTTAGGATTTTTCCTCCTTGAAACAAGGTCCCACGTAGCCCAGGTTGGCCTCATACTCACTACGTAGCCACAAATGACCTTGAATTTCTGATTGTTCTGCCTCTTCCTCCTGAATACTGGGATAATTTGCACATGCCACCATGATCAATCTATGTAGTGCTGGGAACCCGTCCCAGGACTGGGTGCATGCTGGGCAAGCACTCGACCAACTGAGCCACATCCCCAGCCTCTGCTTAGCCTCGCATACTCTTTGCCTTTTGTTCAGTGGTGGTCCCAATAGTGGCTTTTCCCTTCAAGGAGGGTCTGCCTGGTATGTGACCAGGCTTAGGCAGATGGGAGCACCAAGATCTCCCTTTTTTGCCCTGGTCCCTCCTTAGGCAGAAGCAGCATCCCTCAAGTTGTCCAGCTCCTTGGTTGTCCCTGGCACCAACCAGGAATGTAGGAGCCCCAGGAGTTGCAAGAGCCCTGATGCCCTGCCCCAGGACATCTTCTGTCCACTGAGTGTCAGATATTGGGTCTGCAACCACCACTTCCCCCAGAATGTGGGTTTGCAGCCCCGGGATGCAGAAACCGGCAGCCATTCCGGGTCTCCTCCCCTGCACCTGTGTGCACTACAACCCTGGCCATTCACAATCTTCTCGTTAGGAGTCTCTGGTTTCCTAACACCTAATGGCCTCTCAAATGAAGTGAGCCTTAAGTGCCAATCCCAGCCTTTGAACAAGAGAGATCTTCTCTCTGAACAGCTGTGCCTGGTGACATCTGGGGTCTCCCCCAATGGTCGGTTATACAACACCTGAGACAAATGCTCTAATTTCATTTGGAATGAAGGAGACCGACGCCGCCGTAAGACAAGGCCTCTCTGAGACTAGCGTCAAAGGCCATCATCTCCCAGCTGTGCTTGTCAAGTCTGAGCTCTGTGCTTGGGCCCCCAAGCTGCAGCAAAGTGACGCTCTTTAATTGCTCAACCACCCTGGTGGAGAACCATCCCCCAAATCAATATAATTAATTGGTGTCACTCACAAAACATAGAGGTGAGGGCTCATTGTGTCTGAGATTACTGTCACTGCAGAGAAAACAACAGATTAAACTCCCTCCCCTCCCACCTTTGGCCTAAATTCTACTGATCATGATGTCCCTTTCTACTTTTAGGATTGTTAGAAATCTTCTATCTTGCCAGGTATGGTGATGCAGGCCTTTAATCCCAGCACTTGGGAGACAGAGGCAGACAGGTGGATCTCTAGGAGTTCAAGGCCAGCCTGGACTACATAGCAAGTTCTGGGCTATCTAAGGCTACATAATGAAATCCTGCCTCAAAAGAAACCAAAAATAAATAAATACTCTATTTTCTAATTTTAAGTAAGTATGATTATATGTGTACCTCAACTTATGATGGGGTTATGTCCTACTAAATGCACTGTCATCACCAATGGATTTAGTACCCTCATAAACCTGCTATGAAGTTGGAAAATCTTTCTCTCTTCTCTACATATCTCACAGTGTGTGTGTGTGTGTGTGTGTGTGTGTGTTTGTGTATGTATTGTGTGTGGAAATTTGCACTAATGAAAACTCTTTTTTTGTAGGGTTGGGGGAGGAAGTTGTGCCAGGAGGCACATTGTATTAGGCTTCGGTTGGTTCATCATAAAGACAGTAAAACAAGGGGATTAGGGAAATGGCCCAGTGGTTAAGCACTTGCCTGCAAGCATGAGAATGGAGTTCAGAACTAGGAGGGATGTGCTATCCTGTCTGTCTATTCAGCCTCAGCAGGTGGAGACAGGATCCACACTGCAAGCTGGCTGGCTAAACCCATCAGCCAGCTCTGGGTTTGATTGAAGGATCCAGTCTCAGTGAATAAGGGAGAAGAAAAATGATTCCCAACTTCAACCTTGGCCTCTGCAGGCCAACTGTACATGTACCCTTCCACACGCATGTGCCCATATGTATGCAAATACACATATGCATGCCACACCCTCCCTGTCTTTCCTTTCTCTGCTTCCTGTTAGCCATGCTATAGGCTGCTCTGCCATGAGGGACGGATGGATACCTCTGACACCAAGAACTAAACCAGGCCTTCCCTCCCTTTACGTTAATAAAGTGATCAAGGAAAGCCTTGTGAGAAAGGGATGTTTAAGGAAATACATGAAAGGGATGTATTAGGGGGCTTACAAATCATTCCTGAACCATCTAATGGCAACGCAATAAAGAGATCTCTACTTGGGAAGCTTCACTGCGGTTGTTCATGTGCCAGCTCACGGTAATCCCGTCCTGTTCCCATGCAGGTGTCGGGTCCTGCTTGCAGGACCAGACCCTTAGCAAATAGAAAAACACAAACAGTTCTCTCTAGTATCATCCCGCTGGCCTATGCACAGCAAGAACGGCGGGCCAGTTCTTCCAGATCCAGAGCTTTGTCCCAGGCAGATGTTGAGAGAAGCACGTGTGTTTCCATCTGGAAGGGTCCTGGCATCTCCAAATGGATCCAGGAGGGTACCCAGAATTCTGCTGCTCCTGACCAACTGTGAGCTTCAGGGGACAAGAACCCTGTCTAGAACTGTGGTCCCTCCTCTGTCCCCATCCCTCCCAGATACCGAGCCTCTACCTCACTGCCCCCATCTTTGTTTTCATCTCGTCATGGAAAGCATCTCCCAGAGAATGAGGTAAGGAAGGGTCCCTGTTACCACACCAAGAATGAAGATGAGTTAGGACACTTCCTTTAATATGGCTGAGCTGTTGAGGTATCTCTTAGTGAGCTAGAAATGTCTTTAGTGTCTTTTCCACCACCCTGCAGCTCACAAGATCTTTGAAACAACTCTGGGATTCACAGGGATGGAGATTTGTGTTCATTTTACTGAAGACACAGGTTAAGGACAACAGCTGAGCAACTCAGCCGCTCCTCTATCACTTTGACACATTCAGCTTTGAACTGCCACAGGCAGCATGGCGGTCTGAAGATGTGCAGGATATGCAGACCTACATAAACCCTGAGGGATCCCCAGAGCATTTAACAGGGGCTTTCCTACCCTTCTTTAAGGAAGGGTCGTGAGGGCTGAGTGCAGTGTGGGAAAAGCATGCCTTGCCACTGAGCCAACAGGTGCATTCAGCCAACTGGCAGCTCACGGCTATTAGGCCCCATGCTACGGTTGAGAAAATTGGAGGCAGATGCCAAGAAGGAAACCTTATCTAATCCCAAGCCTGATTATCTCAATTCAGACCCTAAGTGTGGTACCCAGAGCTCCATATTTCCTGGAGCCAGTTCTACATAGAAATCACTACTGGTGTGAAGTGTTGACTTCTAGGCTCCGAGCCTGGATATTGGGTTTAGTCAGTGGAACTGGACCCCAGGCAATCTCAGTGATGAGTCAACCGTGGGGAAAACCCAGGGAGGACATAGTAAACATCATGGAATCCCATCACTGGCAGGACCAGACAAGCCCCACGGGGTGGGTCAGACAGAACCAGGTGAGATACATGGTAGAAGTATAGGGAAATTTAGGTAACCCCCAAATACTCACTGTATGTCAAATGAATACATGAATGAAAGAGCAAAAGACATAAATGGGTAGTTTACAGAAAAGTACAACAAAGTATAAAGACCAGTAAATACAAAAACTTATTAATCTCCCTCAGAATTGGAGAGACATAAACTAGACTAACAAACATCACAGTTCCATTCACGGGATAAGTGAGATCCTTCTAGAGTGACCACTCTTAATGCAGATCTGAAGAAGAGGTGCTGGGGAGAGGGCTTGACTCTCCTGGAGAGATGGTTTGGAGGTGCCGGTCAGAATTCCTTTTGACCAAACAGCAGTTCTAGGTTCTAGGTGTTCTTCCCCTAGAGCAGAACAGCTCTTCAATGCACCCCTAGTGTCCACCGACAAGGAATAATTATGCACCGATAGGATGGCATTCCTTGCTGTGAGTGAGGTCAGTCCGCTGCACTGATATAGAAAGTGCATGGCTGTGAATACAAAAGGCGCCACCATCACGAGAAGGCACGAGCAAAGTTGTGTGCTTCTTTATGTACAGGAATTGTTGACAGAACACCCCAAGAACTCATCCTGAAACTGGAATCCAGATAAAAAGATTATTTTCTCAGTACATCCCTCCTCCTTTTGTGTATGATTTTACTCATGATGACTTCATATACCTCAGGCCAACCATGCCTAAAAATGCTAAATAGAAAACTCCAGAAATGAACAAACCATAGGTTTAAAACTGCGTGCTGTGTTAAGTAGCATGAAGCAATCACATACTAAACCTTCTGTCTCATCCAGGGCCAAATCAGTCCTATGCCCAGTGGATTCACACTGTATATACAACTCATACATTAGCAATCCCAGCAAGGGTCATAATATCATGGCGCTTCTGCCAAGTAACCCTCATTTTGTTTGACAGCTTCCCCAGTGTTCATGGGTAGTGACTCTAGAATTTCCAACATGCTACTCCTGAGCACTTTCTTTAAGTGAAGAGGTGAAATACTTGAGGGTGGTGGAAAATCTGCATTGCACCAGCCTAGGAATAAAGAAGACAGGCAACGGAAAGGACACCAGAGTCGTGCAGACAGAACCAATCCATCACAGAGTCAACAGGTGCTTCCCAGGGCTGTGGCAAGAGCTAATTGGCCAATGTTGTTTGATGAATAGGAAATAGAAAGCTATTTCTCATACATCTTTTGAAATTAATTTCCATAATTTCCTTAAAACTTTTGAGGGTGGAGGGAACAATCCAGAAGTGATGGAAAGACCTAGAAGAAATATCACTGCATTTTGTGTGTGTCTTTTAGACTACAGCATCAAAGAGAAGAAATCATAAAAAGTCAACTAATCTACATATACAAATTAAGTTTAAATATCTCAGTCAGGGCAGTGATTGAGGTGCTTACCACACAAGCAAGAAGAGTCTGGGTTCCCAAAACTCACAAAAATGCCAGGTGGGCATGGCAACTTGGCTGTAGTCCCAGTTCAGAAGGTGGAACCAGGGGACCCCTGACACTAGCACTGGGTTTAACTGGAAAACCCTGCCTCAAAGAACGAGGTAAAAGAACGATCAAGAAATACCCCTGATGACAGCCTCGGGCCTCCACACACACTCATATTCATGCTCACCTTTACACACATGTGTTCAAACACGTGCAAACAGGCATACTCACATACCCACTGTACAACGTACATATGAAATAAAAGAAGAAAAATCCTCACCAGAATTATACAATGTCATAAATATTAAAACCACTTGCTATATATAATGGAGATCTTTCTCTAAGGACTCCCATGCTGCCTCATTCCTGAAGTATCAGAATTCAGAGGCTGTTACAAGCGGCTCTTGAGTATAAACCCAGAGTGCACTACACAGCCAGACCCTGTCTCAAAGATAGATAGATAGATAGATAGATAGATAGATAGATAGATAGATAGATAGATGATAGATAGATAGATAGATAGATAGATAGATAGATAGATAG
>NC_022014.1:31173822-31252388 GCF_000317375.1 Microtus ochrogaster
ATAGATAGATAGATAGATAGATAGATAGATAGATAGATAGATAGATAGATGATAGATAGATAGATAGATAGATAGATAGATAGATAGATAGATAAGTGGTAGTAAGGTGGGAAGGTAGGTAGGTAGGTAGGTAGGTAGGTAGGTAGATAGGTAGGTAGGTAGGTAGGTAGAATCTGAGCAAATGCTCATAGATCTTGGGGTGTGGCTTCTGGGATCAGCCAAGAGTCCTACAGAGTGGAAGCTGAAACGACGACCTTCTACTGTTGGTCCTTTCTAAATGGTTCTTGAAGAATGAAAGGCAAGTTCAGAGAGAAATGGAGGGTATGCAACCCCTGAGGTCCTAGGCACAGGGCTGATTCTCCAGTCCTTCCTTCAGAGATGCTCAAAGCTTCTGTGACTACGGGTCGCAAAAGTTGCCATACGTAGCCTTCTAGTCTTCTAACAAGATCAAACCAGTCCCCTAACCGGATCAAACCCAAGCTGTACTACCCTCTGAACAACCCACTAGGGGATATCGGACTGGTTCTGGAATACTCTTCCATGACTCTGTCTCAGGGAGGATGTCTATGACTTCTCCATTGAAAATCACACGGCTCAGCTGCTCTGAACCCCTCCCCCATCTCATAAAGCAGTATCCCAGTATCATCTACTTACACAGCACCTTATCGAGCTGTTTGTTTTCTGAGGAACACGGCCCTTATTAACTTCAGCCACTCTCTCTGCCTTGCTAATCCTCGTGTAGAGGACTTCCAGTAAAAGGTGTGACGTGATGTTTATAAATAACGCTCAAGAGTGTTGAGGGTGTTTCTCTTCACAGGAAATAGGAGATTGTTGGAGAGAACTAAAATTAGTTTAGAAAACAGAAATAACCAGCAGTTATCCTAGGCGCAGCTGAACAGGTACTCGCAAGCACACTGGTTCCAAGAATGGCTGTTCCAACCGAGACACAGAGGTCCCCATGCTCCCTTGAGGGCAGAGGACCCTTCCTAATCCTAACCACTCCTTCAAAAGGTACGGAAATTCCAGCTAAAAACCTCTTCTTACACTGTTTCCTAATGTCAATAAAAGGCACTGGGGACAGAAAAGACACAGCATGATGATGGAACGGGAGACTTTAGGGTTGAATGATGGAAGAGTACTCAGATTCAAAACCTTCTTTGCAAAGAGACCAGAGAAGCCTGTCCACCGGTCCCCATGCTGTACCAGGCGAGCCTGGAACAGGACTCCAAGCAGAGTTTCTCAAAGCCCAGAGCATCCCAGGATCACCTGGAACTCCAGTCATGAGACCTAGCATCAGGTCTTCCCTCCTTCCTTGGCTCATGAGTCTCAGGCGTGTCCTGTGGGGCCTGAGAATCTGCATTCTGAGAATTTAAGCAATTTCCAGGCAGTTCTGTGCCACTGGTAGGGAAGAGCTCTGTCCTGCCAAGCTCCAGCTGCAGCGGGCTCTGTCTTCATCCAGGAGTTGCCCACGCGCCACTCAAAAGTAACAAGGCACAGAATCGTAACACTCCAGCAAGTCCTCCTAACCTGACGGACCCACTGCTTAGTCCACATCCACCTCTTCTCACAGGTGACGCTGGTGATAAACACACAAACTCCCTTTCCCTTTCAGGATCTTGTCTAGAGCTACTGCAGACTCTTGCCACACTGCCATAGGCTTTCCTATTGCATGACCGCAACCAAAACCAGGCTGTCCTGAAGCATTGTCTTAGCCTTAGCTGGTCACCACGTTGATCTGAGTTTGATCCCTAGGATCTACAGGATGGAAGGAGAGAACTGACTACTGCAAGTGGTCCTCTGACCTCCATATGTGCATGGTGCCGCATGCTTATGCACAGACATGCACATGTGTGCGCGTGCGCACACACGCGCTCGCACACACACACGCGCGCACACACACACACACAGCAAACATGTTTTAAAACATTGAGAGGGTCGGGAAAGTCCTATAACATGCATATGGCATGTTGGCATGTGCCCATCTGACTTCCAGGGCTCCTGTTGTGAGAGGTACAGGTCTCATGGAGCTGTCTAACACACACACACACACACACACACACACACACACACACACACACACCAGAGTGGTCCTGGGCTGTTCCATGTAAGCTGTGTGTCTGCGTGTTAGAGCAGACATGTTTTCCCTATCGAGGAGCAGAGCACCAGTGTGAAAGTGTCAGAGGCACAGGGCTAAATAAGAAAATGAAGCTTTTGTAATAGAAATGGAAAGGCTGAAAAGATACAGCCAATCAACCCGCCAACCAATCCACAGCAAACAAAGGACTGCAGAAACTGTCAAGTCGGCCTGAGAGACCCAGAGAAAGAAGAGTGAACCCAGCAGAGAAGATCATCCATGTGTGAAAGAGAAACTAGCCAGGTCTACAAACACACAGGTCAAAGCTGCCTGAGGTTTGCATGGCTATCACCAGGACCTCCCCAAGTTCCCCCAGTCCAGTTACTTAATAGCTAAAGTTGAGCCAGTTTCAGAAGGGGCAAGATCAACTCCCAACAAATTTAGCTTACGGTCCATCCAGCTCTCATCATTACAGGAGCTCTTTCTTCGAAGGGCAGTTAGCTCTGAGCAGGCAGATAGGCAGATAGCCAAAGGGCAGGAGCTTCAGGCAACAGCCACTGTTCAAGACGTAGGTTGTTATCTAGCCAAGGATGATGAGCCCCCGGAGGGTCTCCGTGGCCCACTGCATGGCTCAGCCCACTGCTCACGGGGAGTGGGCACACAACAAACATGAGCTCCTTGCATGACTAACTTCTCACCCGGTTTTCTTCCTCCCACACCTCTTGGAAGAGCATTCTACTTTGGAATCCAACTCAGATTGAAAGAACAAAAAAGCTGTTACCCGACTCCAAGATCGGCCTCCAACAATAAGGATCCCGTGGTGGGGAAATCGTGCCAGCTTTACATACAGAGACATACTCAGCAGCAGTTGTGGGTGCTAAACACTTCAAGATTGACATTCCCTGGTTTCACGGGATTGTTTTTTTTAAGCTTGAAAGGACCTTCAGAAGAATACTCAGACAGGAAGGAAAATCACAGCCAAGCCACCAGGAAAATTCCCATGAACAGCTCACATGGACTCCAGGAAGCCTTCCGCATAGCCATTTGCATGGCATTCACCCACTCCACCCCGGCAAGAAGCCATCAAGTGGCTAATTAGAGCTGGCCACAGAAAAGGGATTGAGCAAACACTTGTTGCTTGATAACCAAGTCATGTGGTACTTGCCCACTCCCACATCAGTACAGAACCTACAGATAATGCCGGAGTGTGCTGGTCTTTCACTGATCCCATGACACCTCACCTTCAAAACATCTGCCTTGCTTCGAACCATCTCTCTGCTGTCCTTGGCGTCTGTCTTCTTAGGGATACAGGCTTCCACTAGCCCTTCGGTCTCACTAGTCCCAGAGCGGCAATGGCCTCTCCCCACTAACAAGCCAATGTATGAGAAAGCAGCGGGCAAAAGGCAGAGTATGGATGAACTGGAAAGTCCCTTTGCAACTAAGGTTCCGTTTCTATCACACTGTCTTCTTCTTCTTCTCTTTCTTGGTCCTCCTTCATTGCCCCCTATTTTCAAGTGCATGGTAAAACATTATCCTGACTTTATGTAACTCGCTGCTTCTGACTCTGTTTTATACTTTTTAAATCTGTATGTATGTGTGTCCGTGTGTGTGTGTGTGTCCATGTGTATGTGTTCATGTTTGCACATGTACACACATGGAGGTCAGAGGGAAGTTTATGGGAGTTGAATCTCCCCTTCCATCATGTAGGTCCCAAGAATTAAACCAGGGTCACCAGGTTTGTCAGCAAGCCCTTCTCCTGCTAAGTCATCTTGCTGGCCTGTGATCTTTAAAACTTGATACAAAACCATGAGGCTCTGTCTGAAAACCTGGCCCAAACGTGAACAGCCACAGAACTGGACCTAGGAAACACACACGGAGACCAGCTGGGCAGAGAAATGCCCTAGGGAACATGCTGAGCCCCACCCATCTCCGCTATGGAATTTTGAGAGAGAAAGGGGTCCACGTGTTTATGAAAGCTCTTGAGTTGCCAGAACTGGACATTCTCGCACACTGTATGCAAGGTGCTTCTTCAGGAAGCATCTGGTCTAAAGATCATCCAGGATGGATATCGACAGACTGTCTTGTCTTGGGGAAACAACATTTGGATTTCAGAAGTCTTGACCCTGCCTGCCTGTCACCTACTCTGTCCCTTACAGCCTTGTGACAGGGCAATGCCATTTCCTTAGGAACTTAATCACAGACCAGCACTTTCTCAAATTCTGACCCAGAATAATGGTGCACATTTTCCAGGAACAATCTGATGACTGGAATCAGGCATATGGTGCAGGATGACCGAGTAGGGGTACTGAGTGTCTCCTTTTCTTCTCGTTGGTGTTTATCATGTCTCAGTTTAGCAATGCTCTAACTTCTGGTTTGTTGCAAAATGTACAATATGGGCATTACAAACCATTTTCACTCTAGAACTTATTTCTCCTATATACCTGTGTCTTGGCACACCTTGCTCCTTCTGTCCCATCTCCCTCTATCTTTCTAGACTTGGAGACTACTATTATAGTTTCTACATCCATGAAACCAAATCTGCTGGTCTCACATGTATGTGAGAATGTGTGTATCCATTCTTTTGTGACTGGCTTATTCCTGCATAACACGGGGTGCTGTACTTTCATCCATGTTGCTATGGTAGCAGATCTCCATCTTCTTTAAGGCCAAGTAGTGTTCTGCTGTAGCTATGCACCATATTATCTTTATCCATCCATCCACCGGTGGGCAGTGTGGTGGATTCCATGCCATGGCTTCTGTGAACAATGTCCCAGTAAGTACAGTGTCTCTGATATACCAACTCCATTCTCCTTGGCTGTATACCCTGTATCGGGAATGCTAGACTAACACTTTGAAAGATGTTTAACCCAAGCAAACATCATTGGTTATGGGCACACCCTCATCCTGAACATTCTTTGCCTTAAATGACTGCATGCTGGCCACAGTAATGGTTAGAAAGGGTGTTTTCACATCATAGTGAGGAGCTCTGCTAGGCTCTCCGACTGCTCACTTCAGACCTTGACAGAGCACTGGGCTCCACAGTATGATGGACGGGAGGAACAGTATAGTGACCATTCGATGGCACATACTTTCTAGGCAAAGTAGAGGTCCTGCTAAAAAACAAAATATAAAAAACTCTCCCAAAGAAAAAAATGCAAAGAAGAGCCTTGTCAGACTCTAAGTACCTTGAAGTTCATCTTGTCCAAGCGTCTGTCTTGTCTCATGAGTACACACGAGAACAGTGCAAGCCCCATGTTCCTCCCCAGAAATGCTGAGCTCCAAATGATTTTGAGCTATGGACTTGAGGGCTTTGAGATGATAGAAGCTATTACTATTTCTCCTACACAGACAAGAATAAAGGCTGGAAACACACACGAGTCAGCTACCCCAGTGACCTCATGACATAAGCAGCAGGCAGGTGAAGAGCCTTTCCTGGCAGTTCCTACTCACTCTAAATCTTGTCACCATGAAACTGAGTTCTTTGTCTTAAAGTAGCTCTTTGGCAGTTTCTGCTTTAACTTCAGTGGTTTATGGATATCTGATCTTTAACCTTGGAATGATGACAAACACTGCATTTTTCCCTACTGTGTTTCTGAAAATGAAAGTCAGATTTGAGTTTACTCCTTAACTTTATATTCTATTCCTTGCTACTGCTCCAGTTTGAATCTGACATACCCGTGCTCTACCCTGCCCCCCACGCACTACCGAGATTCATGTGAGAAGGCCTGGGCCACACCTTGAGGTGCTGGGGGTCGGTGGTGGAGTCTTCAGCAGGTGGGGCCTAACCTGGATGGGCAGAGGCAAGCAAGCAGACAGAAGTTCTAGGCCAGCCACAGCTATATGGTGGAACCCATCTTAAACAAATGTCTAGCAGAAGAATATTAGGCTGCTAAGTCACAGGGGATGACTTAGCCCTTTTCTGTCTCTTTTTTGTTCCCTGGCCACCATGAGGTGAAGGTATCTCCTATACCACTGCATGTCCCCACCACAACTGTACTCCGAAACCCTGAGTCTAAATAAACCTTTCTTTTTTTGATTAGCTCAGGTACCTCATTAGAGTGACAGAAAGCTAACAAGATGCCCTTATCAATTTTGTTGTTACTAAGTCTCCTTGCAGTTAAAAAAAAAACAAACAAAAAACACTAGGTGGTGACTATTAGAAAACTCTTAAGAATATGAAGTAAAACATTTTTTATTTTAAAGTAAAATATTAAGAAAAAACTTTTTTTTCTTAATAGCAGATTATGATTTCTTTTTGAGCAACAGCCCATCGTGACGCTCTTGACATGCATCAGAATTTGGAAGCTGTGCATTCAGAATCCCCAAAGAGAGCCTCTAAGGAACTACTTCTAAAGGCAACCAAGAAAGCCACAGAGCATCCAGCATCCTCACACATGCCTGCGTTTAAACAACACTTCTTCATTGTAATGCAATTCCCTATATTACAGAACTTACCCTGTAAGAGCATATACCTCAGTGACTTCGGTCTGCTCACGGAGTATGCAGCCCTCACCGTTACCTGATTATAGTGCATACCCATCACCTTAACCCCCTGCTCATTAGCAGTTGCTAGCCAGCCATCACGCAGCCCCTGGCAACCACTCATCTTCTTTTGGTTTCTATGTATTTGCCTAATTAGGACATTTCATACAAATTAAATCCCACAGCATGTAGCTCTCTGTATCGGTCTTGACCTGGCATGATGTTTTCGGGATCGCCCTTGTTGAAGTGGGTATCAACCCTGCTTCTTTCTTTTCTACAGCGTTTTGTGCACACGCCTTACTCTGTTTGCCCATCCATTGGTTGATGGACATTGGGGCTCTGGCCGTGGGTTTGGGGCTGCTGTGTGTGTGTGTGAACAACCAGGTTTCATGTGGACATGGCTTTCTGTTTTCTTGGGCACAAAACAAGAGGGGGAACATGGCATCCCCACATCTCTTTTCGATGCTTGGTATCTGGACCATTTGCTGTTGATTGCTAGTTCCAGCTAACAACCAGTGGGGTACACCGCATTCTTTACTAAATAATTCAAAATAACTTGACTTCTTAGAAGAGAATGAAGAGCAGTCTGCCTCCTTTGTCTTTGGACGTCAGCATACTGGCGCTGCGAATGGCTTTGAATTCATGTCAGCATATTGGCGCTGTCAATGGCTTTGAATTCACTTAGTCTCTACCATAAACAAGAGCTTATTTGGTCTTAAGAATCTGGTGGAAAATGAGGGGTGTGATATGCACCTAAGTGTGACCTAAGCAATACAAATTAAAATGGACGCTCAGGAAGAGAAAACAAAGGCTACACTGAGCCAGATTAAGAGTAGCTTTCTAGTCTAACAGCTTTCTACCATAGAGCCATTAAAAAAAAAAACAGGGGGAGAGGCTCTGAGGGAGAGGGGAGATGAGGGGGCATCTGGGAGGAATTAAAGGAGGGGAAACTATGGTTGGGATGTATTGTATGAAAGAATATATTTTTAAATAAAAATCATGGAGCCAAAACAAGGGCTACCCATGAGTGTGTGCCCACGTGTGTGTATGTATGTGTTTGCACATGCTCATACACATAAGAGCACAATGCACAATTTAATCAACTAAATGTGCCAAACAAAAACATGGCTCTAGTCTTACTTTGTGTAATACAGATGGACAGAAAAAAAAAAAACCAGACTGGTGGTTTGGGGTGCAGCTGCTCCTCAGGGCAACTTCTATTGAGAGGGAACTGTCAGGGCCACCCTATCTAGAGAGTGGGAAAAGTATCCAATTACTTTGAACAAAGTAAAGCTCAAAGAACGGTTTTCACAATGACTAGCTTGGTGGAAATCCTACCTAGAAACTCATTAGTTCCCAGAGTAATAAAGTTGAATGAGAATCTACTCAGTTAAAGGAAAATTAAAATAAGAAATCAAGAAAACTACTGACTATCTGGCAAATGAACACAAAACCTCAAACCCTGGCTCACATTCATGCCAAGTCTCACTCACACTCATAATAAAACATTTAGAGACACCAATTCTTTGTCAAAAAGAGGATAGAAGCAAATTCCATCTAGCCTGGGTTTTACATCACGCTTAACTGGACAAGCAGATGTCCCTTAAGATGGCCATTTCTGATGAGTGTCTTTATCGAATATCTGTGAACTCACTTATCCTTATACCAAGTGTAGTCCCCACCACCCATGTCCCATTCTGAATGCCGGAGGCTGAGCATTAATTGTAGCCTGACTCCAAGGACCTGGTAACTCTGGGCAGAGACTTTTAGCATATGGAGGACCCATTCCTGGATATGTAAAATTGATGAAATCTGTTAGGCCAGGGATCATCTTTGGGGGCTTTGCTAGTACTACAGGGAACATGGGGACATAACTGTGTTCCAATAAAATGTCAAGTGAATTGCCAAATTTAGTTTAGTGTCCCCTGTGTGAGATGACCTGGAAGATTCTTCCTGCCTGCCAGGGGTGCTGAGCAAAGTCTTCGGCTACTGAACCCTCCGTGTGATTGACAATGACGCAGGATGTGCTACGGGACTCCATTCTAAGGTGGCCTAACACATAGACCTTGATGATGGGTCCTGCTCACATTCCTATCATAGGGACTCCTGTTCAGTGAGGACTTCATCTTGGAAATAGAAGTATCAGTGTGAAAGGGGAGGAGTTAGGCTTTCTGATAGGCTCTTTGGATTCAGGAGGTCTAATCCAAAAGGATAAAAAAAATAGCTCTCCGAGCAGGGGTGGGGGAAGGTGTGGGGGATGAAGTAGAGTCTGGTCAATAGGAAATGGGAGATTTCCAAAGTGCAGCTGGAACCCTTCTAAGGAAGCCAACAGACCCCCTCCATGGCTGCTGCCCAGTCTGCAGCTCACTGCCAGACACCGAGCTGGATGGTGTGACATCTTCCCTGGTGTCCCTTTTACTCTCTTGCCATCCCTCAGTGCTCCGGGCTCACTATCTCCTAATAGAGTCTTACCACATAATCCTTTCCCCCGGCTCTGCTTTCTAGAAAATCAGGCCTAAGACACGACCTCAAATTATTCTCTTTCTTTAGGGAAAAGACACAGATAAAACAAACGGAATGACTTAGTTTAATGCATCCGAAGCTTAGTCCAATATGCTGTGAAATAGGGACTCACATAAGACAGAACCAACCCTGGCTTTCCATGCTAGGTTCAAGTCTCTCTCTCCATTCTTCGAATGGTAACGTATATATCAAACAACATCAAGAAGGCCAGCTAAGTGATGTAGCTTCTAACAACAAAGGGAAGCAATGCTGATGGGCCAGGTCTCTTGAAACAGCTAGCTGATGTCCAAGAGGCTCTGCTATTCACAGCCTTCACATTGAACCTCTGTCCCCAATGTCACAGTGCTGAGGGGTGACGAGATCATGAGAGCCTCACTCACTTGGGATCCATGTTCTTACAAATGAGGCCCCTGGGAGCTTGCTCATCCCTTCTTCCATGTGAGTGCACCAAGAGAACTGATGTCTAGCAAGCAGAGGGCAGGCTGCAATTGGACACTCAATCTGCAGGCACTTGTACTCCCCAGCCTGCAGAACTGACTGTTTTCCAGCCACCTAGCCTTTGCCCTTTTGTTAAATTGGTTCAACACAGACTCTTAACACTAACGCAGGTCCCTGAATGAATGGAGGAGGCTGCTGATGACAGTTTACCACCCATGAATCACAGTACACTCGGATTCAGCCCCAGCCCACTCTGGAGGAGCACAGAGCATGTTCCTAGATGATGCAGGAGAAGCATTTTCCTGCCACTGGTGTCCCTGGCCTCCCTGGGCTGTACTCGGGGACACTCTTCATGATGAATTACCCTGGAGAGGCAGGCAGAGCTGTGGGGAAGTAGAGGGGACTTCTGAAGTTGGTGACTCACGCATACCCGCTGGAGTCACTGAGGGGTCTACTTAAAACCAGCATCAGGACTACAGTAACCTATCTATTGATACTTCCTGCTGGGCATCTGGCTCATTCACTAACAGCCATCACTAAATAATCTGTATCTCCCCAGGCATTGGCACGGTCCTCCTATTGTAAACAGGATCTGTATTTGTTCCTGGGTTCCCCTCATTTCATGGCCTTTTCTTCCCTTGCTTGCTGCAACACTACCTTGCAATCTCCACCAGTTCCTCTCTGTCTCTGTGGTGCCCTCCTTAACTTTGTATTCAGAGCTGTCTTCTACAGGCTTGCACTGGGCAATGTGTCTGTACCTCTGACTGACTGAGATTTCTGTTCCACCCAATTCCACAGCCCTTCTGTCCCAAAGAAACACACAGAGGTTTTACATTAATCATAAACTAGTTGGCCTATTAGCTCAGGCTTCTTATTAACTAATCCTTACATCTTAAATTAGCCCATAATTTTTGTCTGTATTAGCCACGTGGCTTGCTACCTTTATCAGTGAGGCATTCTCATCTGGCTTCTTCTGTGGCTGGATCACCACTGCAAACTGACTTTTCCTCTTTCCAGAATTCTCCTGTTCTTATTGTCCCACCTATACTTCCTGCTGGTCGCACTACCTATACTTCCTGCTGGGCTACTGGCCAATCAGCATTTTATTAAAATACAGCTGATGAATCTTTACAGGGTACAAGATCATTGTCCCACAGCAACCTCTATTCTAAAGAAATGCAAATTCTAGATCGCCCCACTCAGTTGTGTATGTTGGGTCACTGCACAGTGGGAGCCAGTCGGAGTGGAATCCATTCTGCTCTCTGCATGCTGGGCCATGCACCCACGGGAGTCTCTGGACTTCCATTGGTAGCATGGATATCCTTTGAACCACAGATGCATCCATCTACGGGCTGGCCATCTCTTTCTGAACATGCAACAAGGAACCCACCATGCAGCCCGGATTCACCTCCTTTCTCCCAACTCACATCTGAGCGTCTCCCGCTCCCGTTTACTTCATGACTGCCACCCAAGGCAGAAAGCCAGGAGGCAGGAAAGCTCCCTGCCACCAGCCTGCTACATCCTGTCTGACAGAGTTCAGCCCCTGCCTCTTTCAGGCCACTGCCACAGACTGTACTGACCTCATTATTTCACACTTCATTTACGCTGTCTACTCCATGCTCCGTGCTCCCAAACCTTTCACCGCTGCACGAGGAGTCTTGCTGTAAGGTAGCCATGGGGTCCTGCCACTGTTTGGAGACTTTCCACGGCTTCCCGCTGCCCACTGGGTGAAGAGTCATGTCACACCCCAGCGTTCCCTCACTTCTACGTCCTTACCCTGCCAAGCCCATGGACCTGCTTTCCTCATGCCGCCTCACCCTCTGTCATGGGTCCCTCCTTAGAGCTCCTGCACCCACCGCATGCAGGTGACAGGTCCCTCACTGGAGCTCCCACTCCCCTTTGTCATGGCCTGACTGCTCGTGGGTGTTTATCTGTCTCTGACCCCTTTGGAGCTACAGTCTCTTAAAGCAGAACCTTTTCTTTATTTGGTGTTGTATATCCACAGCCTGACCCGCGGCAAGTGGGGGCGCAGACCCTCATCCATAAAATCCTAAATGGATGTAAAAGCAAGCAGATTATCAGGCGGAGAAGGGGACACCAGTGTAAACGAGGCTTTGCACAGAATACTTATTCTGCCCAAGCGCCCTCTGGGGGAAGACAGATTAGGGATTAGGGAGCGGGGAGAAAGCCAGGCGGCTCTCAGGATCCTAGGGTTCTGCCCTGGTGGATTCTACCAGTCACAGAGGACTGAGATATGCAAGGGGAGGCAACTGCATATTCTCTGCACATGCACAGGCCTTTTTTCTTGTCATTGTTCCTTGAGCAACACAGAGTCACAAGTATTTACATAGCATTGGCATCGGATTGGTATTATACTAGAAACGACTTAAAGACTTAAAGGGCGGGTGTGGGTTCTAGGCAAACACCACACCTCCTTCTATAAAAGACAGGGGCATCTGTGGGAGTTTTTAATCAGAGGTCTTGAATGTCACCTTAAGGGGCATCTGCATTTGTAAACTATCCTCTGCAAGAATGAGAAGTGTGTACTCAGTGCCTCTCAGCAGCAGGTAGTGGGCCTGACTTGCCCTTGATTTGCTGCCTGGACAGATGGAGGAGGGGTGCCACCTGGACAGATGGAGGAAGGGTTGGCATGAAGCATGCAAGTTGGGACAGAATTGGGGGGGTCCAGCAGTAAGCTACCAACTCAGAGGCCCCAGGATGGCTTCTGCTAGGTGCTCTGCTATAAACAGGCAGGAGGCTTCCAAGCAGGGAGGAGTGGGGGAAAACCCCAGCAGACCAACTAAACTGGGAGAGGCATTTCCCATTCCGTCCTTTCCTGGTCCTATCTACCTCCAGGGACATCCCCAGCCCTACAGGCTCTCTGTGGCACTCTCTTCAAATACCCCAGACCTCTTCTCAGTTCTTCTCATGGATAATCATTTATCCATTTAAAAGCAGGAATCCATTTAAAAATCTGCTTCCAGGGTTAACAGTGTAGCACATAGAGACAGTATTTGCCCAGAACATGGGGTTCAATCCCCATCAGCACACACAGATACCCCTCCACTGCTCCCTCACATGTACAAAAAAAATTAAAATCTGCTCCCACTATGAGCAGGGCAAGGTCATTCTTTATGGTATATATTTGAGGCTCAATAAAAATACGTGTTGAATTGACCAGAAAAACAATGAATACAATAATTACCTAATGAGTGAGTAAAGTTGACCTCCATCCTGAATGCAAGACGGAGGAGTTAGGATTACTCAGTAAGAGAGAAAGTGAGAGGGGCCAGTTCTACTGGACCCACCAGATAACCCAGCAAATCAGCCCACCCTGTTACCCACAAGATGGTGAACTTGTGAACCAAAGTCATCCTCTGCAGTGTTTAATGTTAAAAAGCAAAAACAATGTGATTTAGTAACACATGTCAGTTACCTGTAATTCATGCTCAACTGTCCAAACACAAAGGCCCTCCCCCTTTCTGCCACACATAAAGTTTTATTAGAAAGTAGCTGCATGCACTAGCTTAAATACTATCTATATTACTGCTCACGCTAAGTGATAAAGTTAAGTCGCTGTGTCAGAGAACATGACCCTCCAAATCTAAATTGCTGGAGAATCAGCTTACCAACCTGAGGAGCACACTGCACCCCACAACCCCAAGGAAGCTCCATCCTATGGTATATGAACAGTCAGAGTCCCGGAAGGAATCTGTCCTATGGTATATGAACAGTCAGAGTCCCGGAAGGAAGCTGCCAGACAGTGTCTGATGATACAGAATGCAGCTGCATTTCCATTCCTAAGTAGAGTAGTACTTACACTAATGGCAGCACATTCCTAATACACCGCGATGAAAAAGAACGAGTTAGATAAAAATATTCAAAGTCTAGAACAAGGCCTATAATAAATTGTTGCCATAATTTAAAGGATAGGATGGATAACATATGTAATTTATTTTTAAAACAGCAGCATGCCTATGCTTAGAAAATAGAGGATACAAATGCCTCAAAAGGATATATGTGATAAATAGCTCTGGGAAACGTGACTGAGGATTTTTAATGTTGATTTGAATACCGTTTTTATTCAGTGGCTTTTTAACCCTGAGAATGTACTATTCTTTAACTGAGGAGTGAGAGGGAGAAAGAGATAGATACATAGATAGATAGATAGATAGATAGATAGATAGATAGATAGATAGATAGATAGATTAATAGATAGATAAGATAGATAGATGGATGGATGGATGGATGGATTGATAGATGGATGGATGGACGGACTGATAGGTAGATAGACAGCCTAGAAAGGCATTTTCTCTATTTCCCTTTGCAACAGACTGGCTAATTTGAGACAAGAACAAATCCACCCCAATTCTTGCTCTTGAGCTCATCCAGACCAAACTGCATAGCACAGATGGAGAGCTGTGTTCAGACACCCACTCCCCTGGGGAACGGCACTGAAGCAGCCTCTCCCCAGGGGAAGCGCATTCAAACAGCCACTTGCACCCCTGAAACATCAAGGCTCCTGAGCAGGGCAAAGATGCTCAAGTGTTTGTTTTGAGGAAGTGTGAGATTAGAACAGTTAAAAACAGCCCCACTTCCCTTTTCCTAGAAACCCTGGTCATAGCTCTTCAAGGGGAACACCCTGCTGAGCCTGCAGGTTAGGGTGCTTGTGTTATGCACAGTTCAGCCAGCCAAAGAAGCAGCTGTCAGCTTCTCTGTCTCCCTCTAGATGACTGTTGGCTGTCCTCTCACTGGGAGCCCTCCCCTTAGTGCAGGCTCAAAATCGTAAATTGTATTAATAACATCCATATCTCAGCTGGAGAAATGGCTTAGTGGTTAAGTCTAAAAAATGGCTTAGTCTTCCAGAGGACCTGGGTTCAATCTCCAGCACCCACATGGCAACTCACAACTGCCTGTAATTCTATTCTAGGGGATCTGGCTCCTTTGCATGGATATACCTGTAGGCAAAACACCAATGCACATAAAATAAAAATAAATTATAAAAATAATTAATATTAATATATACGGAATATATATTGCATGTCCTGGTGGCAAGAGGCAAGATAGAGCTATGAAGTTAGATGGGCAGGAAAGACAGAGGTCAATGCTGGAACCAACAGGTAGACATTCACATTCTTGGCACAAATGTCTACGATGCCCAGCAAGTCTACTTTTGCTTGTGTTGTTTCTCTTGGTTTCCTCGAGGCAGAGTCCTTGGAAATACAGGGAGGTCAGGATTTCTCAGCTGGTTTGTTTTACACTTCTGCCCTCAACCTGAACAGTGTCCTGCTTAACTTGTGCCAAGACTAGCCGTACTGCACAGCATCGTAAACCATCGGGATCCTGGAGTCATTTGGGAGGTCCAGGGAAATTTAACTCTTTGGAGCATGGAGCGCCAGTCCTATTCAGCTCAAAGAGATGCAGGGAGTGGTTGGGCGGCTGGAGGTAGGCATCTAATCCTTGCAACTGGGAGGTTGTCACAGGAGAACTAGCATGCATTTGAGACCAGCAGCCAGTGAGATATTTAAGTTGAGAAAAGGGTGTTACAGTAAAATCAGGGCGAGTTTTTGCAGCCTCTGATTCTCCGGTACCATTAGAATAGTCCCTAGACAGCATAGATTACCTTGACCTGTTGAGCTGGCTTCTGAGGTCATTTACGAACAATACAGTCCTAGAGTCTAAGGTTTGAGTTCAATGAAGGTTGGTGTGAGGTGTCAAGGATTCTGGGAATCTGAAAGTACAGCTGTCCTCTAAAGCTGCTTCCAGAATGCAGAGCGAGGCCCCAACACCTAGCACCAGGGATGAGCAGGACCCTACTGTAGCCCCTGGCATATGATAAACAATTCTAGAACCAGAGGGTTAAGATGCCAGGTTACCTTTCCTTGAGTCAGATTTAGCAAGGAAAAGCCCCCAAACCAGAAGGTGGAGCGGGAGGGAGAAAAACAGCCCAGGAAGAGGCAGACATTGCGGGGTTAGAAAAGGCTGCTCCTGAGCGGGACTCACCATTGGTAGTCGTGTTGACATAGTAACGGCGGCCCTGAGGAGACAAGTAGCTGTGCCAGCCAGGTGGAAGGATGACCGTCTGGCTCTCCTCTCCCGGCGGAGGGGGGACCATCCCAGGCTTCTGTTGGAGAGGAAGGAAAGGGTCAGACATACTTGTCATTTTTCACAACTGTTTGGAACCACAAAAATCACTTTGGAATCGCACAACTGGGATAGCCTGGCCTGCAGGCATCTCTTGGGACAGATGACATGCAGTATGAAGTGCCCCTCACAGAAGGCACAGCCCCACCCAGAGCAGACAGAACTGACCTTCTTCCCTAGCAGATGCTGAAAAAAAAAAAAATCAAATCCAGGGTGCTGTGCTTGCCAAGAGCCCTGTCACTCCCCATGGACTATGCAATCTACACCCGCTGTAGACTGTGCGTTCCACACCCGCTGTGGACTGTGCAGTCTACACCCGCTGTGGGATGTACCGTCTACACTCCACAGGACCACTGAGTACAGCAGCAGACACAGCCCCAGGCCTGCTGCGCAAACCTAGCAGAAGTAATTAATGCAGGCCACGGCGGAGCGAGGTGTAAAACATTCTCTAATAATGTTGAGAGTCTGTGAGAGCTGGGTTGGGTTTCTCTCTCTCTCCAGTGTTATATCACTGTGGCACAGGGAAGCGGGATTGTTTAAGATGAACCAGACACCATAGGCTTGATTCCTGTGACCATGCACGGTAACATCTGTCTTAAGAAACAGAAGAATATGTAAGTCGGAGCATTACGTGGAAGGCGGGCACACACTGCAGCTGCAGCTGTGATCCCTCTGGTGGGGCTTACGGACAATTTTTATCCTTTATTCTCTTACTTATCTTTTCCATGTAAATCTCCAATAAACACAGAAATAAAGATTCTCGGCTAAAGAACATTTAAAACTAAAAACAGAGGATCCAAATTAGCCCACACACTTGCTGTGCCTTTTGGAGAAGGTAAATTGACAAAAATCAGAATTGCAACTACGGAAGGCCGAAAAATTCTCAGCCAAACCTGTTTACAAATACAAAAGGCCACCAGCTCCTTGGTGCCCTCGGTGTCCCCTGCCATGCCCCACAGGAGTGGCTCCTCTGGCCACCAATGGCCAATATTTAGGAAAACAGGGTAATGATTGAAAGCAGAGCAATGAAGGATGTGCTCTTGATGCCCCTCTCCAGACAGCCCCAAGGGGGCTTTGTCTCAGTTTCCTGTGGAGGCCTTTGTACTATAAAAGGAAGAAGCAAATCCCAGGTGCTGCTGGGAGTAAACATGGCCTCCTTCAGCCCTCTATGGAGACCTGGTGTATGCCATGAATTCCCACAACTGTGCTGCCATGTTTGTGCCTCTTTGATTTTGCATGAAAGATTTTGTCTGCACTCTAGACAGGTGATGGCAGATACACAGCAGCCAGGCTGACTGTAGTGGAGTATCTACCTCCTGGGAGCACAAATCTACACCAAACACAAATGAACCCGGGAGCAGGAGAGACTGGCCCCGAACACCAATCACTCTAATGTCTTCTGGCCTGGAAGATCACCAGAATACAGGCAATACAAATAGGATAATGAAGGAGAAAGCATGAGAAAGAAGCAGACATGATGGTGTTCGTCCATGATTCCAGCGCTCAGGAGAATAAGGTGGGAGAATCATGAATCTGATGCCAGTCTAGGCCCTAGCAAAGCCCTGTCTTAACACCAAGGGTTAACGAATGAGAAGAGGGAGAAAAGAAGGAAGCAAGGGAGGCGTGGAGGAGGGCAGAGGCGAGAGACAGAATCCTGTATACACAGGGTCTTGGGAATAAAGTGGTAATTGGGGTTGGGAGTGGGTGGGAGGGCAGGGGGGATGGTGCTGAAGAGGGCTGCTTTGCTGGAGAATCTTCTAGAACCAGAGGATGAGATGGCTGGTCCCTCATCTTTCCTTGAGCCTAACTAACATCAGGAGTACCAGGAAGGGGTCCATGGGAAGCTGTTGATGCAGGTTAAGCAAGCTTCTGAAGCTCACAGGAAGGCCCTGCACAAAGAGGATCCAAGGCCGCAGTGTAAACAGCCTCCGGCTCCAAGCACTCTGGGTGCCAGTCCTACCTCAGTCATCACTGGACCTCAGGCAAGTGACTCAGCCAGGCTATTTCCACATCAATGAAACAAAAGATGCTAACGTTGGCCCAGGTGTGGAACATGCTGTGGAGAGCCAGAGTAACATACCCAGAACACCAAAGAGGAACCACGACCATGGTTGCTTCAAGAGATGGGGGAATATCACCCTAAGGGGGGAAAGCTCTCCCAGGCTCTGCTCCCTGAGAGAAAAAGTCCAGGCAGACACCAGACCTCCCGTCCACCACATCTGGAATGTCACCCTCAATGGTTGTTTTGAAGTTTCTGTTGCCAAGAAAGGGAGGTCAATGTCCCCTGGAGTTGATGATTGATGTTGGAAAGCTGATCGAGGAGGACTTCTGTGGGCCACAAAGTGAATGAATTGAGTCACTTGATGCCCCAGGGCCTCAGCTTTGAAGCAACTGCAGGAAGCAGTTTCCTAGTACCTTTCTCTTCAGAATGATTCTGGTTTATCTACCTGTGAAACCCAGCGAGCTAACAGGAAACCTCGGTTTACACACGAGGATATGGTTGACCATGAAGGCAGAGTGTCCTGAGGCTCTCCTATCTAGGGAGTGCAGGGACCTAAGGAGAGACACCATAATTCTGAGCCAGGGAGGGCAGAGAAGGGGTGGGAGAGCATCCACTGGGGGGAGGGGGCTAATTCTTAATTTGGCCAATGTGCTATGCTGAGGGTGGTTTTCACACCCGTGGAACACAGCCACCACCCACCCTCACTGCTGGCCATCTGACTGCCTTGCCTTTATCTCCGGAGCCAGCTGCAACTCTCTTGTCTTTTTCTTTCCTAGGAAGAAGCCCTTGCTAGCTCACCACCCACAAGTCAGGAGATGCTGGAGACAGGTGGGGATACGGTTCTCCGCAAGACTGAAAACAAACATCCCAGCAAGCTGGATGTGAGCATTCAGGGCAGAAGTATTCACAAGGGCCAAACATGTAGATAACACAAAGGATCATCTGTGAGGATATGGATAAAACACGGAATAGCCACATGATGGAATATTACTCAGAAATGAAAAGGAACAAGGTCCCGGTTCTCATTATATCATGGCTGGGCCTTAAAGACATCACGAAAGAAGTCAGGTCATAAAGGTCACACGTGGTCTCATTCTATTATGGGACAAGTCCAGAGCAGGAAATGCCACAGGTTACACTAGTGGCTATGGAGGGCTGTGGGCAGGAAGATAAGATGGATACAGGGTTTCTGTGTGTGTGTGTGTGTGTGCGCACACGCATGTGTGAAAATGGTCTAAACTAGGAAGATGTCACGGTTACACAATATACAGGGAGTGCATAAGTGCTATGCATGGTCGATTTCAAATATATATATATATATATATATATATATATATATATATATATAATCACAACAAAATTTGTCTTTGAAGAACATACAGCAAGGCTGGAAAGATAGCTCAGAAGTTAACAAGCACTTTGCTGCTCTTGCAGAGGACCCAGGTTTGGTTCCCAGAACGCACAAGATGCTTACAAAACAAAAAAACACCTATAACTTCAGTTTCAGGGGATCTGACGTCCTCTTCTGGACCCCATAGGTATCGCATACGTGTGGTGCACAGAAATACATTCAGGCAAACACTCATTTGCAAAAAATAAAAATAAAACTTTAAGAAAATATGCAAAGGCAAAACTTTAACCCATTGCCTGCCAGTCCTCATATAAGAGTCCCAAAGCATCCAGTGCTCCTCGCTCTTATGACCTCAACGGGGCAGGAACAGGCGGCCTTCTGGGAGAGCTGCCCACAGCCACCAACAGGGTAGGTGTGGATGCCTACTTAGTAATTAAGGACTCCCTTGAATTTCTTGTCTATTTAGTTATCTCCCTAGCTAAATCCTCCCATCTGCACTGGCTAGTTTTATGTCACCTGATATAAGTTAGGGCTATTTGGAAAAGGGGCCCTCAATTGAGAAAATGTCCCCATTAGATTGGCCTGTGGGAAAACCTGTGGTGCATTTTTTTGATTTATGATTGACGTGGGAGGACCCAGCTCCCTGTGGCTTGTACCATCCCTGGGCTGGTTATCCTGGTTTCTATAAACAAGCAGGCTGAGCATGCCACGAGAAGCAAGCCAGTAAGTAGCACTCCTCCATGGTCTCTGCTTCAATACCTGCTTCCAGGCTCCTGTCCTGACTTCCCTTCATGATGGAGTCTGACCTGAGAGTTGTACACTGAAATCAACCCTTTGCCCCCAAGTTAATTCTGGTCTTGATGCTTCATCATAGCAATAGAAACCTAACTAAGACCCCTTCCTTCCCTGGTCCTTGCGGCTCCTCTGCTCAGCTCTCTTGGCTCTTTCCAATGGGAAGAGGAAGGAAGAGCGGAGACGCACCTCAGTAGGGCAACAGCACCTAGAACAGACAAGATCGGAGTGAGCAGAGCGGGCTGGTGGTTCCTGCAAGTGAGGCAGCACAGAATGTCTCTGGTGGACTCAATAATCCTGTCGCTGCCTCTGAAAGGAGCCATCCCTGGGCAGAGTGGAGAGCTCTTTCTGCTCTTCCCTCGTTTGTTTAAGAAAAAACATGCTTAACTCTACACAAAAGTTCATCCTCTGAGTGTGTGAGAGAAGGTATCAGCCTTTTGTCCCTCCTCCAAATAGGTGTAAAGATCTGCGGTGTCACTCCAGGAGGCACATTGTTTTTCTTTGAATTCTTCTGTGCAATATCACACTGTCTGATTATACATAGCACGTTTGCTTACACATGGGTTCTCTGATGGACACTTGCATGATTTCACTTCAGAGCCATTGCAAACAATAGTGCTAGAAACACTCGTCCCCTACCCTTTTCATCGGTAACATCAAGGAGTTTGTAGACCGCTTCAAAATCTTTGTCAGATGCCCACACATCTGTCATCCTGGCACTCAGGACTCTGAGGCAGGAGGATCACCTGTGCAAGGCCAGTTTGAGATACACAGTGAGACTCTGCCTTCAAACACCAAAGGGTGGGAATGTAACTCAGTGATAGGGCACTTGCTTAGTGTGTGCAATAACCTGGGTCTGATCCCTACCATAGCAACAAAACAAATAGAAAAAAAAGTAAACCCTAATGAGCCTTAGTCTAGTAGGGTTCCCCAGAAAGATCTGAGTGCAGGCCTGATTTCTATGTACCTATAAGGACTCCTATCCCTAAATGTCTTTAGTATATAAGGCCCTGAGCTTTAAACATCTTTACAAGATGTCTGTATTAAGGATGCTTTCATTCCTATTTTATAAGTAAGAACAATCACTTAATATTGTACAGATAAGTGAATGTTAAACCAAACTACTTTAAGCGACTGCTTTTGGGCTGAGAGTATAGCTCACGGGCAGAGCACAGCCTTAGTGTCCTGGGTTCAGTCCAAGCACACACAAAAACCTCACTCACTCCATCAGTCAATCAAACCAACCAACTAAAATTAGTTTGCTTCTAGAAAATTCTGTCCGGTTACCCAGTGCCAAGTTACCTTCAACCCATCTCCTGCCAGCAACCCACACTAAGCTTCATGTCAGCACTTGTCCATGAGATATGACTCCCACAAGGGGAAAGACAGCTCAGGCCCCAAACTCTTATTGTCTCACAGTCTCCAAGGAGCATATGCCTTCTTGGGAGATGAGCAAGAATATCAGCACGCTCACCCAGGCGTCACGTTCATTCCCTGGCTGTCGGCTGACTTCCCCATCTCTTTATTTTAAACACAATCAAAAATAAAAATAAAAACAAAAACCATTCCTTCTAATCAAGGTACTGACTCCCTTTGGAAAGCTAAGTAATCAGATAAAAGGCCATCACCCAAAACTTGAGAAGAAATGCCCCATTCAGATGGAGTGGTACAAACCTGTAACTCCAGCATTCAGGAGGCTGAAACAGGGGAATGGATGGTCAGCTCAGTGTCAGCCTGGGCTACCTCGTGAGTCTGAGTCCAGGCTAGGCTACAGAGTGAGACACTGTCTCAAGTAAACAAAAACCCAATTGAAACATCTAAAAATCAGTCATCAAACAAACAAACAAAATAAAACCAAGCAAAACACACAATACCAAAACCAAAACACAAGTGTCATCAGCTCAGCACATGTTAAACGGTCTGGGGTGTGTGGCCTCTCCTGGGCCAGGTTTTCACCACCAGATCAAGACAGTTTGCACCCTGAGTCCTCTGCCCACTACACTCCAGAGCTACTCCGACACAGCCATCAGTGGGAGCAACTGAGAGGAACCATTGCCTCTGGAAGAGAAACCAAGATGAACCCTGAAATTTCAGTAAATACGATTTGTAAGAAAGCAGTACTAAGCTGTACTAAGCGGTGCAGCGACTTATGAAAGGGAAGGCTCCTATCACCTAACCCGAAACCCTTTCCACAGACTATTTTAAGAACGACTGCAGCCTCCCGTAAGTTCCGACCCCTCTCCTAAGCTCCCCAGAGCCTCCTCCACTCTTCCCATTAAAGTTCATCCCGGGACAACATCCACCTGAGGGATGCTCCTAGGAGCACCTCCCTCTTACCTTCTGAAGCAGAGAGCAAACGCTACCTGCAGGTGTTCACAGGTGGCCGCCAGACACTTGATTTAGCAGCCGATCAGAGAGTTTTAAGGTCCCCCTGTTCCTCGTCCTCTCACACCCCAAACCCAGCAGCAATGGGAGCTCTAAAGAAAGGCATATCCACAGGGCTCTGCACCCCCTCTTCCCCCCCACACCCAGATCTATATATAACACCTCCGAAGTTGTCAGCCTAACGAGCCACTTTCTGGCAGACCCGTTGCCATGACAATGACTGCTAATGAGCCCAGTGCTGTGATTGGCACGGCTTGAAGGCTCCTCCACAAAGGACTTGCCAGCACATTCCTCCTTCCCCAACCACGTAGCCAGCTGGACATCCAGAAGTAGTCAGGACATGGCTGGGAGCAGCTTCAAGGATTCAGGCCCTAGCAATTAGTTTATTGCCAGCACACTCTGAGCAAACCTAGACACAATGTCAGGCGTGGCCTCGACTGCTATTTCTGTACTCAGCAGGGGTCATGATGGCAAAGGAACATTAGGAAGATCAAGCCCCAACTTGGCCAGGGGTGATGTTTACACTTGAATGTAATCTCTGTATCCCGAAAGCCGGAGGCAGGCAGACTTCCATGAGTTCAAGACCAGCCTGGGCTACATACTGAGACCCTTTCTCACACAAAATTAGACTAACTGGGCTATTCTTTCTGCTGGACACCTGTTCATGGTAGGAAGGCTCCCACACAGAACTAGCTACCCATGGTGGCCCCACCTCCCTCACCGATGTCACCAGCTTCACGTTTTGGTCTACAGGAAAGCTGAGCACCCTCTCTTTGTCTGGCTGGTGAAGCTACTGTTCCTCCAGCCCTATCTATTCAGAAATTGCAGATCACAGGAGAGGGCTGTGGAGGTAGCAGGGTACATCTGACAGTAGCACAGTGTGTTCTGAGAGGGTCATTTTCATAGGCACAGGCTGGACTAGACGGGGGCCGGAGAGCAAACAGCCCCTACAATCAGAAAAACAAACTAGAGATGAGATCCAGGAAGGCAGTGACACGCTCCCCTTGTTCTCAGTTTAGTCTCACTCAGTACAGGGCCCGGAACATTGAACGATGAATGAATGAATGAATGTTGGGAACTGAATTTCAGACAGATGTGAGGCAGTCATTTCATCAAGGCTGAGGCAGAAGAATTGCACATTCAGGACTGCCCTCAGCTGCATAGCAAGACCCTGTCTCAAACAAACAAAACAGCAGCTACAAAACACGATGAATGAATGAATGAATGAATGAATGAATGAATGAATGTTGGGAACTGAGTTTCAGACAGATGTGGATTTTAGTGGGCGATTGTGGTACAAACCTGTTAATCCCAGTACTCTGGGACGGGTAGGCAGGAAGGTGCCTGAGTTCAAGGCCAGCCTGGGCTATACATGGGACCTCTTTGTCAAAGAAAAACAAAAGAGCCTTCTAGCATATTATGGGCTAGAGTTTACATGCAGCCAAGCTTTCTTTTTTTGAGGAAAAGTGACAGAAATACAGTCTTCAACGGACAAGAACTCGCAGAACATCACTCCCGTTTCCTCTATAGCAAAGGGGAAATTGTCCTTCACTGATTCCAGAACCCCCACAGATACCCAAAGCCCCGGATGCCTGATGTTCATGTCTAGCTTTATATAGCAGTCACACCATAACCTACACGTATACCCTGACACTACAAACCACTACACCAGGCACGGTGGTTCCTGCCTGTAATCCTAGCACTTGGGAGGCAGAAGCAGGAGTAGCAGCGTGAATCGGAGGCCTGAACTACTAAAGAGGTTCCAGGACATCCAGAAGTGCGGAGGCTCAAGCAGAAACATCAGCAAAGTTGCCGTAAGTATTAACTGAGAACGCGCCACTGGAAACGATGTAAATGTGGTATCTTCACACACACTGCTTATGGAATAATGGCGATAAACTCTGCACAGGTCCAGGAGAAGCACAGTTTCCCAAATATTCCCAATGGCCAGGAGTTGGGATCTGTGATGTGGGCTCACAGTGCTTAGAAGATGTTCTCCAATGTTGAAAGTTTAAGTGAAGTTACTGGGAAGAAAGAGGAACTCACAGGTAAAGGGACCTAGGTCAAACACTGAAAGCAAATGATGAAACAATGTATTAACAGGGCTGGGGAGCTGGCTCAGGGCTGAAGCGCTTGCTGTGAAGACATGACGATCTGAGTTCAGATCCCTAGGACTCGCTAAATGTCAAGCACAGCTGCTGCAGATCTGCAGCATTAGCACGTGGAAGAGACAGGCGGATCCAGGAAGCCAGCTAGCCGGCTAACCTGGCCAACCGGTGAGACCTAAAGACCTAAAGACAAAGGGGAGGAACAACAGTATAAGGACACAACCGGGGTGGCTATCAGCCTCTGGCCTTCACAGGTGTTTGCACAAGTAAGCACACCTGCACATGGCACACTGTTGAAAAGGCCCTGGGAGATGGCTCAATTGCTAAATGTGTTAGCCACACAAGTTCGACCACTCAAGTTCAATCCCAGGAGCCCACATAAAAAGTTGGATGTGGTGGCATGCATCTGTTGTCCCAGCATTTCTACAACAAGGTGGGAGGCAGAGACAAGAGAATGCCTGAAAGCTCATGGACCAGTGTGCTGGTTAGTTTTATCTCAACTTGACACAAGTTAGAGTAATCTGGGAAAGACTCTCAAAATGCCTCAGTGAAACTGGCCTATAGGCAAGCCTGTAGAGTATTTTCTTGATTAGTGATTGGTGTGGGTGGGCTCAGATCACTGGGGCTGGTGCCATCACTAGGCTCGTGGTCCTGGATTAGATAAGAAAGCAAGCCGAGCAAGTCATGGGGAGCAAGTCAGTAAGCAGCACCCCTCCACGGCCTCTGCATCAGCTCCTGCCTCCAGGTTCCTGCCTTGAGTTCTACCCTGACTTCCTTTGATGATGGACCGTGCAGCACAAACATAACATGAAACAAACCCTTTCCTCTCCGAGCTGCTTTTGGTTATGGCATTTTTAACCACAGTAACAGAAGCTCTAACCTAGCAACAGTCAGCCTGGAGAATGCAGTTCTGTGGCCGAGACAAGAAAAACCCAGCCTCAACAAGGAGGAAGGCAAGAACTGACTCAGAAAATACACCCTCTGACCCCCCTACATACATCCATATATATATATATCACACGCGCACACATACATACACACAGACTAGCTAAATAATTAAATATATACATAATTATAAATTCTGTTACACAATTAAGTCTGCAAATTGTTGTTTATGTAGAGGGTGAAAAACGAGTGACAAACAGTCTAAGTAATACCACAAAATATCAAGAGGCAAGAGAAAACCAAAATGAGGATGACCCTGTAGGGACAGAAGTAGACTCTTTTTCTTCTCTCCCATCTGTTCTGGTTTGTCCCCTAAAGAGTCATTCTCTGGAAGCACAGCCCCTCCTCCAATCAGAAATGATATTGAAAGGTGGAGGGACCTTTAAGAGGTGGGGTGTAGCAAGAAATCATTATGTCTTTGGGGGAGGCACCATACCTGTCTCCTGGGACTGGATTTGGTACCTCAAGATTGGATTGGTTGCTATAAAGATTTCAGCTTTCTCAGCTAGCTCATCTTGTTTCTTTCATTGGGTGACAAGTCGCTCTGTGTCTTTGACTCTGTCTCTGTCTGTATGTCTGTCTGCCTCTCTATCTCTCACACACACTCATCTTCCACACGACATCCTTTGTATTATGATTTAGCATAAGGCCTTATCGGAAGCTAATGACAGCGCTGCACTTCCAGGCCTCCAAAACCGTGAGCTAGATAAACCCTGTCCTGTTTCCTTTATTCAGAAGCCAGTTACAGCAACATAAAATTAACTAAACAGGTTTCCAAAAAACAAAACAAAACAAAACTCCTTCTGAGACATAGTGAGTGGTACACACCTGTAATCCTAGCACTTGGATGTCTGAGGCAGGAGGATCACAAGTTCAAAGCTGGCCAAGCTAATGGCTAAGCTACACAGTGCACTCCTGCTTCCTCCTGCAAAGCCAGACAAGGCTCAGTTGGTTCCCTCTGTCATCCCTTGGCATTTATCCATCTGGATGTTTCTTCCTGAAGCCCGAAGTGTCCCAACTACAGGGTGGACAGGCAGTTTCTATAGGGGATTCCAAGTCCAGGAGTCCACTGAGGTTGGATAAGCTGGGCCTGAGGGAAAACCCAGCAGGAAGCCGGGGCTCTCAAAACACCTCATCTGCCACTCCTGTTTGCTTCCAGTTTTTACCACAGAGACCATCAGTCTTTAGGGTCATTGACCCAACAGATGTACTATGCAAGGGTCGATTAATATGGGTTCTGGGCTAATTAATAGGCAATGAAAGCCCTAAATGTCAGGCTACTCTTGTTAGTCCTTTCTGCTGCTGGTGCCTGCGCAGTGCCACCACACAGGGTAACAGCAGATGAAAGATACTTTTTCCATTAATCCTTCTTTTAGCAGAACCTCAGCAATGACCAACTACAACTCTGCCATGTAAGACTTGCTTCTGCCTCTTCTAGAGGCTGAGCACTACATGAAAGCACAGAATCTGCGAAGAGGAGGCAGCCAACAAGTATTTCTGAAAACAGAGAACGTTCCTTAGCAGTAGGATTGACTGTTTCCCCATCCTGAAGCCTTTGCTGCAGGGACCCAGAGGAAGCATGTCTGTGTGGTCCTACTGCTTATGTTTGTGTGGTCCTGAAGTTTTAGAACAATTTATATAAGCAAGGAAGTCTGCTCCTAACAGACTGGTCCAGTTTCTGCATTTCAGCGGAGGAAACCTGAATAATGCTGTGTACCATTTTGTATTGGCATAACAAAACACCTTGAGGAGAGGCATTTAAAGAAGAAAGGTTTATTTGGCCCCCAGTTTTGGAGGTCAGAGGACACAGCACTGAAGTCATAATACAGTGGAGAAACAGAAAAAGAAAGGGCAGTGTGCAGAAGGGACCAAACGTGGAGCATCTCAGCATCATAGCAATAGTATTTAGTGAGAACTAACTTGCGCAGTGAGTCAAGTGTGTCCCTGTGGTCTAACAATCTTCCGCCTCTCCAGGGTTCCTTCCTTCACCATGTCCATATGCACTATCAGACGAGCCTTTGTAGGTCCCACTCAAACCACATCTAAATCCCAGCAGTTAGCAGACTTCTAGATCCTAGCCTGTGCAGATGGGTGTGTTCTCTTCTGTAGTCAACAGCATCAAAAAGAAAAGGCTGGGTCATTCTCATTGTCCACCTCCAATTGCAGATGACCAAAGCATCAGCGGAAATCTCAGTGGTTCAGGTCTAAAGGGACAATGCTCCAAGATGAGTTCAATGTGAATGCTTTCAGTGCCTTTGGTTTCCTTGTCTATAAACTGAGATGGTCATAGCCCTTAAGATGAGGATTTTAGGATCCAGGAGAAAATCGTTTGCAATAGAGTCCAAAACAAACACCAGTGACTTCTAAAGGCATCTGAATGTTCAGCTCAGTTTGCAAAAGCAACGACCACATAAACAGAAGAAGCAACCGAGACCTCCGGCCCAGGAACATGGGTGTTCACAAAACATTATTTTTATTATCGTTACCTTCAAATTTGTTTAGTCTCTTGTGAGGAGAAAGTTTCAGATCTTTTCATATCTACATTTGACATCTGTCTGCTTCCTCAGCCAAATCTGTCTTGGAATTGCTGGGAGAAAGTTGCCACATGTGGGCTGAGAGAATGGCTTTGGGGCAGCACGTCTGCCCAGCACCTGGAAGGCCCTGGATTCAGTTCCCCTTGCTGCCCCAAACAAATCTAAAAACGCTCAACAAAACAGTACCGGAGTTGCCAATAAAGTGAAGTGACATCACAAATAACTATAAAAGAAGCACATGACCTGGGCACTAGACACAGGAGACTGAATTCACCACCCTGGGTCTGAGATCGCCTGGGGGTTGTCATCGACTGTCACTGTCAATGGCCAATCGGTGCTAAAGATGCCCTGGTTTGTTAAAATAAAGAATGGGGTTAGACTTTAACATTTCTCTTCTTGAAGGTCAATGCCCTTAAAGTGCATCCTAGATTTTCTGTCTCCAGCCCTACAGGGTGACTTTGGAGGACACTTTAGGAACTGCTTGCCTGGTAGGGAAAAAAAAAAATCCATTTTTGTGATTCCTAGTTAATTTTCCTTTGTAAAAGGGGGGAACAACCTGAGAGGAGCCAGGGAGCCTGGACAACACTTAGTGTTGGGGAGGAGTCGATGGGCATTACATAAGACTCACCCCGCCCTTGTCAGCCCTTTTTTATTACTAAAATTAAAATACTCTGAAATGCTTTTTGCTGCTGTTTCTGTACTTTTCTTGAGTAGTTATGCCACACACAAAAAAAGCCCACAATCAAATTTATTAAGCTCTCACCTTCATTTGAAAAGGCTGTAAGAAGGTCAGAATTATATAAAAAAGCTAAAAATTGATTTCAAAGTAGAAAAGGAGGTTCTAGAGCCTGGGAAGAGTGTAGGGAAGTGTGGGGGCATGGCAAGCAATGTCAAGAGGACTTGGGGGTGCAGCTGGATAGAAGGGGTGCCTTTTAATGGACCAAAGCACAGTAGAACAGCTATGGTCGACAGCAACTAATTGAATATCTCAAAACAGCTGACAGAGAGGCTTTTTAACATTGCCAACACAAAGAAATGATCTTCATCGGGGTTGATGGATAGGCCAATCACTCTGATATGATCGTTAACATTGTGCCCCATAAATATGGACAATTACGTGTCAATTATAGAGAGGGCTCAGCAGGCAGCGGAGGACACCAATCAAGTCAACTTGAGTTCCACCTCTGGGATTCTCACAGTGGAAAAAGCACGAGAGACTCTTACAAATTGTCTTCTGTCCTGCACGCATGACAACAGTACATGTGGGCGTGCACACATATACACGCCATCATGCACACACATAAAATAAATAAAATCTAATTTGTAAAATTTTAACATGTTAGATAGGAGGCTAGAGAGATGGCTCAGTGGTTAACAGCACATACTGCTTTTGCAGAGGCCCCAGATTCAGTTCCCAGAACTTACATGGGGCAGCTCACAATCACTTGCAACTCTAGCACGTGGGAACCCAGTATTCTCTTCTGGCCTTTGACGGCACTTTGCACTCATGTGTACATAACACCCTGTCCAATCCCCTGCACACACATCCACATAATAAAATAATAAGAATAATAATAACATCTTTTTAATGCATTAATAATAACCATAACCAAAGAAGTTGTGGAAAGTAAGGAAGACAGTTGGAAGTTGCTTTCTCCTTTGGTCACAGGCCCTGCTTCGTATGCTAATAGTTGCCCACTGGAAAGGAACTTCCAGGGCAAGGGGCTTCTCCAGTTCCTGCAGATGTTCTGGGGACAGAAGGAGGCCTCTTCAGGGAGCTGGTGCCATTTTAACGGCAGGCCAACTGTGCCTCATTAGGGAATAAAGGTGGGTGCCACTGCCTGCCAGCTGTGGCTGCCATCCAGCTGGCCTGACCTTGTGGTCACTTCTTGTGGGCAGCAGCAGCCCACAGGCAGCTAAAGAAAAACGGAAGTAGCCAGCCTCACCATGGAGACACGTTCTAGTTACTCTGCAGTGCCAACTGCTTGTGCTCATAGCCGTTCTGTTCAAAGAGGCCTGACTCCCCTAATTGGTTCAGAGACACTAGCTTGCAGGGAGATGAAAGCCAATGGGCAGTTTCCAGAGTCCGTTAGGGTGCGATCTTACCAACCCCACTGGCTGTGCTTTTAGATCCACTGCTAGAGATGTATAAAAAGCAGACAGGTGGTAACTGCCAAGACCTACCGTGGAGGTTCTGGCCACACCACCACACCACAGTAACACGTAAAGGGGCACACAGAATGCGATCTGGGTGTCCAGGAGCCATGTTTGAAGCTGTAGCAGCCTGGTTTTGAGAGCTGAAGCAACCCGCCTCATCTCTGCTGGGAGGCCTGGATTTCTTCATCTCTCAAATGTGGAAGTTGGACCAGATGGTCTGTGAGGGCTTATTTTGAGTAGACATCATCTAATGCTCAATGATTCTAAATGCTAGCATATCTGTTTTAAGGATGTGCCATTTGTGCAGAAGGGAAAAAAGTCACACTCATGTACAGACATGTGACTCAAAAGCACGGACCTCTTCTTAAAGGCCTCCTAGGATTGCATCTGTCACCACACTGAGTCCCCTGTGAAAGCCACACTCAGGGACCCAGCTCTGTCTGCTCTGCAGTCTTGTTTGTCCCCTGGTATCTTGGACTTCTGTCTTTGTATCCCCCATCAATGTGGCACCCAGAAGCCAGAGGTCATCAGCACACACACATCCTAGGTGGGCTCCAGTGCAACTAGCCTGGCCTGTCAGCTAAGAAATGGGCACATCCGGTCCATCACATGACACCCCAGACACATAGTCCATTTGTTGGGGTACACCCAACAATGGTTCTGTGCCTTACATGTCCCACACTGCCACAGGCTTGTCTTGAGCTCTTCCTAGCTCTCGGCATACACATGGGTGCCCATCTTCTCTGCTAACCCTCCCTCCTCCTCAGCCCTCAACCAGATCCAGTGGGATCTCCCTATCATCTCACAGTCTGATTCTGGGCATCCTTCACTTTGTTATAACATGATGGGCTAGTCTGTGGTCCTTCCAGCAGTAACTCTCTAAGGATGGCCCTCTGTACTGGCAGCACAAATATCCTTTGGGAGGTAGCTAGAAATCAGAGTACCAGTTTGCCTCAGCACTGGATCTGTGGGTCAAAGCCCGCTGGGCCACTCAGACACCAGCTTATTAGTACAAAGTCCCCTTATTCATAGTCTTAGGAGGTCAAGAGTCCCAGTTAGAGGACACCCTTGGATAGCAAATTTTATTGCCCTCTCCCAGAACCAGTTAAGGTTTCTGGGAAAGAACACTAAAATCAGGGGTGCTCAGTGGCCCAGTGAGGAAGTGGCTCAGGAAGATTCCATGCAGAGAATGCATAGGCTTGCCATACCAACTGGACCTCACAGCTGCAGAGAGCACAGCAATGGGGCTCACACAACATCTAGGCTAAGGGTTGGATCATAGGAAAGGTGACCTCTTAACATTCAGGTTCCAGGGCTTTCTATCCCTATATCTCCAAAAAGCTTCCATCAGCAGCTGAACTGGAATCCGAGTTAGGCATTGCTGGTGCCTAACCATCTGGGAAGCTGAGACACCCAAAGCCCTCCCCACCTTACCTTCCTGTAATGCAGAGATTTATAGTACTTCCCTAGATCTTGCACCTTAGAACTTTCCTGGTGAATCTGGGACATGGGGGGGGGGGATGCCAGATGGGCAGGAAGAAGACATGCTTTATATTTAGAAAAAGTTACAAGAGGAACGTTATCAAGAGGATAAATAAATCCACAAGGGCTCTCTTTATTACATGCTACCTGTCCCAGGTGAGCCTCCCCTCTACAAACACTCCTTCTTCCCATCCCTCCACACAACTCCCCACCCCCACCTCCACCCCAGCCACACCCCCAAACCTATCACTTACTTGGCCCATCGCTCCTCTCTCTGCTCCTGTCTGGGGCACAAAAACAATGCCTCCTGGCAGACATGCGGTTTACAGACACCCCAGACTCACCAGGCAGAACCCGCATCCCACAGGGGTTTCAGAACAACCTCTCGGCACTATTTAGGGCATTTCCACGATACACAGGAAGGGCAGGTCAAGCACACCTCTTGCAGAAGGGGTTCTTACCATTTGTGGGCAGCTGGTCCTTAAGGGCAGCCAATAAAGAAGACACCCAGGGGCTGCTCTAAGGTCCCAGGCTCAAGACCAGGCTCCGGGCAGCTGGCTCTGCATGGCACCCTCTGGGGAAAGTGAGGCTGAAGTAAGCAGCTGCCCCGGGGCCAGAGCTCTGAGCACCCTGGGGGATGTGTCTGTGGCTTTTCTCATCGCTGTCATCGCGGTTCTTTCACAAAGAACCCACTACATTGCACAGTTCCTCCCAAATCTGCTCCAGTGCCTGTTGGGAAATCAACAATTCACGCAGGCCTTTCCCGATACAGTTTCTAGAGGACTTCTTTTTTTTTCCCTTTCCCCTCCAGTCTCAGCTTTAAAAAATGGCTGAGGTCACAGCATACAATGGCCAAGCCTGTGTCACTGACCAGATGACTCCCACCCCCAGACCTGATAACAAGGGCACCTTTGTCTACTGAATTTTAGGCAGGACTCCCTGGGCCTGCCTTATCCCTGCCGAGAGAAGTTTCAGCCAACTTCTTCCCAAACCTAAGTCAGGGCTCTGGCCAGGGCCCTGGCTCCAGCTGTGTGAACCCAAGGCCTGATAAAAGCCAGCACAACAAGAACAGAGAATTTCTAGAAAGGACCATTGTGTGAAACCCTTCTCTGGTCTTGGCCTTCAACCGACACCACTGCTGAGGCTGAAGTGAAGACAGGGCTGGACCCAGGAACAATACTGTATCCGCCACCTAAATAGGTTAAGTAGGAACCTGAATCCCCAGTGAATCTGATGTTCCATTTGGAAGCTTTCTGGAAGCTGGGGAGTCAAGCTACATGGGGTGAAAGCTTATTGAGAACCCGATATTAGATCCCCAAAACTCAAGAAAGTCAGTTACACATGGTAGATGTGTTCATAACCACAGAAGTTGTAGGCAAGATACAAGACAGCAGAATCCCTGGGAGCTCCTGGGCCATGTAGCCTCAGGCATGGAATGACAAACAAGAGATACCATTTCATCAAGGGGAAAGGCTCATACTTGAGCTTGTCCTCTGACTTCTGCAGGCATGCCATGTCACACAGATGCCTGTGTTTACACATCTACACTGCACACACACACACACACACACACACATACACAAGTATGCACATGTGCACATATACAGAGAAAAACAAATAAATAAATAGAAGCCTTCTGGAACTGTTGAAGATTTAGTATTTAAATTATCCATTTCTGTATTCACTTTCTGTCACAAACTGTGGGACTTTAGCAACTGATTGTGTTTTCTGGGCTGGGGATCGATCAAATTCAGGGCCTTCTGCATGCTAGACAAGCATGTACCATGAAGCTGCATCTCCTGACTGGTTCTTTATATAGAACTAAACAAATCAGACCATCACCCAGGGATGGGGTTAGACTAGGGTCTCGCTGCTGTTATCCCACTTCGCTGAGATCTCTCAGGCAAGGCAGCTAAGTTTCATTTCTTTTTCAGATGCTAAGTAAAGACACTCTCATATCTTTCTAATGGTTGAGGGGATCGAAGGGGAAAATAAACCAAGCATGCAGGGTGGTGAGGATGCTGTTGTGATGTTACCATTACCAGTGGGTGACAGGGAGGGAGACACGCAGCTGTCCTGGGCACAAGAAAAAGTCTACATTTGACAATGAAAAGCAAATGAGCTGAGTGAAAAAATGCATGGGTCATTTTCCAAAGACATAAAAATGGGCAGTAAGGAGACAGAAAGATGCTTAACATCAGGGAATTATAAGGGAAATGCTCATCAAAACCACAGTGAATTATCGCCTGGCATCCCTTAGGACTGGTTACTTTTTTCTTTTTAAGAACAAGGGTTGACGAGGGTGTAAAAGAATTGAAAACCCTCGTGTGTATTTCGGATGAGAATATAAAGTAATAGCGTTCTTAGGGAAAACAGCATGGCTACTTCCTTAAAAAACTTAAACAGAATCATCCTAAGATCCAGTCACCCTATATGTGGCTATACACCCCAAAGAGCTGAAAGGAAGGTTTTAAAGAGATATTTACACATTCTTGTTCATGATAAAAAAAAAAGTCCAAGTGCCCATTGACGGATAAATGAGTAAACAAAAAGTTGTCTAGGGTCTGGGGAGATGGTTTATTTGGCAAATCACCAAGATGTGTGTAAGCACGAGGACCTGAGTTTGTATTCCCAGCACTGGTCACACATGTTGATAACCTTAACACTGGGGACAGGAAGGCATGAGGCAGAGGCAAGTGGATCCCTGAAGCCTTCTAGCTAGCTAGTCTAGCCAATTAGAGAGCTAAGGTAGGAAGATTGTTTCCAAGCCAGGCTGAGTTATCTAAAAAGCAACATCTCAACGACAACAATTAATAAAATGATAATAATAAGAATGATGCCAGCCTGAAGACCCGACTTTAGTCTCTGAGACACAATTATAAGCAGAAAGAACAGGCTCTGAAGGTTGTTTTTTGATTTCAAAACTGCATTTTTTTTTGGATGGATAACACCTTTTCTACTTCTTCAAGTTTCATGGAATCACATGGCCACGGAAGTTGCTGTAGCCAACGGCTTCTTGATCTTAGCAAAGAGAGTGGTTTTAAGGCTGATCAACTAATAGTTGTCATCAGTACCATCTTGGCCCCGTGTTACACAGAGAAGCAGATACATCCACAAGGAACAGTGTATCATTGACCACACAGAGTACTGACTGCCCTTGCCAATCCACCGTGGTCACCATCTCATAGCCAGATGTGCCATCATAAACCAGGAAACAGGCTAAACCTGGGCTAAGCAGAAGCTAGTCCTGAAAGACTTTCTTCTTTAGGATTTCCCTAAGCTAATCTCTCAGGATCTGAAAGACTCAGGGATAACCTGGTTATCCATAACTGCATAATAGATTCCGAGTTTCATTTGGGAAGTCACTTGAGTTTTGTTTTATTAATGGTCCTCCTTTCTTCAGGGTTGGCTCTGAGAAATAAACTAAGGAGCTCTCCATCTCTGTAAACAGGCCGATGTCTACATCCAGGGCCATAGGTACAAAGGAGAGGAGCTCACGATTGAAGGGCAAGAGACTGATATTCATTTTCATAGATCCAGACACGACTGACCCACAGGCATTATTCTTTGTTTCAGCTGGGTTGAAAACTATCAACCCAAGCAGGCCGCTTTGCTGCAGGCCCTGGTCCTCTGCAGGATGAATCGGGTTATGTTATAATCATAATTAATAAGAAGGAACATCTGGTTATGCTGATGACTCACTTTTCCTAAATGCTTCATAGTTATGAAGGGAGAAGTTATTCACCCCCGCGCAGTCTCCAGGGGATAGGGTCTCAGGCGTCCCCTCCCTCACGTGTGGTCCCTGGGTTTCGTGATCAATTAACCAGCTAATCGTTACTAATCATCTTTTCCTGTTGCTATGGAGGACGCGAGCACTATTACAGTAATGTCCAGCTCTTAAAATTTGGAAGCTAGAGATAAGTCACAAACGGGGGTGGAGGTGGGGGAGGGGAGAAACAGCTTTCAAGACATACTGTAGCCATGCCAAAAGGCTAAGTCTGGAGACAATAAGTGCTTTCAGAATCCAGGGAGGGCGGGATCCCTGTGGGCTGGGAGGATGAAGGGAGGCTTCTGAGAAGATAAAGAATTTGCCCCACAGTGGGGATAAAGAGAAAGGGCTTAACCCAAGTGCCAGGGACATGATGCAAGAAGCACAAAGCAGCTGGGTATCCAATGGGACAAGGGCAGTGGGAGAAAGTGAAGCTGGTTCCAAAGAGAACGGGAAAAGCCAGAACCAGATCCTGGCATCCAAGCTGGGATGGGAACCAGTTTAGGGGTGAGGCACTGAGTTTATTGGCTCTAGATCCAAGTTCAACCCAAGTGTGTTACCAAGACTTGAGGGCTGTGTCCGTGTTTCACGTGGGCCGTGGAGGTCAGTATGGCCCTGGATATGTGGAGCTGGTGGCCAAATCCTGTAGGTGAATTCAGGGTTCATAAGGAAAGATGGGGGGAGCTGAACTCGAGACCCAGGAGAACAAATCCTCTCCTGACCCATGCTCTCTGAACTCAAATTCTTCTCCCCCATCCCCTTTATTGGCATACACTGTCCCCCAAGGCCTTCTCCAAGCCTCTTTGAGGAAAGAATCAGGTCCTTATCCCATCTTCCTTTGTCCTCACCCAGGACCCAGTGTTCAGGGCTCCACAGGGGACTTAATACAATGTCTCACACATCAAACCAGGAAGGGATTCCAGCATGCCATAATTTATCCTGCTTGTCTAAGAAAACACTCCTCGATACCTAGAGGGCCTGACCCCTGCTTATCTTGGGAAGGGGAGGATGGATTAGGAGCTGATCCGAGGCCCAGGAGGAGCTGGTAGGTCCTGAGCTTGAAGAGAAGATGCTAATATGAGCTGCTATTGGACAAAGAAAAAACACAGCCCTAAGGAGTGGCAGCTCCAGCCAGGTCTGAGGGTGTGCAGGGCAGAGGTTGAGGGACAGGCAGCCAAGCTCCAGTATGCAGTATGTAGAAGGTTCTATATGTCCACACCACAGAAAGATCCTCAAGACTGACTGAACAAATCAGAAATGGTGTTCAGTTTTGAAAACCCTCTGAGAGCTGGAGAGATGACTCAGTGGGTAAAGGAGACAGCTACGAAGCCTGACTAATGCCTGAGCTAGGTCCCCACAATTCTAAGGGGTTCCCCAGCTCAGTGTCTCCCAGGTTCAGTCATTCTTAGTCTGCTGCTACAAATGATCACACCCCTGTGCCTTAGAACCACTGTTATTTTTAATTTTTTAAAGCAGTGCTGGGCATGGAATATGGGGCCACATACAGGTTACTGAGCCATAACCCTGGCCTACTCAAAAGTTTTGAACTAAGAGCCAACTTAAATTAAGCCTAGGTCTAAGTAATAACATCTAAGAAATCACAGGTATGATTTGGTGGTTTTATTTTTATTTTTCTGTCATCTACAAAAGTACACTTACTTAAAAGCTGTCATCTCCACATGATCTAAAATTACCTGGTGGATCTTTCATTATAAACTCAGTGCCCGTTAGCAAACATTCAGGTTGCGTAGAAAAGCAGCCTGGCACATCTAGAAAATGGTCTTGGGTTTGCTTTTGCAATCCTAGAAAACCAAACCTGAATTCCCTGAAGACACACAGCTCTGACTCACTATGGGGAAGAAAAGGGGCAGAGAAAGGAAACAGAAATGAGGCCCATGGTAGGGGTGCTGGAAGCTGCTCCAGGGATGCCGGTCAACTTGCCACTGACTCACTATTGAGTTAGCAAAAAGAAGAAAAGAAAGAAGGAAGCACTTACTCAATCTTGGGAGAGACAAAGACAACTGGAGAAACCACTCAGGAGCTACAAGGTCAGCAGAAGAGTGGAGAAAGATGTCTTCCAGAGCAAGGGTGGGCTGTGGGAGGGGAGAACCACATTTGTGCCTTCACCACCTGCCCCCTGAGTAGAGATGCATGCAAGCTATGCCTTCGCCAGTTCCTGTTTCTAACTGGAGGGACAGGATTGGCAGTGATCTCATGCCCCTTCTAGGCACTCATGTATCAAGGACCTACCCTTCCCTCTACACCTGCCATTGAAGCCTAGAAGTTGCCAGCAAACCGGGCAGCAGGGAGCGCAGGGTGATGCGAGGGGCTTGGCAAGTTGCCCACCTGCTCTGAAAGCCACTGTGAAACCGAAACGGGGAACTGGACAGAAGCATGTGCACGTGTGTGCGTGTGTGTGTGCGTGTGTGCATGTGTGTGTGTTATGAAAACCACGGGATAGTCGCTAGAAAGGCAGACAACCTTCCTGCGAGCAAAAAAGGCACAGAGATCAAGAGGTGTCCACATGTTGCGTTTGGAGGTATATGCCACGTGCGTTCTGTGTGCTAGCACAGGACCCACGAGAATGAGAAGAAAGGAGGCTTGGATGCTAGGAGAGGTGACCCCAGATGAGGAAATGCCAAGCTGAAAGCTCAAAGGAAGAATGCATCTCAGGAAACAACTTAGAAGAAACTCGGGAAACTGTCAGAAGTCGTGACCTCGGAGAGAGGAAGAGAAAGTTGGAGTGGAAAAGCACAGCTGAGATCAAAGGGATGACCTAAGGATGGAAACGCGTGAGCGGGGGCTTACGACAGGAACCTGCTCACTCAGATCCCCAACAGGAGAGCGGTGGAGAAGCGCTGCTACCGAAATACGGAATTTGGAACTGAGCAGGGTGGCCCATGTCTGGGAGGACGCAGGAGGCAGCAGCCTGAGGACTAGATGCCAAGAGTCATCTTCAGCTACACTGTGAGTTCGGAAGCTCTGTTGTCTCAAAAACGATAAGGAACGAACAAAAGAAATGAATGGGAACGGGAGTGTGGCTCAACTGGTAGAACATCTGCCCAGCCAGCATGGACTGGACTCCGGCATCACTTAACCCTGCAACCCCAGCCAGCGCTCAGGAGGCAGAGGTGAAAGAACCGCGAATTCAAGGTCTTCCTTAAATACCTTAAAGTTATATTAGATTGCAATATAAATATATGTATGCTCTGTTACTGTTTAGCAAGCTGCAGATGGGACCCTCTTTCCCAAAACTTTGCAATCACAGGCATACCCAAGCATGCTGTGCTAACATCTCGTGTGTGACAGAAACAGGAAGGCTTGTCTTGGGCGTGCAACGGAAGACACCACCCACTTAGACTCTAGGCACTGAGAGTGAAATCCACCTCAGGGAGGTGGCAATGGGGACGTCTCCATTCAGGTGTGAGTCATTTCTTGCTCTGTGTAGACAGCGAGCTGTGCTGTGCGGCAGATTTTCCACATCAGGCATGAAGCCTGTCCTTTCGACTCTCCATCCCCTCTGAAGGGATCCATCTCGGATCCACTGTGCTAGTGGGAGGCAGTGCATTAATGTTCCCTTGATTCCATCTTGCCATTTTACAGATGGGGAAGTTGAGGGCCGGAGACTAGGAGTGAACACCAAGCCTCCCAGGTCTCAATACAGAGTGTCCTCTGGTTGCCCTGATCTTGATGTGAGCATTACAATATAACCACTGAGGCTACAGAATGATCTGTGGTCAGATGATACAGCAGCAGCCAAAGCCTGGCTTAGGACCTTAGCGCTCCTCGGGGAGAGGTGACACTGACAGCCACTTCCCATTTATTTGTGGCCAGTGAGCCCTGTGGAGGAAGAGGCCTGGGGAGGAAACATCTGTGAACATAGAGTGATGTCAGGAGCCCCTTGCTTTTCCCTTTGTCAAATCCTCTTTATCTATCTTCCCTACCCTACAATTCAGCACTCCAGCCAAACAGGAGGGCCTGGAAGATTCCATGGCTTCTGGAGAGAACATCCTACAGAGATTTCCAGCGTGAGATGTTTGTGACTGCCCAGGGCTGGGAGCGGGAGTATAAGCAAGCAGAAGCCCCACAAACCACTCACCCAGTGGCCTGCCCCAAACCTAAACCCAGCTTCTGGTCTTCAGATGATCCCAGAAAAAGCACACACTAGGTTCCAATCACATTCTGCTTGAATAAGCTTAGAAAACCACTTCCCTATGTGAAACTGGTCTTTTCTCCCCAACGCATACAAATGAAAATACAAGCCAGCATGATGGCACATGGTAGAACTTGCACTGAGTCTGGGGCCTAGCTTGGACTACACAGTCAATCTCTATCTAACAGAGGTTTGGTGACCATTCAGCCAGAGGATAGGGAAGCTGGTAGAAATGGGTTAGCTTTGCGAAGCTTTCCATCACCTGCTAAGTGTCTGTGTGACCTTTGTGAGCTGCCATCATCTGAGGGCATCAGGGCTCACTGGCTGATGCTGCCTGGGCCTTCCCAGCAGACTGTGCAGGATTCCCCAGAAGGATACTGTCTAACCTTCCTGACACTGACCAGGCTGACTGGGAACAACACTGTCTAACCTCCCTGACACTGACCAGGCTGACAGCAGGAGCAGGAGGAAGGACACGGAAATGACAAGAGAGGGATTCAGAGGACCACCACCTGCCGTTCTCATGGATGTAGGACTGACGTGGAGAACTGCTGGCTGAGCACACTTGAATTTCCCCTTTGTGAATCCTCACCTGACTATTTCTCCATCACCAAGACTCAAAGCTCTAGCCAGACAAGAGGGCCGGAAGACACAGAGATTTTCAGGGCAAGGTGTGTAGCGCCCACTTCCGGACCTCCAACAAGAGGTCCATCATGCAAAAGCCCTGCCACCCTTCCTGAGAGGAGCCACGCATGCCTTCGCTTTTTTCCTATAGGCCCTTACCTCAAAAGGAGACAGATTAAATAGGGGGACATGGGGACCTAAGTTTCCCCATTTCCCACCCATTGGAAAACTGCAGCCAGTTCCAGTGCCTGTGTTTTGTCATGAGATCCGATGTGTTTGCTGCCCTTAGGTGCTGCACAATATCTGTTGGGTGCCAGGAGGCCGATATGTATTAACTTATTTGAGTCTTGGGGGAATTCTTATTTTCACTTCGTAGTGTGGTTTGAAGCTGATGTTCTGTCTCTAAGCCTACTACCGATTCCTCTTCACCCCAGGCTGCCCCTGGTTCCCTGTACTGAACCTCTGCTGCCTCCCAAGGCAAAGACTCTAGTCTGCAGAGGAAGCCAGGCAGCCAGCCGCCTCATTATCCCTTTGACTCTGGGAAGGCAATGCTAGTAGGGAGGCTAGTTAACTGGAAAGAGAGGCAGCAGCAGGGGGAAGTGGACTATTAAGAAGGTAAGTAGCAAAATCACAGCACATGCATTCCTACAAGCGAGAGCTTTTACCAGCATCGCATGTGGTGAAACGTCTCCCGGGAGGTGGCCACCGAGTGCTGGGCAGCTGCGAGCAGTTTTGTGTGGACTCTGACAGAACTAGGAGCTCTCGCAGGGAGCTTCTACTCATCCACCAAAGCAAGAGGCAGAAGCAGCTAGAGACGAGGCCCCCACACTAACCCGCTAATCACACGAGCCTCCTCCCCGCTACACTGAATTCTGAAAACCTGGAAAGAAACCGTCTCCTGGGAGGTGTACCCCCACCCTGCTTAACTTCTCCACCCAGGGCTGCTCTGGTTGAAGTGGCCTGGGATGAGCACTCATCAGCTACTTACAAGCACAAAGAGAGTCTTTTATTCAAATCTGTCTCCAGACACAGATGTGCATAAGAGATGCATGAGATGGGGTTCAATTGACTGAATGCCTGCCAAGCATACATGAGTTCAATTCCCAGAAGTCATCAACTGGCCATGCTGACACACGCCTGTAGTCCCAGCACTCAGGAGGTAAAGGCAGAAGGACCAAGGAGTTCAAGTTGATCCTGGGTTATCATAATGAGTTTGAAGCCAGCCTGGACTGCATGGAACCCTGTGTGTATGTGTGGCGTCAGGGGTCGAGTTGGCTTCTTCCCAGACTCTGAGCTGTGCCTGTCAGCTTATCTGCATGTGGACATCTCTTTTTCTGCAATGACCTGTGCACCAAGAGCAAGAATAGAGCGAGGAAGAAAGACTGGAAGTCCAGTGGGCAGAGACAGCAGTGCCCATGTGCCAGTCTGCTCCGCCATGGGAGGGCTCTTATATTTAACCCCAACCCCAGTTCCCCAAAGCACATAGAAATGAAATGGGCCAGGGAGACAAAGTCATCCGTGGTTTGGCTGGAGCCTGTGAAACAAGGGCGCTGGGTCAACTCTCCAAGCAATCCACTTGGAAAGGGCTCACATAGACTGTCTCCTGCAGCAATCAAAGCCCTTAGCCCGAAAGGCAGCTGGAAGTGACCAAGTGATTGTGAAATGGCATGTGAGTTACCAGCAGGGGATTTGAAACCAGCTTGTGGTTGACCCTTGCCTAGATGCTATAAAGAACCTGAAGGTGGTGACACATGCCTTTAATCCCAGCACTTGGGAGGCAGAGGCAGGAGGACAGTTAGGGCTACACACAGAGAAACCCTGTCTCAAAAGTAAATAAATAAATAAATAAATAAATAAATAAATAAATAAATAAATAAATAAAAAGAATTGGTAGTGTATTTTCATCCAAAGACCTCCAGCACCTTCAATGCCTTTTTATCCTTGCTAAGTCTGAGCAGCCTACCTGGTCCCTTGGAATGAGACTCAATTTCCTGAATGTGGAGCTATGGCCATATACTTTCCCTAAAGGTCAGCTGAAGGTGCCAATCTCGTTTGTTTTTTAGGTTAGAATACAATCCTGAGTTCTCAGGATGGAGACTTAATATTCAATGCAACAATGTTAGGAGTTGGGCCCTTTAAGTGCTAATTAGGTCGGGAGGGCCCTGCCTTCATGGGTAGATTAGTGTTGCTATCTCTGGAGTGGCTTAGTCACTTTGAGGATGGGCTTGCCAACAAAACAAGTCTGGCCCCTTTCTGCATGTGACTCCCTTGGACTCTGTTGTCTTTCTGCCTTCCACTATGGGATGCCATCCCAAGAAGTCCCTCCATTAGATGTTGCCACCAGGGTTTCAGATTTCTCTAACTCTACAACTATGTATCAAGTAAATTTCTAGACTTTGTAACTTACTTAGTTGTCAGTATTAGGATGACACAAAACAGACTAAGACATCCATCAACATTATATCAACGAATCTACAGGCGGAAGAGTCAGTGGTCAACCAAAAGGGGACTCCGTGGCTAAGAGCATATACTGCTCTTGCGGAGGATTTGCTCTCCATGTACCCATGTCAAGGAGTTTACAAAGATCTGTAACTTCAGCTCCACCTGCTCTGACACCCTCTTCTGGCCTCCAAGAGGCAATGGCACTCCAGGGCAAAATCCCAAATGCCGGGATTATGGGCATGCACCACACACCTGGCAGGAATAGACTCTTTAACAGTTACGGTGGAATGGGTGCACGGAACTTTTCACACACACATCCCCACCTACGTGAAATAACAATGACCACATGCTGGCCTCAGGGATGGTGATGAGCAGAGGCAGGTGGGGACTGGGGCACACTGGAGAGCACACCAGAGAGCCAGCAGCAGCACATCAGAGCCCCAAGGGACAGCAGGCTGGGAGGAGCTGGAACTCTGAATTTTTGTTCTTGAAATGTGCTGATTTAAAGATGCTGATAATCAACTGAACAGTATTTAAATGAAACCTCATGGGGGGGGGCGGTAAACAGAAATAAAATCACAATGAAGTCACAAACCTCACTGTTCTGCTTTGATTTTGCCCACCGGTCACCAGCTGTGACTGCTGGCTTTATCTGTTGGCTATCTGCATACCCTGTCATTTTGAAGAGGGGCTTTTGGTTTTCAAGAGCTGAATGACACTTCCCCAGGCTGCCAGGCAGCAGATCTGTCCAAGCTGTCCAGTTTAATGGACCTCTTACCACTGACCCTATATCTCAGTGCTGGTTTCTAGGCTATCAGTGGGCACTTTCCAAGAACCGTACTGTGGCCACCTCCCTGCCTACCTCCAGAGCCCTCTCCCCTGCCTGTACTAGGCTTTCCTCTGTAGGTAGCACAGATATATTTTCTTGGACAGAAGAGACCCTGGAAAATCTGTCCTACTTGGCTTCCTACCCATCAGCTGAAGAGAGTGTTGGAGAGGAAGGTGTGTGAAAATAACCAAAGAGGTTAAGGATTTGAGCCTGGGTTAGGACGGATGCCTCGAGAGCTGACACAGTCATCATAGTGTCCAGAGAGTCAGCACCTGGGGACATGGAGTCTGGTGGGAGGAGGGTGGGATTGGAGCCTCCCAAGAGGTGTGAAGAATTCATTCCTGCAGGCCTCAGGGACACAAGAATGAGTGTCCTGGGGCATAGCGTGACAGTGACAGAGGTCTCCATGAACTTGGGTCACAGATGTCTTGCCCAAGGCTGTTAGATGGAGCTGTCCTGGGGCCTGAGCACAGCACCACAGGTGTTTTCTTACTCCTGTTTGCCTGTCAGAGAGAAGACAACAGCTCCATCCCTGTCGCCAGGCTGGCCACTTCCCAATTAGGCAGCTTCACACTGCCTGTGCTTCTACAGGGGCTTCTCAGCACTGCACACTGACCCAACCCAAGCCTGCCCTTCTCCCTCCTGGGGAGCCAGAGTTCTACTGGAAAGGGAATCCACAGCCATTCTGTTGGGATCCTGGGGTCATTGGGTCACCACTCTACTTGAGGCAGACAACTTCCAAATTTCTATTTCTTTTGAAAGTTTGACAAGTGCCAAAATAAGCATATTTTCCTTAATGGACTAAAATCTACACTGACCCTTACTATACGTAGGCACCAAGACATTTTGTTTTTCATCCTAGACACTGATGGCATGGAATGTGTGACTTGGGACTCAAGATTCAAGAGACACTGATCCCCAGATACAATCTCATTTTACTGAATCTTTTCCTTTAGAGCTAGGTGGGGTAGTGACGACATCAGGCCTGTGACTCTAGCACTTGGAGGGCAGAGGCAGGAGGATTGTTGATTCCAGTCTCGCCTATATTTTGAGACACTGTCAGAAAGAACGGGAGGGGAGAGGAGGAGAGAGTTAGACAGACAGACTGATTGATTGTAGGGTACAGTAGCATGTACCTGTAGTTCTTTTATCTATTCAGTAGGATGAGGCAAGAAGATTGGACTCTGGGAATTCAAGAGCAGCATGGGCAAACTAGTGGGACCAAATATCACAGCAGCAATAGAAAGAACAGGGTCGATGTCTTCAGACATACACCCTTGAAATATTTGTTATATGCCTGATAATAGAGGAGAGGACACCAAATGTGATATTCTAACAATATGCTTGTCCTGTGTTGGCCAAGATCCTCTAACACCAGCTTGCCTTTTCCCAACTACTGGAGAACAGAACAGCAGTCTGACACTTGTGGATGCTCGCAGTCGGCAAAGCATGCTGTCCTCAAGCAAGTCACCCCCCCACACATCCCAAAGCTGTCCTCTGAGGGATCACTCCAAATGTGATCCCTAACTCACTGCAAGGCTGTGGGAAGATGGTCAGCATCCTCTGAGTGTCCCAAGGGCAACAAAGCCTCGGGAAAACTAGCAAAATTGTCCCATGGGTAGAAAGAGCTCGAATCCCTATAAACACAAGTTTTCTGCACTTGAACTTTATGCTTGTTCCCAAAGCTGTCTTCTGGGTCTCATTATATAATCACATGTCCATTACTCTTCTCCAGCTCGAATACAGAAAGGCATACCCCTGACCGGGCTCCCCTTCTGCGGCTCCTCTGACTGATACGTGGCCTCCGTGCCCTCCATATGCTGCCCTGCCCTCGCAGCAGAAAATGCACAGTGTGGCATCCGGGGGTCAGAAGGTCCATACAGAACTCCCATTTTTCTGCCCCGCTTGCTGTGTGACCTCTGCCAGGACATGTCACCTGTCTGTTATCTCCAATAGGAGAAAGATACCAATTGACCATAGACCTTGCCAGGTTTCTCCTAAGAACTCCAGCACATCAGTTGGAGCCTCTAAAGAGACTCGCCACATGGTGGAAAGAAAACAAAAATCAAAACCAAAGAAGAAAGATCCAAATAGGAGCACTGAGATAAGTCCACAGAAACCAGGAACACCTCCTTCTCAGACACCTACCCCACCCAAGTTGCTTCCTTTCCCTTTTGGAACCTTGGTCACCATGCAACCCAGACTCTCTGAAGTCATGAGGACCACAGAAAGCAGAGGCACCAGAGTCGCTCGAAAGTAGCATCCACCCCTAACCCAAAAGGCTATTTAAGAAATCCTTCCCTGCCTGTAGGAGTTGGCGGGTCAACAGTCGAACCTGTTCCTCCTAACCTGGGGCATCTGCATGAGAGATGGCCAGAGTGTCAGGGTCCCCACTCACCTTAGCCCTGAAGTTGATCCTCATATAAATCTGACAGGCTGGTCATTTTTTTTTTTTGTGCCACAGTTCCCACATCCACTTCTTCCCCGTGGCATCTGCTAATTCACTGTGCAAAGCAGCATTTATATATAGAAAGTTGCAACCACGCAGGTTAGCATTAAAATAGAGCCTTGACGTTGCCGTGGCAACCAAACAAATGATATTCAAAATGAAAGCGAAGTATTCTGCAATCGGAAAAGCATGTCCACAGCCTTCCAGGACAGCTGGGCTCCTTCCCCTGAGCGGGGTGGGACGGTCTCTAGAGGAGGACTCTGTTCTTAGGAATCTCCTCCATTAAGTCACCCTCTCTGGTTTCAGCTGAGGCCTCACTGGCTGCACAGGTTCCTTCTGAAAGCCAGCTCCCGCCTGAGGTGGATCCAAGGCCAAGCAGCTAGGTTTGTGTGAATATCCAGTTCAGGTATGCCAGACTACAAATGCTCAACCCATTAGGTTCCTCAGGGAAGCAGCCCGGGTGTTATTACAAGAATGTCTCTAGAAACAAAGATGCCACTGCCTGCCTAAAACAGAGAGCCAAGAGGTCAACTGCCGGGTGAATGACACTAAATGGATCCTCTAGCTTAAAATAATGTGTGTGTGTGTGTGTGTGTGTGTGTGTGTGTGTGTGTGTGTGTGTGTGATAGAGGGGAGCTGTCTAGAACCTTCTGCCATGTGTATCTTTCCCCCCTTGTTTCCTTGTTTAGTATTCCTCCTGGATAGAGCTGAGCATCCCTCACCTCCAGCATACAAGCTCCTGGTTCCTAGATTCAGCATGTGGAACGTGGAATGAACTCCCTGTCACTGAAGCCAACCAACCCTCAAGAATGAGCACAGTCTCCAAGTCAGAAGGATCCTAGATAAAAGCCGGTGCCTTGGACCAGTCTCTGATCCTTTTGAGGCTCATTCTGAACTCAAGTGTGGTCTGGAAAGGCTTGAATAAGGAAGACTGTTGGTTCCAAGTGCAGTGAAGCTGCAGGTTGCAGAGTACTGGGAACTCTCAAAGGTGGCCAAGGGCACAGAAAGCAGTGTGCCCCCCCACAATGAAGTGGCAGTTTGCCATGATGCTAAGCACACACTTGCCATCAGACTCGGCACGCCTACTCACAGGAATTTGCCCATGAAAACAAGTGTGCACACACAGTCTGACTCACAACCCTTCAGAGCAGTGACTGGCAGTTGGATCTTAAATGTCCACCAAAGTCTGGAGTGTTCGGGGTTTGGTCTCCTACCTGTCAGGCAGTGATAGACACTTTAAGAAGTGAAGCCGAATGGGAGTTGTTCTGGTCACTGTCCTTGAAGGAGACAGTGCTTTTACATCTCAGCCTTGAGGTGAGCAGCTTGGCTCCAACCATCCCTCATCACCGTGGTGCAATATATACCTCACCACAGGCCTCAAGCTGACAGAATGCAGACATCACATGCTAAAACGCTGGGTCAAAGGTTACATAGTTTGTTATTCTATTCATGTGACATTCTCAGACAAAGCCAAGAAGATGGAGAAGGCGCCAGGAGTTTGGGTGGGGAAGGTATGAATGAAAAGGGCATGCAGAAAGAAAAAAGTTTTGAGACAGGATCTCACTATGTGGCCTTGACAGGCCTGGAACTTGTTATGTACCAAACTGGTCTGGAACTCATGGGAGGAACATTTCGTAAACAATGGAATTTCTATATCCTGATTATCGGGGTGTCTATATGAACCTATATGTGTTAAAATTCATAGAACTACATGCCAAAAAGGTTGCTTTTACTATATGATAACTGGAAAAATATATTATTTCACCTTGCGATAAAAAAAACAACAGTTGATGGTCAAGAGTATTCAGCTCAAGCAAGGGGTTTTCACCCCTACGCAGATGAGCCCTGTTTATATTTATTACCAGTATTGTTTTCCATTTGACATACACTATTTTGATTCTGGATCAACATTCTGAAAGTGTGATTCTTGGATGAGCAGCCGCAGCTGCAATGGTACTTCACCTGGCAATCTGTTAGAAAGTGTAGGCTCTGGGGCCACCCAGACTTCCTACAGCAGAAACTTCTAGGTGGGGCCTATGATTACATAACCTCTGGAGCATGTGGTTCAATGCACCCTGGACAGGTGGGAACCATTGACCTTGATACAGCAGCTGGAACCAACTAGGAGTCAGCTTGCTCTGTTCCACACACCTCCCTTGAACTCCGTCTCTTCCTTTTCTCAACCTAACCCTTTACCCACCTTTAGCTTGCTCCAGATGTGGCCAACCACTGCCCAGCAAAGAAAGGTCAAGCCTATAGTTCTCATGTGACCACCATGAAGAAGCAGGGGGATACAGAGATGCTTGAGATGCAAAGGGAACCAACCCTTGGTTATCTACAGCACACTCAGCAAGCTCCTCCCATCAGACCCAGCCCTGGGGTCCTTTGCCAGAATCAGAACCAACTTCATCCATTTTCCTCCCTCCCCAAACTCCTGGAGAGGTCCCAGAAATCAGATTTGGGCCTTGTGGTTACCTCCTGAAGCCTGGAAGAGTATAGCTTCCCACCTTCTCCAGAACAAATGCAAAGGCGTTTTTGCGTGGTTGTTGGCTCCAAAGCCACGCCAAGATGATGGCTACAAGGATGAAATCAGAACCATATGGATTTCAATGAAATAAACAGAATTACAGCACAGGGTTGGGCCCAAGAAACCAGGGGCTATGTGCCTGGCCCGGCGCCCAGGCTTGGTGGCCTGCAGCGCAGGCTGGGCTCTCTGGCCTCTCCCTCCCACCGTGACTCCCACAAACAGTCCCAGGGGTACGCTGCCTGCTCTCTGGATTTCCTTGCTGAGGTCTTGACTGACATTTCAGTGTTTTATTGGGACTTTTTATATATACACATATATTCTCTTTTATAGTACAGTTGAAGACGATTTGGCTTCTTTTCTACCCCCATCTGAAGATGTACAAGCTCAGACAGGAATGCCGTCCCTGATGATAGAGTTGCAGCTCCAGAGGCATGGGGGTGGGGGTCAGCTTGGCATCCGCTCTCTTTCCCACCTTACAGAGTTAGTTGGACTGGGTGGGGACACCCATTTCCCCTCATACCATACATGGCAAACTCCTTCCTTTCCATTCCTAGGGAAACAAGACAGCACTCTGTATAGCTAGCATTTCTCAATCAGGGTAGTTCTTCCCCTCCCCTACACCCCTACCTCCCCAGTGCCATTTGGCACTGTTTGGACACATTTATTAGCTGTCACAGTGGGGCTGGCTGGGTTAGCTCCCATGGCTGCTGGAGCAGTCTCCATGTGTCCTGGGACAACACTTTTCTAGCCTCTGACTACTTTGAAGGTCATAGGTCAAGGTCATAGACTGCATTCCTCCTAGAGATCGTCTTGTCTTTCCCTGCTTCTGAACACTGCCCAGTGCCCAGCCCTTAGCCAGGGACTTTCCTCTACATTTAAAACCATCCATGTCAGAATACTCCTTGTTAACACTGTCATCTCTCTTCCACATGCAAGGACCTTGGTGATCAAACTGGGCCCGACTAGGTGATCTATAATACCCTTCCATCGCAAGACCAGCTTACTTACAGCTATAATTCTACACACAATATTTAGTTTCTTTTCCTGTAACCCATGGCACACAAGTTCCAAGGATTGCCATGTGTCCACGGGAGTAGAAATGAAGGTGCCTAGCACGAGAGGCTGCTGGCTTTGCTGCTAAACACCCTACAGCTATAGCTGGGTATAGTAGCATATGCTTGTGATCTCAGCTCTTGGGGGACCAAGGCAAGAGGAGGGAGAGATGGGAGGCTAGCATCAGCCTTCTCAAACAAAACAAAACAAAACAAACAAACAAACCCCAAACAATCCATCAACACAGGAAGACCCTATCCCAATTATCAACACACCAAGGCTAAGAAGCCCTGATGCTGCCTATCACCTAGACCAGAGTTAGCTTCCAGTGACCCTAACTCAAATCCATTCCCCCAGAGAGCTCACCCTTGGAACTTTTAAAGACTTTCAGAGCTTTGATCCACAGTAAAAGAGGAATGCTTAATAATATGTTAAGAATTTTAAAGTGGATTTTGTAATTGATCAGAATATCACTCCTGAATCATAGAGAATATGATAATTACTTGGTTTTGCTTTGACTGTGTGTGTAAGGGGGGGGTCCACATTGGGTGTGTTGATCTAGCACTCTTTGCCTTTATTGACAAAGGTTCTCCTATTGAATCAGAAGACTAGTAGCCAGCAAACCCAAGTAATCCTCCTAGGGTTGCAGGTATGTACTTGGCCAAGAATCTACATGGGTTCTGGGGATTTGAACTCACATCCCCAAGCTTTCAAGGCAAGTACTCTTAGCCATTGAACCATCTCTCTAGTCCAAGGTTTTGTGTTTGTTTGTTTGTTTGTTTGTTTGTTTGTTTTTGAAGTGGGGTCTTACTGTGTAGCCCAGGCTGGCCTATCTCAGCCTACCAAATGCTGATGTGCTCCACGATGCCCAGCATAAAACTTGAAAAGCCCATGAAAGGCATCTGATGTGCAGAAGCCACATACATACATACATACATACATACATACATACATACATACATACAGAATCCATGTGACTTCAATAACTTCAGGTGACACAGCTAATTCTGCTTGGCAGCTGGATTAGCTGCTTCCAGAGTCCCTGAGTTCTGGAACTAGCCAGCTCGAGATGCTCCTACCCTCAGTACCTGCCTCCCTTTCTTTTCTCTTGCAATCATGCTGCGCTTCCAGAAGCTGACGTTCATTTCTAGTGAGCCTGGAGATATCAGTCCCCACAATGTCCACTGGCCCCCAGGATCCTGAAGGTGGCCAGCAGTCCTCTACTCTATGGTGAGACCTATAGCACAGTCTGGGAAAGGGCCAGGGCTCCAGGACATCCTGTGCTTTGTGAAGGTCTCAGGAGAGCACCCAGAAAGGATATACCTTCCCTGCCTAGCAAAAACAAACCATTTCTGTGCCTATCTCTCTGGATGTATTTTCCAAAATAGGCCAAGAAGGGGCTGGAAAGGGTGACTAGTTTGGTTTCTGGGCTGTGGTAACACACTGACCAAAAACAACTTGGGAAGGAGGAAAGGGTTTATTGGGCTTCCCCGTAACAGGGAAACCAGCACAGGAGCTTAAAGCAGAAACCACGGAGAAGCATAGTTCACTAACTCACTTAACTACTTTATTACACACCCTAGGTATTGCCTACAGTGGGCTGCAGCTTCAACATCAGCAAGAAAATGCCCCCCCCAGACATGCACACAGGCCAATCTGATGGAGGCAACTTTCCAGTTGAGACTCACTCTTCCCAGGTGACTCTGGGTTGTGTCAAGTTGACAGCTGGAGCTAACTGTGACACAATGTTAATGTAATGGGGTTTCCCCTAAAGTAACAGCCAGGCAGAGCCTACCGATGCCACCACCTCCTTGTCATCCTGATGAAAGCGAGTGTCCACTCCCTCCACCCCCATCAAGAGATACACAGAAGCACTGAGATGCTTCTGTCTCGGTCTTTCTCGCTGTCTCTGTCTGTCTCTCTTTCTGTGTCCCTAAGATCCTCTACCCCAGGAAGGTCCCTACAATCCTCTTCCATGTTCTCTGTAGGACACAGTGAAACACTTACTTGACTTCTCTGCAGCAAATTCACAGCAACTCTGCCACCACCACCACCTCTGCTCTAGGAAAGCCTGACACATCTGGGATACCCTGAGACTCAGGGTCATACATACCAAGGTGGGTGCCTGCTGCTGGGATACCCTGAGACTCAGGATCATAAGTGCCAAGCTGTCTGCTGCACAGGCACTGGGAGTTTGCTGTGTATCTGCCAGGTGGTGCTGGAAACTTTTCCAGACCCTGATGTCAATGGTCCGCAGGTGGCTTCAGCTTAGCTTCGGGAGGACAATAAGCCATGTGTTACCTCATTTAGTATCCATGTCCTCCCTTATGGCAGGTCACCTGAAGCCATCTAGGTTCTGTGGTCATGGGTTCTCACTGAGAAATCGGCTCAGATTCGATTTAACTGCTCATGTTTTGATACAAGGACATGAGGCTGCAGCTGGGGACAGCAGCACCTGCATGGAGACCTTGGTGGTCCAGGGACTTTGTCAGAGCCATAATCTTCCCCAGGTGTTAATCAGGCACCACACCGAGGGCTGAGCCTTGTGCATCTGGCTTTGAAACTCTGGTCACATGGCTTGTTCAGTCCCTGCTCACCATGGCACCTTCTGGCCCACCGTGGAACAGGGTTTGACAAGCGGTCATCCTCCCTGGCCAAAAAGCTAAAGCTTCCTTTAGACTCCCAGGATCAGGGTGCCTGGTTGCAATTGAGATGAAGGGGGGCAGGAAGCCTTTTCAAATTTGTATTTTTTCCATCCAGTCACAGCAGTTCCTTTGTGGCTTCTGTGCCTCCAGTGAGTTGCCCCCACTCCCCACAAAGACACTGACAAAGAAAGCCCCATTGTAGGGGAGTGCTGGTCCACATTTCCTTCTCCTATTTCCCAGCACGGGTCTCCCTCCCCATATCCAACATGAGTCACAGAAGCCCAACAGAAAGTTCAAAGATGCTTTGATAATGGGGCTTTCAAATGGATGGTCCCAGCAGGATGGCAGCTGCAACTGCTGCAGGATTCCCCAACCGATGAAGGGAGGAGATTCCTGTGCCAGAGGCTAGGGTAGCGGGGAGCTTGGCTTGGCATCTCCAGAATACCCAGGGCAATCCAATGGCGTAGAAGCCACTGTGGGATCCCAAGGCATCATATCAGTTTTTGCATGCACCAGGATGGAAGTAGCTTGCAACATCCAGATCTGTGCAACATATCCCTGCCACTGGTGAGACATCCCCAAGTTTCCATTTTCCATGCCCATGGTTTATGGGACAAATTATTTCAGTCTGGCTAGTTAGCAGATCCCTTTCCCTGGCCAGAGTGACTAGTTCAAAGATGGGCACATGACCCAAGACAGTCCTATAAGAACAAATCCTTAGATTCTGGTAGGAATCATTAGGGGCAAGAGGTACTATGACAACAGAATGCAAGCCTGATGCTTTGGGTGGCCTCTGGACAAGTCACCTCATGGAACATGGCCAATGCAGAAGACATAATGGAGAAAAAGAAAAGGAAGCAGAGGCAGAGAGATGTCACAGTGCACCGACATTCACGAAGCAACCTGATCAAACCTTTTCTGAAGCTGAACTTTCTGGGAATGTTCAGTTACATCTATCTAGAGAATCCCTTTTTCTTTGAAGTCAACTTGAGTAGGATGTCTGTAAGAAGTAATAGAAACAGTAATAGAAATCTTCCCTTGCTTTGCTCAACTTCTGGTAGCTGCTCACTCCTCTTATGGCTGGGTTGCTTCAGCCTTTGCCTCCCTGGGCATGCTCGTTCTCAACCCCGTGGACTCAGATCTCCCACAGCCCCCTCACCAAGGATACATGTAATTTGTATGAAGGCTTATCCAGATAACCCAGGACAATCTCAAGATCCTTAATGTAGTTATAGCTGCAAAGTCCTCTTCACAAAAGCCATTCATGCTTCTGGGGATTAGGAAAAGACAGATCTCTGAAAGGCGCTATCAGATGTCCCCAGCCACAAGAAGTGAGGCTGCTGGCTGCATGAAGATGAGGTGTGGTGAGCTGAGCTCTGAGAAGAACCTGAGGATGTGTGTGTCGGTTTCAGGATATACATGATCTGAGAACAGAAATGGCTTTGGGGAACAGTGGTGCCAAAACTGGACTGATGGCTTTTCGCTGTGGTTTGTATACCCAGCTCAAGAAACAAGACTGTGAATTGGGGTTTCCCAAAGTGTAGAAAACCAGGGGGTTTCCGGAACACTTGCAACACCGAAATGAGGCCTACATGGGTGGCCTAAAAGGTTCACTTTTTCAGTGGTTCCCTATTTATTTCAAGGTCTACTAGTGAAAAAACGTAATGATGAAAGCCTATGACATCACTACCATGGAGCATGACACTGGTGACCTTCATCTACCTTGCTAGTTTACCAAGCCCACACAATCACTATATTAAACTTGGGAGCTGAGTTCAGATCTATACCTGGTTTAATCTAGCCACCTGATCTCTCTGGACAATGTCTGGAACAGGTAATCCCCATGGAAACGGAAATAATAATGATGCTGTTATTAACAGCCATACATTTGGTAAGATGGAAATGAACAGATGCACACAAAGCATTTAGGACTGACCTGTGCTAGTGTATCCTGCTGTATGCCACAGACCCTTCTTCTCTCAACTCTGTGGCCCAGTATCATCCTTACTAGAATATCCTAGAGAGAGCTGATAGAATCAAGCATCCATTCCATGTCAGCTGGGTCTCCTCTGCCTCCAATTTTATTCTAGTTCCCCCACTCCTCCAATTAGTCAAATGGGGCCTCCACTTCTAGGAGCGTCCTTCTGGCGGACAGGAAGGGAGTCTGAACAGAAGCTACCCTGCCCCCATAGTGGTCTCCACAGAGCAACCCAGCCATTGAACCTCCGATCTTAAGGCAAGGGTGCTTGCAAACGCTCCTAGTCTGGTCCTTGTATCATGGCAGCTGTTTATCAGTACAGCTTGAGTATTCTGCTTCCAAGATCCTCTACCCTTGCTGGTATTCGGAGCCCCAGCTGAAGGCACACTCCTTAAATGAGTCAGGTCCCCCAGAGGGAAGCAGATCTTAACATTCCTTCATCCTGACACTATCTCAGAGGGTGGCCGCTGTTACAGGCAACAACTGACCAGGGTGTGGTGTCTCTGACACCACCTTCACCCCGGTCACTAATTTGGGATTGTTCTCAGTCCTTCAGCGCTCTAATATGAGTCATAGTTGAGGCATAAGCCATGTGTGAAGATTCCCAACAGGGACTCCGGAGCTGTTTACCCTGCTCAGTGAGAAGCAGAGCCATATCACACTAGTCCTGCAAGAAGGCAAGTCCCACCCTACACGCTACTGAGAGACTGGTTCTCCTCAGGAGCAACGCCTGTCTCAGTCTGTCTCATAGGGCCTCTTCCTGCTTGGTTTTGGGAAGACTTTTGCTGGTGCCATCCCTGGTCTCCTTCCTTAATCTGAAGACAGAGACAGACTACTGAGGGCCCCCAAGACCAGTCCTAGGTTTTAAGGTTGGCTAAGAGAACACGTAAGGCTCAGGAAACAGCTCTCGGTCCTACTTCAGCAAGAGGGTACAAAGCAAACTCCATGAAGGGCTATGGAGACAGAGATAAAGTCCTGAGTAAATCAATCAAGTTGCAGAGTCCTCCCCAGGGAAATCCTCTACAGGTGGAGTCACACGGGGCATGCTGAATTCCTCCAGCGGTGACAGTGGCAGAATGTGTAATCATAATCATTGTCTACCAGGGAAGCTCATGAGTCCTCAGATCTAGAGCTTGCCCCTGCCACATACACACAAACGTGGACTTCAGAAAAGGACATCAGGGGTCCTCCTTTGTCACTCTCTGCCTTACTTCTTGGAGACAGGGTCTCTCACTGGGCCTGGAGTTCAGTTGCAGTTGGCAAGCCCCAGATATCTTCTGGCCTCCTCCTCTCACAGAGCTGGGCTTACAAGCATGGGAGTGGTCACTCTTGGCTTTTTCCAGTGCTGAGAATCTGAACTCAGATCCTCATGCATGCCTGTGTGCAGTGTTCTCTGAGCCAAGGGTCCAGAATTATTACTGGGGACTGGTTACAGGCACGGCGTGCCTAGCATGTGGCCAAACTTCAGGTTCCTGGATGAGAAGCAGGCGTTTGACATCAACCACACTATATACAGAAATGGTTTAAGACATGGGCCACCATCATCACTTAGGAAAGTGTGGGAACTTCCCAAACCCAGCTGTGGGGTGAAATTACAAACTGGCTTGTTAAAGAAAGCAGATCAGCTATGCTATTCTTTTTTAAGTTTCATTCATTCATTCATTCATTCATTCACCTAGTGTGAAGGGTGTGCGTGCCATGGCATGGCATAACCTACTGAGCCATCCTGTCTGCCTCTGTGGCAGCTATTCAAGCTCCCTAGCTGTAGAATGCTCATCAGAATGGCCCTTCCTAGCTGTCTAGCCCAAGTGGCAAAATCTTGACACCAAATTCTAGACAGATGATATCTACTGGAATGCTGTTGACAGAAAGCTTAGTTCCACAGAGCTCCCTGGTCCATGGCTGGCCTACGGCTACTGTTAGCCCAGGAATTCCAGCCTCTGGGGTCAGTATGTCAAGCTGATGAGGATTTCATATAACAATAACTACCCCTGACAATGACTGCCAGGCATTGGGCCAAACATTTGACACCCAAGAAACTCACTATTAGCATCACTGTTTTACGATGGAGTCACCCACAGCACAGAAACATGAAATGACTTGCCCAAAGTCACTCTGCTAAAGGGTTTGAACTCTCATCCACTTGGCCCTGCAGTCAGTGATCTTTAACCCCCATACCCAGTAACTCCCTAAAGCCTGTCTTTCCTTGACCACCATTATAATTTCCAGCAAACTTAATATGGCTTTTCTTTTTGTTAATATTTTTAAAGGACTCACTTTCTTTCTTTAAAAATGGCTGAAAAGAAAGTGTTATATTCATCTTCAAATAGGAAATTATTAACATTCGCTAGGAAACTATGGCAATCCTAAAAATGGTCACAATGAAAATCCAGCAAGGATATTGGCCTTAGGCGGATGTTGCTACCTGAGGAGCATTCTCTCACCCAGCCCCATTCAGAACCCTCTTCTCACCACAGTCATGAACAGTGAGAAGAGCAAAAGGAAAAGTCTTCTCTCCATAGGACTGGGACTGAATGTTTTGCCCAGAGATGATTCTGTTAGTTTTCTGACGCTCCGACAAAATAATTGTGAGGAAAAGACATATACTGGCTCCTGGCTTGAGAGGTTCTTACCCCATGACTTTTGGTCCTGTGGAGCAGACAGCATCTTGGCAGGAGTGGTGGAGAATATTGCTCGACTCGTGGTCATTAGGAGACCAACCAGGGAAAGAGGAAAGAAAGGCTAGAGTCTCAGTATCTCCATCCATAGTATGCTGCAGTGACCCAACTTCTGTTGGCTGCAAACCCTGAAGACTTGCCCTTCTATTAATAGGAACACAGCCTAAGGACTAAGCCCTCAACAGGAACTTGAGAGAATATTCCAGATCCCACACTGTAGTACTCATCTAAGTGTGTCTTGGCCTAGCACTTTGGGAACTCTGGTTCATTTGGCCAAAGCTTCCATTGGGAGAGGAAAACTGTGACAAACTATAGGTACTATTCAGCCTGTCCGGTCTGGCTCAGTCAGCCTAGCAGGGATGTCTGCTCCCTGTGTGCCCTACTCCTCCATTCCAGATCCCAAGCTTGTCCCAGCTCCTACCTTCTCATTTTTGACTCCAGCTTTGGGGACTGTAAAACATCACCCATCAGTAGCCTGGGTCAGAGGCCCCACCCTCCTAAAACACCTTCCACCCCAATGTGTTGTTGCTCACCCCTAAATCCTGCCTTCTTGGGCTCTGCTCTGCATGCCAGACTATCAGCTAAACTTTTGCAGAGGAAAAATTCTAGCAACAATGCCCTCCCTCTTGCTCCACTTTGAATCTAAGAAGTGATTAAGGGGAGAGAGACAGAGGCAGAAGAAATAGACGTGATCTTGGAGAAGATGGGCATCAAGATGGTAGAAGAGCATAAGGAAGCCAGTACACATGCGCTCTAAGAACCAGGGACCTAATTCTAGATTCCCACCTCTCCATGCCAGCTTGACACCTTGTACAATCCTCTCGCCCCTACTTTACCCGACGTCCTTTGCAGCATTGGATTGTGTCACAGCCCTCTCCCCTTCTCTGGCTGTCTCCTAACACTGCATCCCCTCTGCTTACCCTGAAGTAGCCACCGCTTCCATTGGCAGAGTGTGGCCAATGAAGAGCCAGGACAGGTTTCCTTGCTCAGGGCTTGGAGACAGCCCCAAGGGTATTCAAATGACAGCTTTGCCTGCCATGCCAGAGGATTCTGTGGTGGAAAATAAGCTTTCGATGAAGCCCCAGAACCAAAGCACCGCCTCAGAAAGGCCGGTTCCATCACTTTCCGACAGAAGCCTCTTTCCGTCCTCATGCTCAACACCTGTCCCACGCCCACTCCACAGGGCCACAGTGGATAGAAGAGACTGTCTGCCAATGCTGTTCCCAAGCAGGAGCCACAGTGATGGTTGGTAAGGCCCAGAAAACAGGACTTGTAAAGGCAGGTGCCTGCGGCCCCAGGATTGATGTATCTGTGGCCCTGCCGTTGAAGGCACTTCCTACCAGTTCTATGTCATTTGTCTAAAATCAGGGAACTAAAATAAAAAGAGGAGAGTGAGTGTCAGCCTTTGATCCACGCCATCATCCCTCGTGTGCCCATAACAGGTGGTTGACACAAAAACAAAAAGGTGGTATTCCTGCCTGGGGACCGGAGTGACAACAGGGTAGAGGGACCTGAAATGAGACAAGGAAATGGGATTTTGATTGTGTGCCTAAAGTGTGGTGGAGCCAGAGATCAAAGACAGTGACATGTGAATCACAGAGACAAGGGCTTCCCAGGAAGCAGCATGTCCTGACAGGCTGTGCCGCTCAGCCTGAGAAACAGGAACGCGAGGGAGAGGTGGTCACTGTGCAGCCACCTAAGGAGTGAGTCCCACCCCTTGCAGTTCCAGGAAGAGCCAGAGCAAGCTGGATTGCTAATGTAAATTTTGAGGCCGAGGAGGGACACCCCACCCTGGCCAGTGCAGCACTGGATTCTATACACACCCTAGCCAAGAAGTCAAAAAACTTAAATTTTAACTCATTGTCCTTTTTTTTTTCCTTTTTGGTTACTGAGTGCCAGGAGGAGCATCTGAGTGTAAATGACAGCCTGAACCTGTGACATAAAGCATAGCCATAGAATGGCCACCACTGAGCCTGTCATAAACGTCACATTCAAGACCACTCCAGCCTCCTCCATCATCAGGTTATGACAAGTGCAGCCCAGTGACCTACGAGCACATTCATGCTTGAGAAACACCAATGTCAGGTCCATGGGCTATTTTACCAATGCAGGATACCTTCCAGGGATGTGCCGATGGAGTGTGTAGCAGTCATGCAGGCAGCTGCAGGGCTTGCTAGCGAGATGTCTCACACCAACTCACTTTCCTAGCTGAACTCAAGACTGTGTGTACCTCCCCCGTCTCCGACTCACTGATCAACCATGACATTAAACTGCCTCTTTGGAGCAGGTCAGCCCCACTGAGCAGCCTTTCAGGAATTAGTGACATGTCTCCTTATTTATTCATGCATCATGTTTATTCAAACAGTTGCCGTGTTAGGTGCCTTGAGCACACAGATCAATAACCCAGCCTGGTCTTCTTGCAGGAGGGAAAGACAGCAAATGGGTAGTGCATTAGGGACTTGAGTAGTGACAGGTGCTTAATATGGGTGCCAAGGGAGCACCCATCAGTTCTTCCTCAAAGGGGTGCTGCCCAAGAGCCACCCTGAAGACAAACTACCTTCTCACCAGGTTTCCACGGCGTTGTCTGACCCTCTTGCCTTGCCTTACATTGACAATATTTTATTTCCCATCTTCCTTGACAAATCTGGCATTTATAAAGTCCATTTGTACTATGTAAGTGGTTACACTGATATTTTGAACAAGGACACTTGACTTCAAGTACAGCATTAATCCATAGCTTTTTCTCCTTCTGAATAATACAAATTCCCAGCATGTTTTGCCTTTGATCTTTCTCCACATTCTGGGTGCTGGCAGTGGGGATGAGCTAAAGATACTATTTTTTCAACAAGTCCCGGAACTACCTGTGTGTTTGTTATCTCTTGCCACCAGTGACAACTTTTGAGAAAAATAAAAATGTCCAGATTGACTCAAGAGGAATTAGAAACCCTGTAGAAATCGATAACCTTCAAAGGAATCAATTCAAGGGGTCAAAAATCGACGTTTAAAACCTTAATAGCCCCGTGTGGTTTTTCTGCTAGGTTCTCGCAAATGTTTAAGGAGTAGACAATAGCTAACAATCTTGCTCAGAAATTAGGGTGAAAACATTTAGCTCCATTTATAACACCCCAAGAGAAACTTCAGACAACTTCAAAGGAAAATAACACAAGAGGGAAGGAATTTAAAAGCCTGCCTCCTAACCCCACTTAGCTTGGAAGTGTAAAAATTTGAAATAAACATTAGCAAATTTTAGACACGCAGAGGTGTGAAAAGCATCAGAAAACTCAACAAACTCAACACACTAAAAGATTACAAGGGAAAAACAAAACAGGCTGGGCCACTGAGATGTCTCAGCAGCTACAGGCACTTGTCACATAAGGCTGATGACCTGCGTCAAGGCCTGGAACCCATGTAAAGGTGGAGGGGGAACTGACTCTACAGAGTTATCCTCCGACCTCTGCAGGTATGCACAGCACACACGCTCACACACGTAGCACATATCCACACTCAATGATGATAAATAAAATGCTTTAAAAGCACCGGCTAACTATGCTAAATATACAAGAATAATTAGTTCTTTAATCAGATAATGTACTTTTTCCTCTTTTGGTTCCAGAATCCTTGCCGCTAGCCTACTAGCTTACTGGGCCACACACTGCCATGCAGCTTTTCTAAATCACCTAGAAAATCGTAACTTCTCTCTCTCTCTCTCTCTCTCTCTCTCTCTCTCTCTCTCTCTCTCTTTCTCCTAAACATGCTTTCCCTCACATTCTGGGCTTCCTTTCTTTTCCTGTAAAGGTCCCCTTCCCACCCCATGGCTGCTTGTCCACCATGTGTCTGACCTCTGTGCTGGCTCAAACAGCATCACTTTTTCTCTTCTCTCCTCGATTCTCCTCCTCCAGTATCTATGGGGTCGTACAGCCTGCCTACCCTGGGTGTGTGCACACACAGCCTAACTAACCTACATGCAGAATGAACACTAGACATGCCAGAAGTCAGTACCCAGCTGGGGTAAAAGCTCCTGCAAATTAGGAATAGTAGGGGATTTTTTTAGTCTCGTAAATCATCACGAGAAAAATCATAATTACTTCATATTTAATGGGAAACACAGGATGCTTTTCCATTAAAATCAAGAATAAGAAAAAAGGCTATTCACTACCATTGATTTTTAAATACTATATTGAAACAACAACAACAACAACAAAAAGAGATAGGAAATAAAAGGACTATGAAGTGAGAAACTGCTGACATCCTCCTGCATTAGAATTGTTTGCCTCTAAGATCCAAAAAAAATCATACAAACAATCAGAAGGAACAAGCAGCTCAGGGTCTATTCATAGAAACTACCAGCATTCCTATGAGCTGGCAACAATGAGAACACATGGTAAATACTCAGGGTTCAATGGCTGAATGAAAGCAGTTTGTCTCCTCCATGCTCCCCTGACACTCGGTGAAAAGGACTCGAAAAGAATTGGGTACAAAGCCCCAAAGAGGAAAATAAAATAAAACAGGAGCTGACAATTAATAGGATGCAGAAAAAAAATCTCAGAGAATGGAAGGCAAGTGGGTAAATGGCTGACAGCACATGGAGGAGGAAGCTGGAACCTGTGCACTGTGGCGAGAAGAAGGGAAATGAGTTGCTTTTTAAAGATGGCAACTCAGGCCCTGGAAGGCTCAAAGGCAAGTGTCAGGTTGAGGTGAGAAAAGTATGTCCTAGAACCCTTCCACCCATGGCATCCAGTGACCCGCTCTCCCCCAGTGGGGAGGAAGTGGCAGGAAGGAGTCCAGAGTCCTCTGTCTCAGGGACACCCGGAGGCCAGGTGACAAGCCAGACTGAGATATGGCATTTATGGAATATGTTTACAGTTGCAGGTTCAGGACAGTAGAATTTCCTGAGCAGAAATTTACTGCGTGGGGGGGGGGGCTTTAAAAATGTCAGAAAATTAAGGAATTGGAAGGAGTGGGAGCCAAGAAATGGCTTAAAAAGCAAAAGAGAAGCAAAGAAAACTAAGGGTAGGTTCAGGAAGAAGATCCCAAGATGACAACTGTTCTACAGACCAGCCTGGGGTGTTCCTTCCATCACGGTGAAAGCTGACAGGGGCTGACAGTATGTGAGGACAGATGGAAAGGCAGAAGGAAACATCTGGAAGGACCAAGGGACAGAAAAAACAGACTCCTCCAATTGTTCTCACCACGATTTACTCTTTGTTGCTGCTTTTCTATCAAAGAAGCAGAGGCCAAGAAGAAATCCAGTTGCAAGTTTTACAGGGAAAATGGATGTCGTAGTCTGCTATAACCAAACATCACTGTCACGGTGGTGAATGGGCACGCCGCCTTGCCAAAGTGAAGGCGGCTGTGTCTGGGGAATAAGAAGTATTTAGCTAAGATTACTCCACTAGTGGGGAGCAGGAAGCATGATAGGGGGCATATTCCTCTGTGACCACCTGCCTCCAGTTAGGCTCTCCCTTCTAAAGTTTGCAGAAATTCCCAAAATAGTGCCATCGCCCAGAGAGCAAGCCTTTAACTACGGACCTGGAGGGGAGATTTCCTATTTAGACCATAGTATTCTGCCTCTGTGCCTTGAAGGTTCACGTCCATCTCATGCAAAACACATGCAGCTCGTCTCCCAGAGTCCTCATAGCTTCGAAATTCTATCATTGTAAAAAGCCCAAGTCCAAACTCTCTTGTGAGACTCAAGGCAAAGTATTAGTGGTAAGCACCTGTAAGACAAAACAAAATAAACTACATACTTCAAAAACCGTGGCACAGTGTAGATAGTCCCATTCCGAAAGGGAAAAGGGGAGAACAGCAAGGAAGGATCAGACCAAAGCTTGATGAAACCTACAGGGAAAATAGCAAATTCCATGACTCCATGTTGATCATCTCAAGCTCGGTGGGATGAGCTCTGTCAGGCTTGCACAGCTTCGTCTATGTGGCTTTGACTGTAACAGCCCACATGACTTCTTTGTGGGGCTGGCAGCTTCACCTTCATACCTTCACATATAGCCCTCTTTGGAAGACAATATGAGACAAGGTCGGGATCCCTGCAGGCACCTTTCCTAATGCTGCGACCCTTTAATACAGTGCCTCATGTTGTGACCCTCAACCATAACATTATTTAGTTGCTACTTCATAATTGTAATTCTGCTGCTGTTATGAATTGTAGTGTAAATCTCTGATACGTGATCCCAGGGTTTGCAACCCACAGGTTGAGAATCACTGTTCTAAAACTTTTCTTTGGAGTCTGAGTGGAAGCCTCCGTGACCCTACAAAACCCTCTCATTTGGCAGGCTTGCAAAACCAGCATCATGTAGACAATGACAACACCTCACACCAGCTTGAACAACTACCGTTGGGCATCTTGAAACAAGACTGCACTGTGCTCTCCATGCCTGAGAAGCTGGCCAAGATGCAATGATGCATGGAGAAACATTTCCTAGGTGGCCCTTTGTCAGTAAGGAGCCCCAAAAGTGCCTTCACATGGGAAGGGAAAGCATTTTTAATTAACTTATTCTTCCAGACCCTTCAGCCTGAAATGGGTTTGGCTAATCCTGAGGTGTTCTCAAGCCATCTTCCCTACTGTCAGGACAAAATACTCAACGGATTTTTGGTGATCTTTTTCAGAAACCATCTTAGCCCCAACTTTACACCCATATTGCTGGGCAACTTGTGGTTATTTAAAAAACACCTCCCGCTTTCCCTTGTGCTTCTTAATTCCCACTGAGAATTTGGTGAAAACCAGCCAGAAGTGATGATACTACAGCCTGGACTGCCTGATAAAAACATTTGTGCCAAATTAATTAGCACATCACCTTTAAACTCATCCTCCTACAATGTCTTAGGGCATGGACAAAATGTAAACAAGTTTTGTACCAGAATGCAACGTGAATGGTCTCTGGTCCAGTTCCTAATGGATTCCTCATGCCCATATAAAACCGCCTGCACCTCCACTGCTTGCTGCCTTCCTGCAGGCATTTGGCTTTCTGAGCTCCTGCAGAACCACCCATATAGTGGTTATAATTAAACCACTATAACGTTTTTCTGCTCTGCTCCTTCAAGTTTTTCAAATTCTCCAACAAACTTCCCTGATATCAATTTCTTGAGTTAGTTTATCATCGCTGGGTACAAGATGTATATGGAGAATGACTATGTGCATATACATATGTATGCATAGACATATGTGTGCATATACACATATATGAACACACAGAGTTGGGGGGCTGAGGGAGACTATGAGGAAGTATTAAGAAACCCCAAGGTTGGGGGACAAAAGAATTACAGGATATATGTAACATGAAAGCAGAATGGGGGGTGTCTTTGTGTGGAGGTACAGGGCCACCAGCAAGGGGGAATGGAGAAGAAGAATAAAGGATAGTCTGAGATATACACCCTAAAACACACTACTTAGTATGGTCATTTGAAAAACTTGATTTCAAAATACCCAAGTGAAACAGCATAAGGGAAGGACCTATTTGCTCACTGTTTTTGAGGTTTCAGTCTGTCGTGGTGGTGGGTGTGTCAGGGAAGAGCCAAACAGCTCCCACCACAACAGCCAGGAAGAAGAAAGACAAGGCCTATACTCACCAGCCTTCTCCACCATCCTCCTTCATTTTATCTGGGTCCTATGAGATGGGACTGTCCACAGTCAGGGCTTATCTTTCTCCTCAGCTGTTCTCCCACAAGCCAACCTTCTCTGGAAATACCCTCTCAGCCAAGCCCAAGGATGTGTCTTGCTAGATTCCTAGGCATCTTTCAAGCCAGTCAAAAGGACAATCAAGATTAACTATCACATCAAGATAATCACAAGACACAGTGCCAGCCAGGTATGGTGCTGTGCACTCTCAGGAGGCAGAAGCAAAAGGCTTACCTACAAGTCTAAGCTGGCATGGTATACACACTAAATTTCGGGCAAGCTAGGGCTACACAGCAAGATGGTCTCAAAAATAAATAAAGAAGTGAAATATAATGCCATTTCAACATCAATCCCAAAGGTTGTTCCTGGAACAAGATGCTACTTCTAGAATTCAGTGGAAACTGTGAATGTCACAAATACCAGAAACACTTGAGAAGAGTAGGGACCTGTTCCTTCAGAGAATTCTTATAGCACCATGATAATTAAAATGATGAGCAGCTGGTTCACAAACAGTCCCGCCCTCCAACCAGAAGAGCCAGCTTGGGAACAGAACACAGACATGCAAAAAAATATGGTAAAGTACCCATCAACTCAGTGAAAAGAGCCTGGGGCATGGCTCAGTGGTAGAATATTTGCTTACCATGCACAAGACCTGGGTTCAAACTCCAGCACCCTTCCCCTATTTACTTAGGAAGAGTACTTTAGGTCATATTACGACCTATGGATAAGAAGATATTTCCTAAGACATAAAAGACAAAAAGTGTAGGTTCATAAATTTGATTAGATTATTGTGGAAATTTCCATGAGAAAGATATCATATCACAGTGAAAATGCATGATAAAACAAGGATTATAAGCTAGCATGACAGTTAAATTGAGCTGCATAGGCTGAAAGGATGGGACACGCGCATGGGGCACCAACATATGAAACATTCCCAACAATATTAGCAACAAAGGACCCATAAATACAAGACTAACCCAAGATGTGGCCCTGTAAACCCTCAGTGGCAGAACCGAGCCTGATTGCCTTGAAATGGGAATTGGGAATTCTGGCACTCGGTGGATGGCAGCATGTATTTTTGGAATCTCTTTGAAACCACTTGGCACGATCTAGCAAAGTCCAGATGCACCTCTCAGAAGACTACGCTCCTTCTAGGTACTAGCCCCAGAGGAATGCGCACACAAGCCTACAAGGAGACTAGCACAGGCTGCACATCAGAACACCAGCCTGTAGGGATACAGGTAGAATCTTCGCATTAGAGAACCCTGCGATGGATAGAACAAACTAGGTCCGCCTGTAGCAACATGGGTAAACCTCAAAAATGGAGAGTGGGGGAGCAAATTGCAAGAGTGTAAATACAGAACGGAGCATTTTGGGGAGGCTTCAAAACACACATGACATTGCTTAATACTATTTTGTATACATACAAATGCTAATGAAAATTTAAAACACATTCATGAAAAAAGCATACTAACCACAGACCACTGATTACCTTCAGAAAAAAAAAAGGAAAAAGGGAACAGAACAGGGGGGACAGGCAAGGTCTTTGATGCCAGCAAGTACTGCATTCTTTCTGAAGGGCATTTGGCAGTGTCCGTACCCTGTCAAATCCAGAAAAGGCGATGATCGCATGGCAAATGTTCATCATCCTTCGTTTTTAGGAAAAACACGGGACCAAGCTCACTGAAATGGTCAGGAACAGAACTGCCTTAGAGCTGGCGAGAAGGTAGTATAATTAGAAATTCTTATCTGGCAGCATGTGATGAGCACATTGAGGCCAACACTTTTCAAAAACATTTTCACCATTTCTTATGAAGTCAAGCACATATTTACGGCGCTGTTAGCAGTCCCCTGCCAAAGTATTTGTGCAAGGGGAACAAAGCTGTGTCCGACAGACGTGTACACAAATGTCCACAGCTATTACCCAGCAGACATAAAAGCTGGAAAGAACCCAAGTGTTCCCAAACTGACAAGTGGATAAACAGGCTGAAGTCAGTTCAACGAATGGGATTCTACTTAGTGTGAAAAAGAAAAAAAAAAAAAAAACAACGGCAGAATATTCTCAGAATCAATTTTGGACATTGTCTAGTGCAAAAAGAATCTAGATTCAATTACACAATCTGTTTCTATGAAATTCTAGAACAGACAGAACAAATCTCCATGATAGAGGTGACCTGGGGAGGCAGGTGGGAGCAGAGGAGATAAAAATGACAGCAAACGAGAACTGGGGAAGGCACCTCACATGATCAATTACTCAACACGCAACCAAACAAGGGCTGCAAGTATGAACGGAGCGTGCAGGGTTTGGTAATTGTTCCCTGAACAGTGCAGTGATTTAGAATATGCTAGCGGATGTACCAAAGTTATGTGCAGATACGGTACTGCTTTGTATAAGGGACTTGAGCATCCGCAGATATTGGAGCCCTGGGGTGTGTCTAACCAATTCCCTGTGGATACTAAGGGGTGCCACATCTCACATGCTGGTTATGATGGTGTGTGTAGTCACTCGCCCAGCCACTCATCTATATGTGCATGTCTGCTGTCTGGTTTTCCCAGGTTAGCTACAGTTCCATGACCTATCTCCTTCAGTCTCCCAAGTGCCAGAATTATAGGCATGAGCCCACCAGACCCTATCTGTACTCATAAAATAATCTTTCTTTCCTTGCAAATGTCAGCCCTAGAAAGCTGATCTTAAAAATATAAGTGGCAGATACACTGGTTGTCTCTAATTTTCTATAACTATTTTATTAAACATTAAACATATGTTGCAGCAACCGGGGGGTAGAAAGTTTTAGGAGCCGGGTGGTGGTGGCGCACGCCTTTAATCCCAGCACTTGGGAGGCAGAGGCAGGCGGATCTCTGTGAGTTCGAGACCAGCCTGGTCTACAGAGGTAGTTCCAGGACAGGCTCCAAAACCACAGAGAAACCCTGTCTCAAAAAAAACAAAAAAAACAAAAAAAAAAAAAAGAAAGTTTTAGGAGACCAATGAGAAATGGAGGTGGCTAACAATGTTAATTCCTATTTCTTCTCAGGGAAAGAGTTGTCTGTCCCCTTTAATAATTAGTGTCCTCCTATTAGAACAGAACCGTCTTCTAAGTGCATCTCATCCAAGTCTCTCGCTCTCAGAAAAGAAACCCAAATCTTCCATCCAAGATCTCGCAGTCATCCGCTGCCTCTGCTGCCAAGGACACTTTCCTCATTCCTTTTTTAGAAAATTATCTCTCCCCCGTGGGCTATTTCTCTGTGGTTACGGTTCCAGGTGCCAGCTCCAACCCCACAGCTTAGCCAAAAGGGGCCCTTTAGGGTCCCAGAGTGAAGGCATGTGTCCTGTGCCTCTGATACTCTGAACCATGGGCATGGGCAAGGAAAGACGGGCTCAGAGTTCAGCCAGCCAGTCAGCAATCCTGACCACACTGTCTTTGCTCTGAGTGCCTGCTCCTGTCATACGCACTGCCCGGCCTTCCACAGCTGGGTGAATGGTTTCTATCTAAGTAGCTCTATCAGCACCCAGGCTCTGCTCTGAGCCTCCAGTTTCTGTGGAGTAAACCCCACTTGCTGATGCCACCCAGAATCATCTCCTGAAGTGCCTCCCCAAGGCTGCTGTGTGACACATTACCCAATCAGCCGAGGTTCATGAGACCCACAACCCAGAGACTCAGAATTCTAGGGAGTTGTCTTGGGCACAGTCATCTCTTGGGACTGTTGACATCCTCACAACTACCTCCTCCTGAGCGATGTGCCCAGCACTTAAACACACTTGAACTTAGTCTTTGCAATAGCCTGGTGAAGTGGGGTCTATTCCAGTTCACTCGGAGGGATGCTGCAGCTGAGGAAGAAATACATTCTCACATGTGACAGAGTCGGAACTTGAGCCAAATCTGTCAAACTTTGAAAGCCTAGTTCTTTGTCACCAAGTCATCCTTCCCTGCTCACTAACATTCAGTTATTGAGTTTGCACTGGGCATTCAGGGCATGAGATGCTGGCTGCCCCTCTGAAGTAGCAAAGGGGGGAAGCCATCTGTATGTAGTGTGATAGGACAGCCATTCAGGTGGCAGTGACCAGAACCGTGACAGTTTGCTGCATGAGGATCAGCCTTAGGGAGAACAGCTGTGGGACAGTGTGGGAAACATCCTCGTTCCAGAGGACTGAAAGTAGATTTCTCCTGGTTTGAGGCAAATACAATGTTCCCGTTACCATGGTGACGGAGCATGCTCATTGTTGTCCGCACCTGTGATGGAGTGACTCACGGTTCTGGCATTGCGTTAGCTAGCATTGCGTTAGCTAGCTCAAAGTTGTCAGCTAATCGCTTTAGAATGCGTGGATTCAGCACTGATAGTATCTGTGGGGCGATAAGTGGGATCTACACCCGTCCCTCCAAGACTCAGAGAGCCAGATTCTGCTTCCTTCCTTTCTACAAAGAAGTCCCAATACCTGGCACAGGCTCCGTTATGAACCGGAGTTTGTCCTGGGCTCCCTAGGCTTAGGGCCAAGGGTAGGGTAAGAAATGGCAAGTGGCCTGAGGAGGAAATAAACCTACATTTTACAAGCTGCTGAAATCAATAAGAACTGCGGGGACCTGCAGAAATCCCACTGCAGACCAAATCAATCCGAAAGGGTGGCAGTCGTAAAAAATAACACCGGCGGGTTCCACTGTAGCCGAGGCCACTCTCAGACTGACTGGGGTACAGTTGTACACACGCCCAGAACGGAGCAAAAGGAATCTTGGGGGAGACCCCACAGAGCCACTAGCTCTTGGGAATACATCCTAGTGAGTTAAAAGCCTAGAAGAGAAAGCTAGTGAGGTGGCTTAGCAGGTAAAGGTGATGGCTGCCAAGCCTGACAACCTGAAGGCAGTCTCCTGCATTCATCAAGGAGAAAGAGAACCGGCTCCACAAGCCATCCTCCGACCACGGCACCCTCCATCTTCCTTGTGCCACCCTCCCTCTGACTTTCTACACAGAAATAAATAAACGAGTGAGTTTAAAAAATGAGATGGGGGAGAGAGCGCGCTCATATCAGAGCAGCGGGAGCTACGCTGGGAAGAAACGAAGAGGCCAGAAGAGCTACACTGGGAAGAAACGAAGAGGCCAGAAGCTAAGGCACTGTAGACTTCTAACTCTCTTGAGCCGCTGAACAGCCCCAATTTCCCAGAGGGCTAGTGCTGGGCCTCAGCATATACTTCTGCTTCCCACAGGTAGCTGGTAAGAAGAAGAAGAATTTCTGCTATGCATAGGAACAAAACTGCCTGAAACATCAAGTAAGGAGATAACCCATTGTCCATAACTATAACAAGGCCATCCCAGGCTCCCAGGGCGACCCAGGACACAAACTCACAAGAACATCCTGTGGCTTCAGCTGAGCAGGGCGCCATTACCACAGTGGGAATCACTATGAAGAAGTGGACTAGGGTGGTTTCTGAGGGTATGTTGTCAGCACCATCTCAAGAGCACAAAAACAGCTCTGCCCTAGTACAGTCACTATGAGTGGAGCTTGTAAGTTCCTGGGACACAGGGGCAAATTTTTCCGGGTGTCTGTGTTGCCCATGGCACCCAGTGGACAGGCATGCATCCTGGAGGGAGCCCTGGAGGAGCCGGGGTTGGAGGAAAAGAGGAGAGGGTTGGAGGGAAAAAAGGAAAAAAGAGAGGAGAGAAAAGGGTAGAGAGTGGAGGGAGAAGAGGAGGAGGGGAGAAGAGGGAGCAAGTCTGCTTGTGCCCTGGATAACCACAGCAGTTTGCAGACTTCATTATAAAAGACCCACCCATGAGCCCTAAATCTCAGAACACAGCTAATTCATAACCATGAAGCTTTGAAGCAGAGACTGCGTGGGGTCCTATGGGAGCTTTCACACTTCGGACCTGTTGATCACAGAGAGCAATGTTGAATTCTAAGACCCTACAGCATTCTAAAATCCTGTGGATCTCCAAGAACCCTGCCCTAGCATAAAAACAAACAAACAACAACAACAACAACAGAAAACCACCCAAAGGAACGCCATTATTCTGTGAGGTCCTGAACTCACTGGCAGGGAGACATGGAGGGAGGCCTATATTGTATGCTAGGAACAGCAAGGAAGACCTCTGGGGCCCCTCCATCCCTTCACTCTGACCAGTCCACAGCCCAGGTGCCTTCATGATATGGTGGGGTGCTATCAACTTCTGTAGAGGTGACTGTCTGTATCCCCGGGGCCTGGAACCGGAATATTCTGCATCGGATGCTGCTCAGTTGCCACCACATAGTGAGATGGCGTGGGGATGCAAAACAAGCCCAAACATGAAATTCATTTATGCGCTACACACATCATATCACACATCCCGAAGGGCAAATTTATGTAGAATTGCCCATGGTTTTGTGCACGACCCGAAATTTCACAATGTGGAATTTTCCATTTGTGGTGTCACATCAAAAAAGAAAAAAAAGCGGCAGATTCTTGAACATTTTGATTTTTTTTTCTTTTTTGATTGCCAGATAAGGGGTGCTCAACCTATAAAAGAAAGGCTTGGCCTTGTGTTGCTTTTAAAAACCAAACACAGAGATGAATAAAGGGAAGAGAATCGGCACCATGGTGGCTGTTAGTGGCACCAACAAGATGAGTCGCGGTAGCCTTATATAAAAGCAGAAGCGGGATCAAGATCCCAAGCCACCTGTGGGCAGGTGACCATCCTTGCTCCACCACGCCCATTCTCTGTCCTCCAAGCTGCGACAAGGAGAGCTCCAGGAGGGAACCCGATGGACCTCCATGAACTGCAGCTCCCTGGCTCTCATGAATCTTGTGCAGGCCTGGGCTGGAGAGCGGCTCCACGCGGCACTAATTGCTGGGCCTTGTTTTACAAGGCCCGGCCCTGCCATCCGAATGGACTCAACGTAAATCCTCTCACGGCCTGGTGTCTTCGGCAGCAAAAGAAATCATCTTTAATCACACAGGGCACGCTGCCACACCAGCCTATTCTGGCTCAGTGCTTCCCATGCTGGAAGGGAAGGGATGTTGACCTTCCCAAGTCTCCCTTGCAGGCGGGAAAGTGGGGGCAGGTCACCCTCACTGAACCCCAGTTTCTCTGAGAGTACTAGAGTGAGAGGCGAGGAAGCATCCTGTTCTATCACTCCCCAAATCCAGCCCCTTTGAGTGCAGAGCTAGATGAAATAACAGGAAAGAAATGAAAGGAAGGAAGGGGGCGGGGTATGCCCTAGAACATGAGACCCTTTCAGTCCTGTCTTCTAATGCAAGAGGCAAGACTGGAATCTGGTGAGGCACTTTACAGATACTGAAAGCCACAAGCTTGGCTCTAGGGTCTCAGGAGTCCTCAGACAATTGAGACACCTAGTCGGGAGTACAACTATTCGATCCTAACATCAGAAAAGCAAGACGGGAGGGAGGGAGGAACAGAGAGAGACACACACTTGGGACATAGTATTAGTAAGTAGCTCCTTGTCTGACACAACAGGGACCTAATGGGTAGTGTCAAAGTCCACAAAACTGAGAAACAACATGTAAGTGGTTCATTTGAGGTTCTGTAGGCTAACTACCAAGAGAACTGAAATAAACTCTTAGGCGTGTGGCTCCAGGATGAGGAGTGGGCTGTGATGGCTGAACTGGCACTCGGAGCCTGCAGGATGATCTGATTTGGGTTGTAGCGATTCTTCTTGCTTACAATAGAAATAAAGAAATAGAAACAAAGGTCTAGGTTTATAGCATGGAAAACGAAGAGCGAGCCACACAGTGCCAACAGGAGGATGAGAGCCTGTGTCTGGGAAAGCTGGGAGTTCCACGGCTAATACACAGAAGAAGCTCTGAGGAAACAGGGTCATTAAAAACAGAAACTGAAACTGACGAGGCCCTGCCTACCTTACACCATCATGGCTGAGATCTGCTGATCCCGAAAATCCAGATGCGATGAGAAAGGTTCCTCACACTGATTGTCTGGGAAACACCACAACGAGCTGACTTTCCAGAAGATTCTAGCTGCCAAAGAACGTAAATCTATTTTCAAACTCAGCCGTACTTACTCTACCTGCACCCGTGTTATACAATCACACAGCCCGCTTCCGTCCCTCTGGGACAGGCGCTTACCAAAGGAACCGAGTCACTAACTGTGTGATCTCAAAGCCTGTCAGCACTTGAAGTATTTAGATGAGGATGTCGAAGGCCCAGGTGTGAGGTGATTGGGTCAGTGTGTCAAAACAATACTGCAGCAGCCTCGGGGCACAGTCCCGAATTCCAATCCTGTCACAGCCGTAGAAACCTAGGAGCACTTGGACAAGCTGAAGAGCGCTTAAGAGGAAGATTTCCACTGTCTAGTCCAGATTATACCAAGTGAAACCAGGATTAAAGTGTTGTCTTAATCTTTTGCCTGTTCCTACAACAGAGTATATACCGAGACCAGATCATTTATAAGGGACAGAGATTTATCTGGCTCATAGTTGTAGAGGCGGAGAGGTCCGAGGGTGGGAAGCCACGTCTGGTGAGGGTCTCATGGTGAAAAAAGCAGGAGGGCAAGTGTGTGCATGCCACAGAGACGGCACACAAGGGGCAGCCTCACTTTAGAAAAGCCCGTTCCTGTGGCAACCTCTTGAGAAGGACATTAATCCATTCGTGAGGGATCTGTCCCCCTAAGTGAAAAACCTCTCGTTGAGGCCTACTTCCTAACACTGAACATTTGTGAAACACAGTCAAGCCACAGCAGGCTTCCTTACCACAGGGCTTCTCAGAGGTGGCCATGTGACAGAGCCCAACCCCAAGGACCCCTGACCCTCTTATACCTGTGATGCCTACAGTATAGGAGACTATCCCGCTACCTACAGCCAGAAGCAAGACCCTGATGGCTGCCTGTGTTTTCATGGTATTTCATATTCTCCCACTCCTTCTCAACCCACCAGTCTTACTGGTTATTCTAAGAGCATTTGAGGGTCAAGTCTAGACAGACAAATCCACATTCAGTAAATCAGACAGGGAGTTGTCAAAGGCCGGGAGAAAGGAAAGTGGCTCTTTATTGGTGCTTTCTTCTAAGAGAATGAAAGCATTTTGGAAACAGCTAGAGATGATAGTTACATGGAGTGTTTTTTAACCCTAAGGGTGCACCTTAATATGGTTAATTGTATATAACATGAATTTACATCAGTTGAAAAATCCAAAACATCATATCACCCCCTGACTCAATCCTCTCCAGTGGACTTGCTCTTTCCTTGGGGTAAAATTCCATTATTTATGGGGTCTGGAGAGTGATATAGAGGAGCAGCTCAAAGAGTAATGGGTAGGGTCCTCAGGACAGGCAAGATGGCACAGTGGGTAAAAGTGCTAGTCCCCAAGTCTGATGACTTGAATTCCATTCCCCAAACCCTCACGGTGGAGAGAATCACTCCTACAAACTGTCACCTGACCTCTGTGAGCACATGGCAGGCGCGTGCACACACATACATATTAAGTGAAAGAATGAATGATTACAGGAAAAGGTACAGGGATTGAGTTCCTATGATCCCATCACTAGCTTTTCTCTTCAGATTCACTGTGCGGTGGATGATATATTTTTCTATCTCTATTACATTCTTCATTGTGTGCGGTTCACACCTCACGTTTAAGTCCGTGCTGTTTGGCCCTGAGAGTGTATATGAATCCATTCCTCTCAGAAAGACTACGTTAAGGGAGAAGACACGTGAGAACATGTCCTTGGCCCATGGACTGAGTGATGGGCATGAGACTCATCCAACAGCTATTGAGTGTTAGGTGATACCACGATTTCTCCTTCTATTTCTTTTCTTTTTTTAAAGATTTATTATTTATTTATACAGTATCCTGCCTGTAGGCCAGAAGAGGGCACCGGATCTCATTATAGGTGGTTTTGAGCCACCATGTGGTTGCTGGGAATTGAACTCAGGACCTCTGGAAGAGCAATCAGTGCTCTTAACCGCTGAGCCATCTCTCCAGCCCTCTCCTGTTTCTTAAGAGAAAAAGAATGGACTTTGATGGGAAAGAAGAAACCAAGACCCAGGGTCCAACTGCCACCTTAAGGCAATGACCCCAAGATCCACAGCTCACACTAAGTACTCAACCACCTCTAGCAGGTACTAAGTGAATACCCAGAGTCAGAGCTGCTGACCAAGGACCTAGTGTGCAGCTGGTATCTCTCAAACATACAGCTTGGGCATTCCTGAAGTCTCAGCTTCCAGATACTGAACAGTATCCACCCAAGAGCTTGTAAGGTCAGTGCTCCAAGCCCCTCCTCTAGTTTCCTTCCTCTGCCTGGAAGTAAACCTAGGGGAGCACTCTGAACGGGGTGTGCTAAAAACTCACCTGACAGTGGAGTAATCTAGAAAGTTAAAAGCAAAGGCTGTGATTCGTGTTGTAATTACTATAGCTTTCTCCCTGTTACTTTGGCATCTGTCAAGAGAACTTCAGGCCCTCGCCGTTCAGCTATACCCCACTCAAAGATCATCCAGACCTGTGTGTGGCCTGAAGCCAAAGCATCCTCTAGCCTCACATGGGGGGGGGGGGTTAGGAGCCGGTCAGCAAGCTGAGTCACAGGGATACTTGTGACTGTGTAATGTCACATGTCTGTGCCTCATTTTCCTCATTCACTGAGGAAGAGAATAAGTCCCTCTTTACAGGGTAATTGTGGAGACTGTGTGTACTCAGAAGTGTAAGGCACACAGAATCACACCCTGCCATGTAAAAAGTTGTCCACACAGAGGAATGGTTCTCTCGTTTTTAAGCTTTCTTTTCAGACAATATAATCACAGCTTTCACAGAATACACATTTGGTATAATCATTTGGGGAGGGAAGATGAGGGTGGCAGTGATATAGAATATAGACCATATATGTATGTATGTATATATATATGTATATATATATATGTATGTATGATGGAGGAAGGTCATTGGTTAATTAAATAAAGAAACTGATTGCCCTGATAGGTTAGAACATAGGTGGGTGGAGTAAACAGAACAGAATGCTGGGAGGAAGAGGAAGTAAGCTCAGAGACGCCATGCTCCCTTCTCCTGGGCAGATGCGATAGCTCTGCTCTCTGAAGCAGATGTAAATGAAGCAAGCTGCCAGGTCAGACATGCTGAATCTTTCCTGGTAAGACCGGTGCTACAAGTTTATTAGAGATGGGTTGATCGAGATATCAGAATAAGCCAGTAAGGGCTAAAGCTAATGGGCCAAGCAGTGTTTAAATGAATACAGTTTGTGTGTTGTTATTTCGGGCATAAGCTAGCCAGTAAGGGCTAAAGCTAATGGGCCAAGCAGTGTTTAAATGAATACAGTTTGTGTGTTGTTATTTCGGGGCATAGCCGCTCCTATTACAACATATGTATATATATATATGATACATATATGTAGGGTTTATATCATGATATAGATATAACCCAGGTTGTCCTTGAAGTCCTGATCTTCTTGCTTCTAGGATTACGAGGGATGCACTACTTCGCCCAACTCTGGTATAGTGGTATAAACACAATGAAGCCACCAGAGCGTCTACGGTCTTGATCCAGCCCCTTTATATCAGCAGAACAACTCTTTTGGAAAAATTAAAACCACTTCTTGGCTCTTCTTTACAGTTTGGGACACTTATGAGCATATCCCTAGACATGGTACTTATTAATTTTGCATGTTTTAAACTTTATAATAATTTAACCATACTGGGATAAATAGATACATGTTCTGAGCTTTGCTTCTTTCTCTGAATGCTCAGTAAGATGAATCTGCATAGCTGCACATCTCTCTAGTTGCTCCTTTTCATAGCTATTCTTTACTGAGTACGATCTCATTGTGTGCACAGAAGACAATTTATTTCTTCATTATGTTGTTCCTGGATGGCTAGATTGTTTCCATTTTGCTGTGACTCTGAACTATGTGGCTATGGGGATTAAGTCAGGTTTATGGGGGGTGCAATGTCTATACAATAAAATGCATTCTTTGAATGAGCGGTCCCCATGATGCTGGCAAATGGAGCCAGTATGGCCTCTGTCTGTGACACTGACCATGTGCCCCAGCTTCTCTGCACAGCACATTTCCAATCCCTTCACCTGCAGGAGGAAGGATTCAACCCAGCCCTCCACCCTCTGCCCCATCCACTTCATTTCACCCAATTCTACTCATCACAAGAGTCCTGGAGATTCCATCCAGCCCTGGTCCCTGACCCTAAAGTGTCTCAGACATCTTTCTGCTTAGTGTAATGCCATTATCTCCTTAGTGTAATGCCACAGTCAGTATAAAGGCCCCAGTGTCTAAAAAAACAATGTAAAGTCTAATAATCATAGGCCAATGTCACTTCAAATTTCACACACCCCAAGACAAATTCTTTTCCACAGCCACCACTCCCAACCACATGCATGCATGTACGTATGTGCATGCTAATGTATACATTCCTTGTATATAGGCTCTCGAAGCCCAAACCAAGCTCCCCATCACCAACATTCCCCAAGTCTCCCTATTCACTGTCAGACTCTCTCAAGTCCCCACCCCTACTCGTCTCTCTGCCTCTGAACACCCTCTGCATTCATTAGCAAAGTGCCAGTCATCTCCTTAGCCTGCAATGGGCCCTGCAAGGCATGCGAAACACCCTGGTGCTTCAGGAGAAGCGAAGGATCTGTCGCACCAGTGGTCCATCTATGGCTTTCATCTGCTCAGCATCCAGTATCCTTCTTATGGAGATGGTACCCACCTTCCTGGGGGAGTCCCCAAACCCTTACCAAAGAACCATCAGCCAAAACATTGGCACAGTCACCCTCCAGGCACAGAGTCTGCTTCTCAACAGTGCCCCATTCAATAGGACTTAACTCAGGAACATTTAGGGCGAACAGCTCATTGTCTGGTAGTCTCCGACAGGAAGGATGTCAATTTAGAGTTGCTAGTTCCCATCAGCCAGGGGCTGCCTCAAGTCAGGGGGAGGCTGGAGGTGAGAGAAATACATCCTGGCATCCTGCGTTGTTAGAATCAGTGAGTCCTGTGGCCGCTCTACCTGTGGACCGGATGGTAGAGTCTGAAACATTCCCCGTCTGCTCACGCCATGCTGGGTGTTCTGTAACAGGGGATCCCACCAGAGGCTTCGACTTCCTTCCTTCCCTCGCCCTCTCACCCCAGCTCTCCCCCTCAGCCAGACAGGAGGCCATCTCTGAGTGGAGGACAAGAATGAGTGTGGGTCCCCAAGTACAAGACTCTGGGTTCTGTCCCCAGCACACTGTGGGGGATGCATGAGACTTTTCAGGGAATTTTCAAATGCTCTTTGGACACCTCTGTGCCTTTGCCCCTCCTGATCTCTGAGCCTCGGCTGCCTTCATTTTCTGGTCTCTGGGAACACCATTCCTCTTTCTGGGCCAATACCTTCTGTTCTGTGAAGTTTCTACTATTCCTCCAAGTTTTGATCCCCTAGTACATTCTAAATATCCGAACTCCAGTTCCTTGTCCCCTAGTAAGGCTACAAGCTACAGTGGCAGACCAGGCCACTCACTGTCATCTCTGTAGCTTACTCGGGTGTATAATTTGCTTCTCTATCATCACAGAACACCAAAATCAACTTGGGGAGATTTATTTCAGCTCACAGTTTAGAGTCCATCATTGAGGGGCATCAGAGCAGGAACTCAGAACCTGGAGGCAGGCACTGAAGTGGAATCCATGGAAAGACACTGCTCACAGGCTTGCTCTTCATGGCTCACCTAGCTTTCTTTCTTTCATACAACCCAGGACTAAATGTCCAGATTTGGAATAGCCCACAGTGGGCCAAACCCTTCTGCATTGATCATTAATCCAGAAATCACCCTACAGGTTTACCTACACACCAGTCTGATGGAGGTTTTTTCTTTTATTTTCTTTTTTATTTGGGGGATTTTTGAGACAGGGTTTCTTTGTGGCTTTGGAGCCTGTCCTGGAACTAGCTCTTGTAGACCACGCTGGCCTCAAATTCACAGAGATCTGCCTGCCTCTGCCTCCCGAGTGTTGGGATTAAAGGCATGCGCCACCACCACCCGGCTTGGAGATGTTTTCTTAACTGAGCCTCCCTCCTCCCAGATGACTCTAGCTTGTGCCAAGTTGAAAAAAAAAACAACAAAAAAAAAAAACAAAAAGAAAAAAACTAACTTGTATAAGACATCACTCAATAAACAATATATCTATATCTATCTATCTATCTATCTATCTATCTATCTATCTATCTATCTATCTATCTATCTATCACTGTGTTACCCTGGCTAGCATAGATTCCTGGGTCCAAGTGACACTATCTCAGATTTGCAAGGTATGTGCCGCTGTGCCTGGCAGTGTTTTGAGAAATGAAAGGAGAAAGATAAGAGATCAGAGGCAACTCTTCCTCTCTCTTCTCAGTCGCTCAGGTCCCTGCCAGGTACAGGCCTCACACATCCGCACTCCCACACTCTCAGACTGAG